>NC_081146.1:23390967-23721541 GCF_958295425.1 Solea solea
ACGGTTCTGTGCATTAGCAATAACTGAGCAGAAGTCACAAAATTAGACGTTTTTTCTTGTATTTTTGCTGTACAGAAGTGTGTGATAATGAACTTTGAACTGTGACAAAATGTCACAAATCCAGTCCTCAGTACTTTTTGCTCAGGTGTGTTTATAGAGATGGTGGAAATGAAATTTTGTGCTGAAAAGATCTGGTTCTGTATAAAACCTGATTATGACACATTTGAGGAAAACACAAATGTGAATCCAGCAGATGTTTGAAATTGGATGAATTTTTTATTTGTGCATCTTCTGTTGGTGACACAGTTCCCCCAGCAACTCCAGTGCAACGAAACTGGGTGACAAACATTATGAGAAGTAGGCCACAAGTTTCCTTTATCAACTCTGAACTTGCATGAACCGTGACGGAAGACGGTGCCTCCTGCGTCGCGTTTCAGCTGCGAGGTGTCGCTCTCTCTGTTGACTCGTGGTATGACGGGTGGGGGGGGGGGGGTCAATATTGCAACAGGTCTGGGCTTGTTTGACCCCAGTGCTCCCAGGTGTGGCGGTGTTGTTATGTCTGGATATCAGGTCAGTCGGTCAGTGTCAGTTACACCTTCCCCTCCTCAACTTCACCTCCGCCGTCTTTCCCTTTGTTTGGAAGCTACATGTTTACTGAGCATCGATGGAGTTTGTGTTGACGTCTCATGCTTCCAACACTCGGGTCCAAAGGCTGTTGAACTCTCAATGAGTGGCTCTGTGTTCCCCCCCCCCCCAAAAAAAAAGAAGAAGCAGAGAAGACATAGTCATCCTTATATGTAGTCACTTGGAGAGTGCGTGTGCACAATTCATATGACCGATTATCATTTCGTCACAGCCAGCGAGCAGTCATGCGTCTTCGGGGTCACATGCTTTTCCATCGCAGCACTGGCTGAATGGATGAGTTTGTTAAAAATTCCTTGTTTGGGCTGGAATAAAGATGACTTTAGGACATGACCTCATCATGTGTGGGGGATAATTATAGAGCCCCTCTTCCTCCTCTCGTCTGAAGCTGGGATCAGCACTTGGTCAGCAAAAAAAAAATAAATCAACATGTGTCCAAGTCCCCCGTGTCTGGATCGAAATTTACAACATAAGCAAAGCCACACATTTTAGGTGGCCGGGGAAAACTTGCTGCCATGGGGAGGACAAACATCATGAGTCATATCCTAATGTCTGCATGTCAGAGAACTTGACTCACGTTGGCTGAATATGTTCCAGTCCTGGATGGGACTGATTTAGGCTGAGATATAAAAAAACAAACACAAGCCCTGCACACACAAAAAAGTGATTACTTCTCCATTTCCTATACATGATATTTGCAACAAAAGAAGTAGTTACTCTCAGTTGTGAAGGCCGTAATAATATTAATATCTTTATTTGTATAGCGCTTTTCAAAACAGTGATACCAAGTGGTTTCCACTGAATAAAACAAGACAGTACAGAGAGGAAATGGTAAAACTCAGGCCAATAAAACCAGTCAAATTGCATTGCAACAACCATAATTGTAGGTAAAGGTGAAGGAAAACCTACTATAGTCTAAAAAAACAAGGTTTTTGAGGCCACGTAGAGGCCACTCTTTCTGTCTTTCTGGGTTGTTGATGACTTTTATGTCGCACGGACAAAAGTGGACAAGGATTTGCAAATTTAATCCTGTCCAGAGAGTGCAGATTACTTTGAGTTGTCCTTTTTCTTGAAAAACAACGCAAATCAACAACAAAACAGGAAGGAAGGATTCTCAAAATCTGATGTACTGTAACTTTGACATCAACTTGATCACCACCTAACATCAGGTGACAGTTCTGAGGAGATGAGGATAAGAAGATAAGAAGAAGATATGTACACCGGAACTGGTTAACAAGTTACAAGAAAACTTACTGTTGTCTCAAAAAAACAAGTTCAATCAGTAGAACATATTGATCTTGTCAACGTGATTTAATCACAGGCAGAAAGGATTCACACTCTGACCCGTCCTCTGCAAAGATAAATTTATTGACGTTTTCAGTCATTTAGTTCCAATAAAGCAGCTGTCGACCCACGTTGTCATCAAGCAAGAGGCCGGAACAGAGACAACTACTGTTGGCGAGTTGTGTTTGTCTTAAAGCAGAGATTTTATGGATGTTTGGACGGGCCCCCAACTCAGTGACGACTGTAGCAACGCAGCAAAACACAGCAGCACAAACAGAGTTTTATTATGATCAGAAGTGTTGATCATTTTCAGATCCCCGCGTCGAATTACATGCGGCGCAGCCAAAGTTAACACGAAAACACTTCATAAATCAAGCAGCGCTACAGCAGTAAACACGAAGGTGACAAGTCAGGTCACTGCTAAAGAGAAAGTGGAATTTATTACATTGGCCGCATTTATTCTAAATGTCCCTGAATTTTAGGGGATTTTCAGGTTCTGAGTTCTAGGGGAAGATTTCTGTGGTCGGGGAAGTTCTTGCGTTTTGGTGCAGTTGTGCCATGTAGCAACCCAACATGAAGTTCCCCTGTTGTTTGCTTTCTTCATTATAGCCAAACATCAGGAGACTTTGCCATATTTAGTTAATAAAACCCTGTAATGCTGATAGAGAAAGAGGGCGAGAGCAGGACTGCAGCTAAACCAGCTCTGTGTTTGTGACCGTATGTCGTTAAACTGTGACCACTCGCTTAGAGTTGCCAACTTTGTCACTATAAACTTTGTCACTATAAAAATAAGGGACAAAAGGTGACGAGTATGGTTTTGTGTGAATATACAGTGTATTGTTTTAAGGCATTTGTCATAATGATAGCAGTTTTGAAGAGAAATAAAATAGCAGTGTGTGGCCAACTGAAAATTCCCTCCGACATAAAGTGCAGAAGGCTTTCGTTGAATCACCACTGACGGGCTTACCCCACGTCTTTTTAACTTACCATAATTTGTTGGAGCTGCACAGTCTCTTCTTTTTCGCAGGTTTATCCATTGTAGCTAAATTTGGATGATTTTGGATCATTTTACTTACAGTATACTGATCACGTGCGACTGATGCGGGACTCAAATCAAGCCGAACAGTGCCGAATTGTAGATAAGTTAAAACTACTTAACAATCCTAAAAACGTGGGTTAATCTCCAACATCTACAGAATACTGGTGTAAAGTCGCTAGTCACTCGTGTGTGTGGGTCAGTTTCACTCAGCCGTGCAGTGATGACTCCGCCCACGTTAATAGGTACTTTTTGGTTCTAGAGATGCAACCTAATCGTGCCGCGTTGTGCCGTGGCGAGGCGAGTAGAGCCGGTGGAATTACGGCAATAGCCTCACCTCGTCTCCTGGTGCGAGGTGGGACTGAATAAATGGAACAAGAGAGGGCACGTACGGGACAAATAAATTAGGCCCAACATATGGGACGTCCCGGCTAATATGGGACAGTTGGCAACCCTAGACTCGCTCATCTTCTGCCGCTTTATTTTGGAGAATTAAATTGGGAGATTTAATTTCTCTACATGTTTGTTAAGTGATACCACACTCAAATGTTTTCTCCATCACTGCCCTACATACTGTACCTCCTCTGTGCGTCTTTCTGCGTCGGTATGGCATTTACCCAATACTTCCTCTAGAGGGCAGCGCCGAGTACCAAGTTGCGGGCATCAACAAACATTGGCGAACATTGAAGAGGTTAGTTTTGCTGCGGTTGATCCGAAATAGGCAGAAACGCAAGCTGATTTTACGGGAAGACCGCGAAATGCACGTCGTCCCATTACCGGGTCATCTTACCCATTGGCGATGCCAATGTGCGAGAACGATAATAAGTGGCATTTTCAATATTTAGGTACGTCACCAGCGCACCGGTGAGTGAGGCCGAGCGCCGGCTGCTCACTCTCCGCTTTCCACATCATCTCTTCTTTGAAAAACCTGTAGATTTGTTGTTTTCCTGACTGTATGGACTTCATACTGCCCCAGTGGTTTCAGGTGGTGTTGCTCCGATTTGTCCTTCTTCGCAAGCTCCCCGGTGTCAGCTGGGATTGGCTCTAGCGACCCCGCGACCCTCATGTGGAGGACAAAGCGGTAGACAACGAATGAACGGATGAACAATCTATCGGTTATACACACAGGATCAGGATATCGGCCACTCTGCAGCCTGTGTGGGGGATTAAATGGTGGCGGTCAAGTGTCTTGCTGGGGGGCACAACAGCAATAGATAGTGATATTAAAGAACACGACATGCCCTCTGTCCAGATTGTCACCTGACACTCGGCACAAACTGTTCTGGCTTGTGGCGAGTGTAATCTGCAGACAATGAAAACGACCTGGTGTCGGAATCTTCGGTGTAGTTACCAGCTCTGATTAATGTTTTACCAAGCGGTTGAAATTACAGGTTTCAATGTTTCCCCTGTTCCATGCCAGCCCCAGATTGCACCTACAGTCAAGATAAAAGAAGCACAAAGCACTAATTAGGGACTTTTCTATAAGCGTTGCTATTGTTTTGTCTCTCTTAAGGTTTTTTCTGTGAATTTGGGTCAGGGCTGTAGACTTTCATCCTCCCCCATGGGTGACGACTGGAAGGATTACAGCACAGACAAAATAAGAGCTCGGCTGATAACCAAACACACAAAGAGCCCTCACCAGCTCCAGCCACAGACTTGTTTGGCATGATAAAGAAAAGGTTGCTGGCCGCGTTGATATATGAATATACAATCCTCTCAAATTCTTAATGGATTTTCAGGAGTTATTATAAATATTTGCGCTTATTTGTTGTTCCAGCTTAATCCAATGTTTCAGACATTAAATCCTCCCCTACTAGAATTCAATCAAAGTTGTGCTTAAGCCACAAAGAGGCGTGGACGTTGACAAAAGGTCAGATGTGCTTCCTGATATGCACTCCTTTGTGCAACACGGAAAAGGTTTTTAATATTACTATAAAAAATGTATGGCATTTGGTGTCATGTCAAGGAAAGCTTGGCTGATTTCTGTTAAAAACAAAGAAGATACTAAAGATGAACAAATAAATGGTTAAAAGTAACTGAACACTGAAACTTAGACTGGACATTAAATCTATTAAAAAATTAGGACTCCAATCTACTTAAATAAATTAAAAAAAGAACATAATTAGACGATTGAGATAAGTGGATGCGTAAAAACCAGTAAAACCAGCACACACCATGCACTTTTCCTATGCTGCACATAACAAAAAGGTTTTCAAGAAAACGATGAAACAAATGCACAATTTACTGAAAGACGGTCAAGCATACTCTATTTTATTGAGATTCATCGACATTCAGCTAAAACACAGACTTAATATTTCCTTTAATCAGTGTGGAGGTAACTGAATCGAAAGAGTTAACTGTTCACGAATAGACTATTTGATTTCCTCATACCTGTTAAAGGTGTAAATGGAATGGAGAAAAAGTTCCAACAGTAGCAACTCAGTGTGACTATTAAAATAAAGGCTTGCAGAAATTCCTTTTATTTTATTTTCAATAGTCATTTATCCTCTGTGAACTGTTAGGGAATGATCACACGCTTTGGGTGAGGTCAGATATTTACCTCTGACGGGAAACCTGATGTTGTGGTTTTTTATTTTCTTTCAAATGAAGTTTATCAAGGCTTTAAATCAGACCAACGGGGCAAGTGCGGGATCAAAATCCCTGTGAAATGACTGCGTGGGTGTTGTGATTGTAATGTTTAGGGCATGTAGAGCAATACTGATGGCTCCGGTTTCAGTGAACTAACTAGATAAATGACATGCTTCTTAGATGTATTAGTTTGTCTCGTGATTAAACGCAGATATGTGTGCAAGTGAAATCCTCTGTAAATGGGAAAAATAATCTCTTTTTTTATTTTTTATTGGTGTAACATAAGCATGTCACATGTATTATTTTTTGGTTCATGTGATAATATAGAGTAAAATCTGCCCGAGGCTTAAAACTTTGGATAAAATATAACATTTTTAATATTTTTTAGTAATTCTGAGTCAAGCTTTCAGACAATATTTACTTTGTATTACATTTAAATAAATAAATAAATAAATATAAAGATGTATAAACGTGTAACTTGTTCCCCTTTCGCCTCAAAATCCTGTCCCGCCGCTGCCACCACGACACGCACACTAATGATTAAATTGCAGCCTTTGCCAATTGCTAACTGCGTCGTTTCAAATTACCATTAATTGTTCATCCCTTGGTGCGTACTGTATGTTTAGTCTCGGGCCAGCGGGGCCACACAGTGTGTCATGTAACCCGAGCGTCTTTGTGTAGATGCAGCCGTTTGTAATTCATTATTTGTTCATCAACAGAGGTGTTTCCAGGGAGTTTGGGGGCCCAGGCAACAGGGACGGGGACGGGAGGGGGACTGGGGGGTATGCAACTAAACATTTTTCTACTTCTACGTATTTGACGTCACTACTTAATACGGTATCTTCCTCCTCGTGCCGCAGGAGGCTCGTCGCATGTCGTACGGACGTAGAAATGACGGAGCTTCTCACAGAAATTGTCATTGTCCTTGTGTGTACTCAACATCAAGACCTTGGCTTGCTGTTTCTCCCCCGTCACAACGCCCATGCACGTCAGTGAGCCAAGGGGTATAATATCACAAATATTTATTTAGTATCAACTAGAGCGCCAACTGACATCTATTTTTAAAGTTGCACTTGTCGCAGATGATTAAAAATGATTATAAAGCGAGATCGGATTATCCCTCAAACCTGTTTGAGTTCAAAATATACAACCAAAGAACAGAAAGTGCATGAAACTATTTGAAGTTACTATCAAACTCCCGCATCCATACCCTTTTTGCTCATAGGAAAATGACAATAGTGATGTTATTAAGGAATATTGTATAGTCTGATGCCGGCACAAGTTTAACAATCGACTATTGGCCCTTTTCTGCTACACAGTTCCAGCACGGCTGGACTCGTCACGTTTTATTTGCTTTTCCATTAGTGATAGTACCTGGTACTTCTTTTAGTATCTGCTCTGGTGAGGTTCCAAGCGAGCTGAGCCGATACTAAATGTGACGTCAACAGACTGCCGGCCACTGAACAATCCCGACCTGTAGATCAGTTAAAAAAACACCTGAAAACATGCGTTAATCTCCAAAATTTAGCAAGGAAATGTCTACAAATCTCAATATTTAACAGAGGAGTCTGATGTATTTTAGTGACAGCACTGCTGAAAGCCGGCAATCGTGATCTGGTACCCCAGGGGAAGGGTGCCAAACAATGGAACCGGTAAGGGGTTGGTTATTTGGGTACTATTCCTAATAGAAACGCAAAAAAAAAACATACCGTACCAAACCAAACCGTTCCACTCAGTGGAATAAATCCCACTCTTCTGTATTTTTGCACAACAAAACTGTTTACAGTGGAAAAACAAAAAGAGGAAAACAAGTTTTCATGTGACCATCACAAACAGATGACTGGCATCAGAAAATAGTTTAGTTTTCTGATGCCAGTCACAAGTTTCTGACAGGAAATGGATCACACAAAACATCTTTATCATTCAGCCTCAGACCGCAGCAAAGCCCAGAGTCATGTACGACCTCATGTAAAGTCATAGTTCAGCCAGTTTGCATCGTCACCACAGCTGGAAACTGGAAAACGTAGATAAACGGGACGAGAGAACAAACTACTGCAGTGTTTGAGACTTTATTCTGACAGAGGAATGTTTTGTTTTTTTGTGATGAGCAAATGAATATTATAGTAGTAAGAGGGAGGCTTTGTTGTCACAGAAGAGTTGTTGTCTACTGTATATGCTGATATGTCCCGAGGCAAGACATGTTCCCGAGTTGCTTCTGGTGGCTGCACACGCTGGCACGACGTGAATCAGAGCATGGACACCTGAGCCGAGTCTGTCTAGACGTCATGTGGCAATTTTAATCTCTTTTACGGAAACGTAGAGTGAAATAGAATGAATTCAAATGGCATTTTTTGAAAGCTCTATTGACAATATGGTGTAAACGTTTAATAAATAGATTCATAACAAGTAAAAATGAGTCACATTAAGTACAAAGTGATCAGTGATTGATTCTGAAACAGAGACAAACAACCACCGACATGACGATCAGAGAAGCCTTCAGCTGAGGCCTGGTTCACACCGGATGCGTTGTGTGTGCATCTCTGCTGTGTTTTCTGTTTTCAGAGTCCATGTTAACAGATTCTACCGATCACACTGCATCTCAGATGAGTCTACTTTTGAGTTTTTGGCCTTTTTTCCCCCCCTGCTTATTTGTGACACGTGGCGTTTGCTTGCAGTTCTCAGCAGAAATAAGACATGATAGTGATATCGACTTTCTACCAGCGGGATTACACTGTAGCCTACATAAAACTGACACCTCTCGCTGCAGTTTCAGGCGTGGAGGCGTGAATCTGTGCCTCTCTCTGCATGTCTGAGTAAACAAAAATCATGTGACTGAGTTTTTCCTGTCGCAGAACCATCAGAAAGCGGAGTCATCGTCACATTTGTGGGGGGTGGGCGGGGGTATGCAAGCACAGCTGTGCGGCACACGCCGCACCTCCAGGTGTGGAGGGTTCAGGACGCGTGTTATAGATGATGCATTATATGAACGTGTGTGTTAATGGATGAACTGTAAAGCACTCTGAGTGGACATCAAGGCTAGAGAAGCCCTGATATACAAGCCATTTACCGTGTCCTGTCCTTGTGCTGAGCTACGCTAATGGCTCACACTATTTATTCTGCAGAAATGAGAGTGGGATGAAGTGAAACACGTTCAGTACGAACTGCTTAACCAACATCGTCTCTCTTTAAAGGCTCAAATGAGCCGGGAACCACAATAAACGCTCGCCTAGTTAAATTACCGTCATAACATTTTCCACCTTTTATCTGCAAACGCTGTCGCTAATAGCGCTGCTCAAAACACTGAACGCCTCGCTCGGAATATCAACTCCTAAATGACACCGACAAAGGAAACTCTCTTACAAGTGTGTGCGTGTCGGAAATACCTACTCATGACTGCAGCTAAATGGAATTAACACCCCCCGCCGACTCCCTCCACACACACACACACACACACAAATAAACCACACACAGTCATACAGACTTCAAGGACACAGGAAGACAATATCACACCTCACTCAGGGCTATTTCTGAGCTTTATGACCGAGGAACAAGTGTTCACACCATGCCACAGCGCCCCGCCGGAACTGTTCACTAACTAGACACCAAGCAGTAAACCAGTTAATTGATTATTAATTCATTACTAAATCAGCAGATATTGTGCAGATGAATTTTGCAGCTTCTCCCGTGTCAATATTTTCTGTTTTCTTTGCTCCGTATAACAAAGAAATCATTAAAACTGACATTTTTTTGTGTTTGTAACTGTTTGTTGTTATTTTGTAGGTATTTTTTTTATTGTTATCTTCACTTTCCTCATTAATCTCACAAAATGATCTGCTAGTGCAGCAAGAAAATGTTGTTTCGAATACCTTGAAACAAGTCAAATTATCCAAAGTCCAAAAAAGATGGTGCGATGAGATAAACGCACGGAATTCAAGTCAGTGACACTCGTACATATTTTCATTCTGTGCAGTTACATGACTTGAGGAAATAGGTGTCGACTGAAACCTCATCAGGTTTTTACGGATGAAACCCGAGAAGCGTGAGACGGATGGGGAAAAAGCTTTCCTGAGAGAACGGTCCCCGTGTGACGACACGCGGTGTAACGTGCACTGATTAATAATAGAGATAGATGTCTGTCCTCGGGGCCCGGCGAAGACACACGATCAAGGACGTCCACACGCACACACACAAGGTCAAGTCTTGGGCCGCTGGTCCGTCCGGGCTGAAGCCCTCGTGCCAACAAAAGCCCTCAAACTTTATTGACACACACTGAAAAGCCTCAGTATAATCCAGGTGTTTGTTTTTTTCGCTCTACACACATATACGATATATACCCTACAGCTTAGATGAGTTTGTTTTGGTAGAGTTTGTGTTTTTTTTGTTGTCTTGTTTTTCAGCTGCGGGGCTAAAATTTCATTACATGTGACTGACGGGGACAAAACGGGAAGAAAATAACAGTGAATGTGTGAATGTCCTCAAAACACATGCTCGTCGTAGAGATTCTAGGGCTGCAATCGCTCAGCTTATGGTTTCTAGTTGACTTTGGTTGCTTGCAGGTGAAACGCTCCGTGCAGGGAAACAAGAAGAGACAGAATAGATAGAGCGGAAGATGTCATTGTTAAATGTGACTTCCTTCTCACGTCTCATGTTTCTTGTTGCACCGTAAATCGCACATAGAAATAGAAATCTGGGCCCCGGTCAGACTTTTGTGGTTTTGCAGACTCCCTGATGATGATGATGATGATTTTTTGCTTAATCACAACACTTAAGGTTGATTGTTGTTGGTTATATCCATTAGATTGGATGGATTGTAATAAAACTGGAAAGTTTTCTTGCCTCAAATCTTGCTAAATTTTGGATCTTGGCTGGATTTTGACATTTGTAGATGTGTAAAAAGTAAAATAGCTTGTCCACCTTTAAATGGAATTTCATTTGCATGTTCAAGTCAGGAGTGAGGGCAAAAACACAGTTGTGTAGTGGTTGGCGCTCTTGACCCGATGTTCGAGACCCGGTCGGAAAAAGGGCCTTTCTTCATACAGTAGAGTTTGCGTGTTGTTCCTGTGTGTGCGCGGGTTTTCCCCGTGTTCTCCGCTTTCCTCCCACAGTCCAAAGACATGCAATATGGGGATTAGGTAAATTGGACACTCTGAATTGACCGTGAGAGTGGATGGTTTTTTGTCTCTATGTGGCCCTGTGATGGACTGGCGAACTGTCCGCCTATCACCCTATGTCAGCTGAGATCGGCACCGCTCCCCCCCGCGGCCCTCATGGAGGATAAAGGGGTAGAAGATGGATGGAGGTTCACGTTAGGATGAGCTGTGACTTTCCCCTCGCAAAGCTCCAGTCTCAGAATTCCTGAAATTGCATTTAATGACATTTAGTGGATGGAAAAGTGAAAGCTTGTTGCAGGTATTGTGAGTCTCTCTGGGGGGGGGGGGGGGTTTATAGAATCTGATCCATATGAATGACAGAGCAGCAGGCAGTCGGGCCCCTGCAGGTGTGTAAACCAACCTCAGGTCCCTGTGTCCTGGATTTCATCTGACAGTCTCAGGTGATCTCACATGCACATCGGCTGCACTGCATTAGCTCAGTGATCCGAGGTGTTTTCAGGCTTCACTAACAACCAGCCGTGAGTCCAGAAAAACAAGAGCTTAGCGTGAAGGAATGCGGCGAGCCCTTCACTGGACCCTGGAGGAGGTCAGAGCAGGAGCACTGTTGTTTGTTCCTGCGTCTCTGTACCTTTCTTTAGTGGTGGAAAACAAGGACTGACTGTCTTTTGTAACTAAATATCACGATACAGGTGAGGTTAGGTCAGGTTTTTTTTGTTTTTTTTTAAAGTGTGCTTGTACTTTCTTGTACAAATAGTCAACACAGTTTGCACTGTGTGCACACTCGCTGTGCCTAGAACCCTCATTAGTCTGCATTTACAGGAACTCTGACTTTTTCCCTCCCATGTAGCACAAATCGGGTGCGACCCGTGAAAGTGTAAGCAGGAGAGAAAGCAGTAGCCTGCAGGCTGCCTCTCCGCGATTTTAGATAGGGGTCATTTTTGGAAGACAATGTAAGCAGGGGATGAAAAACATCAGGTACCCCCAACGCATCAGTCAATGAAAACAGGAGGGACTACACTTAATGTACATCGGCTTAAATGTATGGTATCTTAAGAACAATGAAGAAAAGTTTTTGTTTTGCACTCTCCTGCACCAAAGTCCATGGAGAAAATGTGCTTTTTTTTCAATCTTGCAGGCAAAACAGCTGCTTTACTGCTGCTGCCTTGTTGTCCTCAGATATATGTCCTCAGATATACCTCAATGAAGGATTTCCAACACAGACAAGTCACAAAAAATGACTCATCGCTGGAGGCAGCAGTGGAGTAATAACGCGCCCCCGCTCTGTGTGCTGTAACGTAAAATAAAAATCCCTGATTTTCTCTATGGACTTTGGTGCGGGAGGAGTGAGTGGATTAGATGGCAACACAAGCTGAGTCAATACAGCTGAGATAACGCAATGAGGTGTTGTAGACTCGTGTTGGGTGGGCTATTAGTCTGTTTTTCCCTTGCTTCACCACTGGCGGTCGTGTTTGCAGCTGCATGTGAGACACTGACACACGTCAGTCACTCGTACAGCATCACTGGGGTTTCTGGTACCAAGAGGGTGAATCCAAGTCGTCTTTGTTTGTCTCCGCTCTTTCCGCTGACTTTTTAAAAGACCATCCCTGTGGTGGGGGCGAATAACACTCAACACATTTTCGAGGCTTCATTCAAACCACGTCTCAAGCGCAAGGTATGTGCCTCGGGCTGCTCACATTTAAATATAACCCACTCCAGATGGTTTGTTTACCACCGTCTGAATGTATTTTGTCTCTGTATGATAAGAAGGCACAGTCATTTCCTCACCGTGGGCCTCCAGTCATATCCAGAGAAGAATGTTTTCCTGGCAGCGTTTGTGCCTCATCAGCCCCCCACGCAAAAAACTTCCCCTGCTTCACCTGCACAAATCTCACACCTTCTGTGTTTTTTTTTGTTTTTTTATAAAAAACTCTTGCCTCCTACACACAGACACAGACACAGACACATACACGTCTTAATTAAAGGCCCGAGCCAGAGGATGGTGGGGGAAATACACCACTTTGTTTCGAGAATGTAATCTTTATCTTCCCACATTCTTTCACTCGCCCACGCTCCTTTAAAAAACAGCGCCCTTGAGTTTCACATTGAGACAGAGCGACGCTCTGCTGATAAGAGCCGCTCTGTAAAAGTGCTATTGGTTTTTTTTTTTAACACAGAGCACCCAGCCCTTCTAGACTTGAATGGCTGTGTAAGAGTGGATTCAGTGTTTAGATTATGACATTCCAGGCCACAAAGTCTTTATCGAGGACAAAGTTTTAATCCAGTCTGGATATAAATTTGAGTTGCCAGTTCCTCAAACAAGACACGGCAATAATCTGATTGATAATCTGACATGGTGACCATCGTGAAAGACACAAATATCGTATAGTCTGATCCCGGCATAAGTTTAGGAATGGACTATTGGCGCTTTTCCGCTACACAGTTCCAGCACGGCTGGACTCAGCATGTTTTTGTTGCTTTTCCATTAGTGATAGTACCTGGTTCTTCTTTCAGTAAATGTGATGGTACGACCCTTTTCGCCATATTTCAGTTCAGTGACTGTGTCAGACGGAGGCTGTGCTCCGGTCGCGCAGGAAGTGCTGAACGACTCTTTGAACAAATCTATTTAATCAACTGATTCTAATGATTCAGTTACTCGTCACTAGTTTGTTTCATGCAGTCGTTCTGTGACGTTGAGGAGGAACTATAGTGATAGTCGAGCCGTGCCGTGCCGTGCCGTGCTGGAAGTGTATAGTGGAAAAGCACCGTACTTTGTATACAACTTGGCGGTTTGACAGGTTTTCATGGTGTTCGCTGTGAACACACAGTCAACACCAACAGAACAGAGACAAGAGAAACATGTTGCACAACAACTGCACACATTGATGGGAAAAAGCCAGCTCTGGGCATAAGTTTGAATTGGTCACAGATTCAGAACTGGTACCAGATGAACAGTGTAAAAGGAAATGCTGTCATGAAGCGTTTCACAGCCAGTGTTGGAGTTATCACTTCTCTTTTCTATTCTGATTGTCCTAAGACTCAATAGAGTGAGTTAAAATGTCATCAGGTCAGTGTTTAAACCTCGTCTGGAGCCACTGTTTTTTTTTCCACTGGTCAAAACTGGCTTTGACTGTTTTGCAAAAGCTGCATTTCTCTGTCGCCGTTGAGGATGTCAAAGTGAAAGTTAAAAAAATGTTACCATGGTAACATTATTGTTATCACAGTATACGTTGTCATTGTTTCTGATCTCAGTGGTGTTTGTTTCCTTTGTTTTCCTAAAAGAGACTCAAACCTCCTGGAGCAGACACACCGGGAGTCACATGTGGAATAACTGGCACCTCACTTGTGTTTGAATGTAACAGGTTCTACGAGCTGATAAATAAATGACAACTACAATGATTCTCATATACTCATGATTCACCTTTGTCTTTCTTACTCATCAGTGTGTGAACTGTGCCCTGGTTACAGTCACTGAAACTCTGCATTCTTGTCCTGTGGTCCAGTCACTGGATAAGCTGACCCCCCCCCCCGCCCCCTCCGGTAAATCAAGTTAGTCAGTGACGATAAAGAATGTGGCTGAATAATGCAGTTGGTAACCCAGTCTGCAGGAAACGGATGACCTCATGCGTTTCACATTCCCGGCTGTCACCACTACCTTTTTCTGCACAGTTAGGATTCCACATCTCACTCACTGAAGCAAAAAAAAAAGGAAGAATTTTAAGGTTAAATAACAAGGGTTTTTTTTCTGATTCTTTTCCCCTTGTGCTGTGTTTATGAATGTAACTTCCCAAGATTGCTCTCTGCTTCCTCTTTTCTGACCTCTCCGCTTCATTGTCAGTGATCATCTGCTTTTTCCAGGCCACCACACAAACCTGTGACCACAGTCACGCTGACTGCATGGTTTTTTTTACATTCCCCAGAAAGAAACTGTGAGAAGCTTGATGTCATTTACCTCTGCCTTCCTCTTTCCCAGCCTGGCTGCCATCTGACTTTGTTTGCTTCCCGTCTAAAGTAAATTTATTCTGTGATGCGTTTGAAAGCCACCTCACAAGAGCAGACTTGTCTTTGGCAAAGTCATATACCAGTAAATGCACGTCAGCTAAAAGCCTGCTCTTTCTTTCTTTCTTTCTTTCTTTCTTTCTTTCTTTCTTGTTCTTGTTGCTCTTAAAAAAAACACCAAACTTTTGTGAGCAGTATTTAAGTTTTGGAACCACAAAACTCCTGAGTGAGTTTGGGAGGAATAGGAAGAATGATGGTCTGGAGTCAGATCGGTAATAAGATTCAGGGGGAAACTAAATGGATTTCTGTTAAAAACTGGAATGTGTAACTGTGAAACAAAAACAAATGTCTTTTATTAGCTTGTTGATGTGGCACACAGGAATCATATTCACCATATGATTTATGTCAAGACAGATGAAGGCAACAGCAACATTGTGCTAGTAAAGCAAACAGGATGGAGTTTGACTGAAAACACAAAGACGTGCCCACAGAAAAACAAGTTCAGAAGTGAAATCTACTGCTGAAAATACACAGATAAAAAAAATACCCCACGTATACACACAAAAATGCTCCCTCAGTCCGGTCTGATAGTATTGCTTGACTAAACCCGATTCCAGATGAAGGAAGCAGCAAACAAATAATGTTCAGGGTTCCCATGGGTCCTTGTAATCCTTGAATTTGGTGTTCTCGAAGACCAAACAGATGCAGAAGAATATCAACATCATCAGCACCAACAACAACAAAATCATCAAGAGTTACACACACACACTGCTCCACTTGCATTACAGTGGGAACCACCTGGGCTGGATTTCCTGTGTGTTTGTAATGAAAAGTGGGATTGTGTGTGTGTGTTTGTTTGTTTGGAGACAATTTGAATGCAGGATGGTTAAACAGGACCAGCGAGCGAGCTTTCACTTCAGCTGCAGTTCATTAAAGCCTTTCAGCCTTGGCCTTTGTCCCTGCTTTGAATAGGCAAGGTACATACTTTGGTGCACTGTCCTGAAACAAAAAAAAAACGACATGAAATGAAAGCCAACCAAAGAACAGCTGGCAACACAACTGCCGTTAACGTCTGTCAAGTCAAGATCCAACCTGCTCTCCACTGTTACACTCACCCCAGCTCGGTTTTTCCAGTTTTCCTTTTGTTTTGAGTACACAGTGTGTGTGTGTTTTCCTGGCATAAACTGTGACCTTGTCAGGACCAGTCGTCCTAATGGAGATCAAACCCTGGCTCTAATGAGGCAGAACCTCATTTCTGTGAAACTGGTTAAGATATGGATTGTTGTTCAGGTTGAGGTTAGACATTGGCTGGTTGTGGTTAAGGTTATGGATAACACTTTGTTTAGGTCTGTTCACACCCTGTGTGTGTGTGTGTGTGTGTGTGTGTTTGTTCCTGCTTTGTGTCAGTCAGTAATGTTCCCACGTATTTCTCTGGAAAACTAAATGAGTGAGTGAGTGAGTGACTGAGTGAGCAACACTGAGGAAAACAACATCAGCTGACTGTGAAGGCAAACAGCAGCAGATCAAAGGGAGCACGTCGCTGCCTCTGCACATAACACATGTCCTCCAGCAGTTTACTCTTCATCTGTTTACATCCAGGATTAACTTCTTCACCTTCAAATGTAAAGTAAAGCAGGAGATGCAAATATGCAGCAGTGGCCAGGAGCGCTTTTTACCTTGAGCTTTCTTCTTTTCTATAAATCTACTCACAGGTATGGTCACAGTCTGAGGCTTCTTGTCTCCTGTCCTGCATGTTTTTAGATGTTTCCCTGCTCCAACACACCTGATTCATATACTGTATATTTGCTTCATCAACAGGGTTTTGCAGAGCTTGTTGATGAGCGTTTGTTGGAGCAGGGAAACGTCTAAAAACAGGCAGAGAGTGGGTCCTACAGGGCCAGGATTGAGAAACCTTGTTCTTAAAGGGCCACTTCATCCATACAATATATATATTTTTGTTTACTAATTTCCAGAGAAATAAATGTGTTATTCGATCACCAGACGGTGGATCTAAGAGGCATTCATTTCAGTCTCATTTCCACAACAACAGAGGAAGTTGGGATTGAAAGAAAGAAAGAAATAAAACTGAGAAAACGTCACTTCTTTCAAAAAGAATAATAAGTACTGCATTATTGGCATATTTATGCTACAACCCGGCTCATGAGGGTTAAGGGAAGCAATGTAACACTAGACGGAAAATGGTAAATTGTTTATTTATTTGCAGCAGGACAACAAAACCAGTGATGACCAATCACTTACTAAATGAAGGAAAACTAGAAAAGTCTGACTATTCTAACTTATTGAACTAGCATACACAAAGCAGCTCCAAGTGTAATTACACATAAAAACAAAGTATGTGCATAAATCAGTTATCAAAGGTCATTTACTCGTGTCTCACTATCAATAGATTATCTAGCTCACAAGATTGTGCCAATCACACAAACTAACACACGTTACACCAGTTCTGTACCACGTGTCCACACAAGTCAGATAACATGTCCTGCTCTTGCCGATGGACATATCCGCATGTAGGCTAGCTGATGGCATTTGGGGATCGAACCCACAACTGGTTGAAAGACCACCCACCCTACCACTGATCCACCGCACCTCTTGCAGGTGGCGCCACAACAAAAGTAAAGATCAGGAAATCAAAGCCTAAGAAACAGTGAAGAGGGGGCGGAGGCCTGTTGTCATAACAACACATCATTTTGTCCACACTATTTCAGAATTATAAGCAGAATTTATAAAAAAACACTGAGAATTTGCTCTGTTTATTATCACACCTTTGCTAACAGTTTATCAGTCTGAATGATCAAAAACTGTGGTACTGATTCCGGTTCTTATCGGCTACATCTCGTCAATCAGCTGTGAACAACAAGCTTATAAATAGAAATTGACTTTCAGTATCACCTGTTTAAGGCCCGAGAGTTTGTGCACATAAGACGCTGAAACAATTATGATAAGAAATGATGTATGTAAAGTATGTAAAGTTACAAAAATACAAAGTATTTTTATGTGCACAATAAAAAAGTAAGCTCAGTCCTTTTAGAATGGAATCACTGAAGCACCACCAGAGTATCAGAATCTGTGTGTTTCGACTTCAGCGCTTCAGAAAGTGTCGGGGTGGAGCACCGGGCTGCAGTGGCCCATATCAGCTGCTGGGGTGTTTTTTTATTTTTTGTCACTGCAGAGGAAAGTACCCAAAAATCTGCCATCATTTACAAAAACCTATAAACAGAAAGCGGGAGAGATTTGACTTGTTATTTTCAGAGCTGGGTCGCTTTTCTGACAGAGAACGAGAATGAAATGATGAAGACGGGAGGCGAGCGATGAAAAAGCAGCTCTGTGTCCAGATTTGAACTTCATTATTTCCTCGGTATCAGACGTTTTTTCCAACCGTTTTAATGTTTTAAACACTTTCCCAACATATTTACATATTTATAGACGCTTCATTTACTTCTTCACCACGGCCAAATGTTTACACCTGGGTAAGAGACTTGTAAGCGCCTGTGAGACTCATGATTACACCTGTTCTCACTCCCAGTGATGAATCACAGCATTTGGTGTGGGACTCACCCCCTGCAGAGCTGCAGAGCAGCAGAGCAGCAGAGCCCGACAGCTGACTGCATGACAACATGATCTTCATCAAAAAGACTCGCGTCATCCTTAAGTGGGATTACACAACGTGTTAAAGACCACTTGTTTGACTCGTTGGCGTCATCTCGTGCCCTTGTTAACCTATATTTAGCGGGACAAGTGTTTCTGCTGACAGCTTCAGATACTTAATGCTGGGATTACACTCTGTAGACTGTGTGTCTCTCTCTCTCTGTCATATTATGTGATTGTAGAGCAGTGTCACGCTCTGTTTACCACATGTTATGTCGGTATGTGTTACACTGAAGATCAGGAAGGAGGCGAAGAGCTCTCCGAGTAACAGTACAGCGGTGTAAACAGGCCGAGCAAAGTCAGCATACGGAGATGTATCCTCCTCTTCCTCACATGTACTTCACACACTGGTACAGTGAGATTAGATTAAGACGGAACGAGAGATAAGGTGAATTTCTAAGTACCACCAGAGGAAGCTCGCGTACCACCGGTGGTACACACACCACAGTTTGAGAACCATTGCTCTGTAGCTAGTGTACTGTGTCTCTCATGTCTCTGTCCCTATCAAGGACGTGTCTCTTTTATTTTCTTCAAGTGAGTTCATTTTTGTCACTTCCTGTTTTATTTTGAATTCCTTACCTTTTGTCTTGTTTCAGGTCCCTTGACTTCCTGTCTTTATCTGCTTTCCCACCTGTGTCATCACCAGTATGTATGTGTATGTATATATATGTATATATATATGTATATATATATATATATATATATATATACATATATATATACGCATGTTTTGATATGAAATGATGTACAGTTCATAAAGAAAAAAACACATTTATGATGCAAAATGAATCTATAAATAACAAAAACAGAGAATAACAGTAATTTAAACACTAAAATACACTTGTGTAATATATAATTGAATGTTGAATGATGTACATTTAGCATAAACATATAGCTAATAATCATAATTTGTATTATATTCTGTCTATATTCTATCACCTCGCTGGCAGCTGCTCCTCGCCGGTCCGCGGTTTGTGGGTTTGAGAACCTAACCTTAACCCTAATCAGCTAATTCCTTAAACTAACCTCAACTCAAATCTTCCGCCTCATCCTGACCCTAAAACTAAAAAGTCTTAACCCTTAAAAACCTCACAGAGATCGTGTACATTTGAATCAAGACATGTCCTCACAGCCACCACAGTACAGACCGTACAGTACAAACAGTCATGTTTAAACTCCTCAAACAGCAGGAGAGCCGGTGTGCACGACTGTAATACGAAAAGAGGAAACAGGTGATCTCTGGTCATGTGTGCGCACGCCCAGCGCTGCCGCGCTGACAGAGCATAAAAGCTGCATTAACAGGCAAGGTCGGTGCCTGAAACCCGGATGTTTACAGCCTGGATCTATCTGTGTGATAACTGAATGGTTGACTGCGCTCATACTGTTGGTGGTGCCAGTACATGACATGAAAACACACCTGTCACCGTCTTTATCAATCTGTGGGAATCGTTTATTTTCTCAACTGTTGTTAAAAACAGTCTGTCGAGATGGCATGCATGACTGGTGTCATGTTTATTTATTCAAATGTAGGAGTTTTTAATGCATTAAAGTCCAGCTTCTGCAGGTGGACAGGTCACTGGTGTCCAGTATCATGTTGTAATGTTGTGTTTTCTTGGTTTTGCAGATAATCGAGTGAAAACATCACCTGAAGAAAGTTTCCCAGCCTTCGTTTTTCATTCCACACGCACCGACTGACTGACTGAAGAAAAAAGAAAAAGAATGAAGCCTCTCAAGGTTTTAATTTGAACACACATGTTATCTTATTTCATCTGATGATCATTTCCTCGATTAATGCTGTTGATCGGTGTTTCTCAAACCTGGAAACGATTGAAATGTCTTCAAAAATGATTGATTTTTAATGACTTCTTTGGATATTTTTTGGTTTCTTTGTTTCATATAACACATTTAAAAAAAGAAAATCAGAAAGCTTGTTTAAATTTAAAAAACAACAACATTTAAACCAATTAAGCGATTATCAAAACAGTTGACATTTCATTTAAGTATTTAAGTATTTGTGTTTAAAAGGCCACTTTTGTAAGTCCAACTCATTTTCATATTAGCAGCAAATTATGTTTCAGAATGCAAACACTGGTTGTGCAAGTATATCTGTACTAAGACTGTGTACTGTGTACAAGGTTTTGTGGATTTAATAACGATATGGGACATATTTTTTATTTTTGTTTTGGGTGGTGTTTGTATGTTTATGTTGAAGCGCCACTCAAAAACCAAAAGGACAGACTTCAATGACATTTCATGTGGATGTACAGACGTGGACAAATGTGATGGTACCGTTGCAGCACATGGACACAATATTTCATTCTTATCTTAAATTTGTTAAAAATGTACGTTGACAAGCTTATCAGGAGAATATTCTTCGGACCAATGAAACAAAACTGGAGCGTTTTAACATCAGCACTATGTTCATAGAGAACAAAGTTGCAGGTTAATGATCAAAAACGCACAATTATATTTTTTAAAAATGATCTTCTACGAGTCCTGATCTTCATCTTGTTCAACATCTTCAAGTTAAGTATAACTTTTGTTGTTTGCCATAACCATAAATTGAGGCTCAAGCAAAAAGATGCTGGGTTCAGGGTTCAGGTCGGATTCGGTCTCCGGGACTTGGTCGAGTTCGGACAGAAAAATGTGGTCTGATCCGCTCTCGAGTTAAAGGCACCGTCATTTTTGATTATTTAAAATATTACGTTAAATCAAAAATGCGAAACAAAGCCTAATTTGTGTTAAAGCATTTATCTTGCAAGGGTACCAACGCATTTGTCCACATCTGTAGAATAAAGTTTAATTTTATTAATCCCCTTAGGGAAAGTATTCCTCTGCATTTGACCCATCCTAGATTTAGGAGCAGTGGGCTGCCACACTGAGTAGCGCCCGGGGAGCAGGTACCTTGCTCAGGGGTACCCCAGCCCTTTTTGGCCGGCTGGGGATTTGAACCGGTGACCCTCTAATTACAAGTCAAGTTCCCTTTCCACTTGGCCACGGGCTGCCAACATGGCCCAAGGACTAAAAACACACTGTATGTTTACACAGAAAAGCTGTTGTGACAATTTTGTAATAAAGTTGCATCGTTTTCAACACGCAATGTCTCTTGTGTATTTTGTAACTGTGGCAGGTTGCCAATGGGGGGGGGGGTTGGTATTTCACGCCTCTAATTCCACATCTGCGCGGGTGGATGTGTCTCATTTTGGAATGAAACTCCTCAGCCTCTTTGTTGCCATCCCATGTTTCCATACAAATGTAAATAGGGTTTTATCCTGACTTTGGTTGTTGTACACTTCTCACAGACATTCACCACTCTTTTTAAATCCCTCCTCACATCCTGAAGCGAGAATGGTTGTGGAGACAGACGTGTCGCCCCCCCCAAAAAGCTTTTTCTTTTGCCTCAAATGTTTTCAATAGACACAGAAAAGAATCCTGTGGGCGGGCGTATGTTTTTCTCTCTCTCTCTCTCTCTGCAGTTGTTGAATGTCTCGGGGGAGTCTGCTGGATTATGGAGGGGATTTCAGGGAAATAAAGACAACTGTTTTTTTTGGGTTTCTTTCATAACTGCCCTCCTATTGCATCAACCAATCCCAAAGCTTGCAGGCCTGACGTACACATAAGTGCTGTTTACATGCATTTCTAACAGTACATGTATCAGCTGTGTATTGAGGAGAGAGTTGCGTCATTCATGCAAAACCAGTACTTTGGCAGTGAGTACATAAGCCTTTTTTAAAACATCGTTGGCCTAGTTTGTTAGTCGTTACACAACCTAAGCTGCTCCAGGGTCTTCGGTGAAGGTCTCTACAGGAGGCAGATTGTGTCACCACAACGATGAATGAACTTGGAGGTGAAGCAGCTGCATGAAAGTTTGTTAGTAAGATACAGTAGATGGCTCTGTTCGCACTGGATAGGACTGCATATACATTTTGTTGTATATTGACAAGAAACAGTTCTGACTTAAATCTAAATAAATGTTAAATTGCTATAGACATGCTATACTATGACTTTTTTGTCAATTTCTGGACGACATACTATACTATGACTTTTTTGTCGATTTTTGGACAACATACTATACTATGACTTTTTTGTCTCATTTTGGACGACATGCTATACTATGACTTTTTGTCAATTTTTGGACGACATACTATACTATGACTTTTTTGTCAATTTTTGGACGACATACTATACTATGACTTTTTTGTCTCATTTTCGACGACATACTATGCTATGACTTTTTTGTCTCATTTTGGACGACATACTATACTATGACTTTTTTGTCTCATTTTGGACGACATGCTATACTATGACTTTTTTGTCAATTTTTGGAAGACATACTATACTATGACTTTTTTGTCTCATTTTCGACGACATACTAAACCAGACTTTTTTGTCTCATTTTTAGACGACATACCATACTATGACTTTTTTGTCTCATTTTGGACGACATACTATACTATGACTTTTTTGTCTCATTTTGGACGACATACTATATACTATGACTTTTTTGAGTGATTCTGGACGACATGCTATACTATGACTTTTTTGTCAATTTTTGGACGACATACTATACTATGACTTTTTTGTCTCATTTTCGACGACATACTATACTATGACTTTTTTGTCTAATTTTTGGACGACATGCTATACTATGACTTTTTTGTCCATTTTTGGACGACATACTATACTATGACTTTTTTGTAAATTTTTGGACGACATGCTATACTATGACTTGTTTGTCTCATTTTTGGACGACATGCTATACTATGACTTTTTTGTCAATTTTTGGACGACATACTATACTATAACTTTTTTGTCAATATTTGGACGACATACTATACTATGACTTTTTTGTCTCATTTTGGACGACATGCTATACTATGACTTTTTTGTCTAATTTTGGACGACATGCTATACTATGACTTTTTTGTCAATTTTTGGACGACATACTATACTATGACTTTTTTGTCTCATTTTGGACGACATGCTATACTATGACTTGTTTGTCTCATTTTTGGACGACATGCTATACTATGACTTTTTTGTCAATTTTTGGACGACATACTATACTATAACTTTTTTGTCAATATTTGGACGACATACTATAGTATGACTTTTTTGTCTCATTTTGGACGACATGCTATACTATGACTTTTTTGTCAATTTTTGGACGACATACTATACTATGACTTTTTTGTCTCATTTTCGACGACATACTATACTATGACTTTTTTGTCAATTTTTGGAAGACATACTATACTATGACTTTTTTGTCTCATTTTCGACGACATACTAAACCAGACTTTTTTGTCTCATTTTTAGACGACATACCATACTATGACTTTTTTGTCTCATTTTGGACGACATACTATACTATGACTTTTTTGTCTCATTTTGGACGACATACTATATACTATGACTTTTTTGAGTGATTCTGGACGACATGCTATACTATGACTTTTTTGTCAATTTTTGGACGACATACTATACTATGACTTTTTTGTCTCATTTTCGACGACATACTATACTATGACTTTTTTGTCTAATTTTTGGACGACATGCTATACTATGACTTTTTTGTAAATTTTTGGACGACATGCTATACTATGACTTGTTTGTCTCATTTTTGGACGACATGCTATACTATGACTTTTTTGTCAATTTTTGGACGACATACTATACTATAACTTTTTTGTCAATATTTGGACGACATACTATACTATGACTTTTTTGTCTCATTTTGGACGACATGCTATACTATGACTTTTTTGTCTCATTTTGGACGACATGCTATACTATGACTTTTTTGTCAATTTTTGGACGACATACTATACTATGACTTTTTTGTCTCATTTTGGACGACATGCTATACTATGACTTATTTGTCTCATTTTTGGACGACATGCTATACTATGACTTTTTTGTCAATTTTTGGACGACATACTATACTATAACTTTTTTGTCAATATTTGGACGACATACTATAGTATGACTTTTTTGTCTCATTTTGGACGACATGCTATACTATGACTTTTTTGTCAATTTTTGGACGACATACTATACTATGACTTTTTTGTCTCATTTTCGACGACATACTATACTATGACTTTTTTGTCTAATTTTTGGACGACATGCTATACTATGACTTTTTTGTCCATTTTTGGACGACATACTATATACTATGACTTTTTTGTCAATTTTTGGACGACATACTATACTATGACTTTTTTGTCTCATTTTCGACGACATACTATACTATGACTTTTTTGTCTCATTTTGGACAACATGCTATACTATGACTTTTTTGTCAATTTCTGGACGACATACTATACTATGACTTTTTTGTCGATTTTTGGACAACATACTATACTATGACTTTTTTGTCTCATTTTCGACGACATACTATGCTATGACTTTTTTGTCTCATTTTGGACGACATGCTATACTATGACTTTTTTGTCAATTTTTGGACGACATACTATACTATGACTTTTTTGTCAATTTTTGGACGACATGCTATACTATGACTTTTTGTCTAATTTTTGGACGACATGCTATACTATGACTTTTTTGTCTCATTTTCGACGACATGCTATACTATGACTTTTTTGTTAATTTTTGGACGACATGCTATATATACTATGACTTTTTTGTCTCATTTTTGGACGACATGCTATACTATGACTTTTTTGTAAATTTTTGGACGACATACTATACTATAACTTTTTTGTCAATATTTGGACGACATACTATACTATGACTTTTTTGTCTCATTTTCGACGACATACTATACTATGACTTTTTTGTCAATTTTTGGACGACAACTATACTATGACTTTTTTGTCAATTTTTGGACGACAACTATACTATGACTTTTTTGTCTCATTTTCGACGACATACTATGCTATGACTTTTTTGTCTCATTTTCGACGACATGCTATACTATGACTTTTTTGTCAATTTTTGGACGACATACTATACTATGACTTTTTTGTCTCATTTTGGACGACATGCTATACTATGACTTTTTTGTCAATTTTTGGACGACATACTATACTATGACTTTTTTGTCTCATTTTGGACGACATACTATACTATGACTTTTTTGTCTCATTTTGGACGACATGCTATACTATGACTTTTTTGTCAATTTTTGGACGACATACTATACTATGACTTTTTTGTAAATTTTTGGACGACATACTATACTATGACTTTTTGGTCTCATTTTGGACGACATACTATGCTATGACTTTTTGGTCTCATTTTGGACGACATACTATACTATGACTTTTTTGTCTCATTTTGGACGACATACTGTACTATGACTTTTTTGAGTGATTTTGGACGACATACTATACTATGACTTTTTTGTCTCATTTTGGACGACATACTATATACTATGACTTTTTTGAGTCATTCTGGACGACATGCTATACTATGACTTTTTTTGTCAATTTTTGGACGACATACTATACAATGACTTTTTTTTCAATTTTTGGACGACATGCTATACTATGACTTTTTTGTCTCATTTTTGGACGACATGCTATACTATGACTTTTTTGTCTCATTTTCGACGACATACTATGCTATGACTTTTTTGTCTCATTTTGGATGACATGCTATACTATGACTTTTTTGTCAATTTTTGGACGACATACTATACTATGACTTTTTTGTCTCATTTTCGACGACATACTATGCTATGACTTTTTTGTCTCATTTTGGATGACATGCTATACTATGACTTTTTTGTCAATTTTTGGACGACATACTATACTATGACTTTTTTGTCTCATTTTCGACGACATACTATACTATGACTTTTTTGTCTAATTTTTGGACGACATGCTATACTATGACTTTTTTGTCCATTTTTGGACGACATACTATACTATGACTTTTTTGTAAATTTTTGGACGACATGCTATACTATGACTTGTTTGTCTCATTTTTGGACGACATGCTATACTATGACTTTTTTGTCAATTTTTGGACGACATACTATACTATAACTTTTTTGTCAATATTTGGACGACATACTATACTATGACTTTTTTGTCTCATTTTGGACGACATGCTATACTATGACTTTTTTGTCTCATTTTGGACGACATGCTATACTATGACTTTTTTGTCAATTTTTGGACGACATACTATACTATGACTTTTTTGTCTCATTTTGGACGACATGCTATACTATGACTTGTTTGTCTCATTTTTGGACGACATGCTATACTATGACTTTTTTGTCAATTTTTGGACGACATACTATACTATAACTTTTTTGTCAATATTTGGACGACATACTATAGTATGACTTTTTTGTCTCATTTTGGACGACATGCTATACTATGACTTTTTTGTCAATTTTTGGACGACATACTATACTATGACTTTTTTGTCTCATTTTCGACGACATACTATACTATGACTTTTTTGTCTAATTTTTGGACGACATGCTATACTATGACTTTTTTGTCCATTTTTGGACGACATACTATATACTATGACTTTTTTGTCAATTTTTGGACGACATACTATACTATGACTTTTTTGTCTCATTTTCGACGACATACTATACTATGACTTTTTTGTCTCATTTTGGACAACATGCTATACTATGACTTTTTTGTCAATTTCTGGACGACATACTATACTATGACTTTTTTGTCGATTTTTGGACAACATACTATACTATGACTTTTTTGTCTCATTTTCGACGACATACTATGCTATGACTTTTTTGTCTCATTTTGGACGACATGCTATACTATGACTTTTTTGTCAATTTTTGGACGACATACTATACTATGACTTTTTTGTCAATTTTTGGACGACATGCTATACTATGACTTTTTGTCTAATTTTTGGACGACATGCTATACTATGACTTTTTTGTCTCATTTTCGACGACATGCTATACTATGACTTTTTTGTTAATTTTTGGACGACATGCTATATATACTATGACTTTTTTGTCTCATTTTTGGACGACATGCTATACTATGACTTTTTTGTAAATTTTTGGACGACATACTATACTATAACTTTTTTGTCAATATTTGGACGACATACTATACTATGACTTTTTTGTCTCATTTTCGACGACATACTATATACTATGACTTTTTTGTCAATTTTTGGACGACAACTATACTATGACTTTTTTGTCAATTTTTGGACGACAACTATACTATGACTTTTTTGTCTCATTTTCGACGACATACTATGCTATGACTTTTTTGTCTCATTTTCGACGACATGCTATACTATGACTTTTTTGTCAATTTTTGGACGACATACTATACTATGACTTTTTTGTCTCATTTTGGACGACATGCTATACTATGACTTTTTTGTCAATTTTTGGACGACATACTATACTATGACTTTTTTGTCTCATTTTGGACGACATACTATACTATGACTTTTTTGTCTCATTTTGGACGACATGCTATACTATGACTTTTTTGTCAATTTTTGGACGACATACTATACTATGACTTTTTTGTAAATTTTTGGACGACATACTATACTATGACTTTTTGGTCTCATTTTGGACGACATACTATGCTATGACTTTTTGGTCTCATTTTGGACGACATACTATACTATGACTTTTTTGTCTCATTTTGGACGACATACTGTACTATGACTTTTTTGAGTGATTTTGGACGACATACTATACTATGACTTTTTTGTCTCATTTTGGACGACATACTATATACTATGACTTTTTTGAGTCATTCTGGACGACATGCTATACTATGACTTTTTTTGTCAATTTTTGGACGACATACTATACAATGACTTTTTTTTCAATTTTTGGACGACATGCTATACTATGACTTTTTTGTCTCATTTTTGGACGACATGCTATACTATGACTTTTTTGTCTCATTTTCGACGACATACTATGCTATGACTTTTTTGTCTCATTTTGGATGACATGCTATACTATGACTTTTTTGTCAATTTTTGGACGACATACTATACTATGACTTTTTTGTCTCATTTTCGACGACATACTATGCTATGACTTTTTTGTCTCATTTTGGATGACATGCTATACTATGACTTTTTTGTCAATTTTTGGACGACATACTATACTATGACTTTTTTGTCTCATTTTCGACGACATACTATACTATGACTTTTTTGTCTCATTTTTAGACGACATACTATACTATGACTTTTTTGTCTCATTTTGGACGACATACTATACTATGACTTTTTTGTCTCATTTTGTACGACATACTGTACTATGACTATTTTGAGTGATTTTGGACGACATACTATACTATGACTTTTTTGTCTCATTTTGGACGACATGCTATACTATGACTTTTTTGTCAATTTTTGGAAGACATACTATACTATGACTTTTTTGTCTCATTTTCGACGACATACTAAACCAGACTTTTTTGTCTCATTTTTAGACGACATACCATACTATGACTTTTTTGTCTCATTTTGGACGACATACTATACTATGACTTTTTTGTCTCATTTTGGACGACATACTATATACTATGACTTTTTTGAGTGATTCTGGACGACATGCTATACTATGACTTTTTTGTCAATTTTTGGACGACATACTATACTATGACTTTTTTGTCTCATTTTGGACGACATACTATACTATGACTTTTTTGTCTCATTTTGTACGACATACTGTACTATGACTATTTTGAGTGATTTTGGACGACATACTATACTATGACTTTTTTGTCTCATTTTGGACGACATGCTATACTATGACTTTTTTGTCAATTTTTGGAAGACATACTATACTATGACTTTTTTGTCTCATTTTCGACGACATACTAAACCAGACTTTTTTGTCTCATTTTTAGACGACATACCATACTATGACTTTTTTGTCTCATTTTGGACGACATACTATACTATGACTTTTTTGTCTCATTTTGGACGACATACTATATACTATGACTTTTTTGAGTGATTCTGGACGACATGCTATACTATGACTTTTTTGTCAATTTTTGGACGACATACTATACTATGACTTTTTTGTCTCATTTTCGACGACATACTATACTATGACTTTTTTGTCTAATTTTTGGACGACATGCTATACTATGACTTTTTTGTAAATTTTTGGACGACATGCTATACTATGACTTGTTTGTCTCATTTTTGGACGACATGCTATACTATGACTTTTTTGTCAATTTTTGGACGACATACTATACTATAACTTTTTTGTCAATATTTGGACGACATACTATACTATGACTTTTTTGTCTCATTTTGGACGACATGCTATACTATGACTTTTTTGTCTCATTTTGGACGACATGCTTTACTATGACTTTTTTGTCAATTTTTGGACGACATACTATACTATGACTTTTTTGTCTCATTTTGGACGACATGCTATACTATGACTTTTTTGTCAATTTTTGGACGACATACTATACTATGACTTTTTTGTCTCATTTTGGACGACATGCTATACTATGACTTGTTTGTCTCATTTTTGGACGACATGCTATACTATGACTTTTTTGTCAATTTTTGGACGACATACTATACTATAACTTTTTTGTCAATATTTGGACGACATACTATAGTATGACTTTTTTGTCTCATTTTGGACGACATGCTATACTATGACTTTTTTGTCAATTTTTGGACGACATACTATACTATGACTTTTTTGTCTCATTTTCGACGACATACTATACTATGACTTTTTTGTCTAATTTTTGGACGACATGCTATACTATGACTTTTTTGTCCATTTTTGGACGACATACTATACTATGACTTTTTTGTCAATTTTTGGACGACATACTATACTATGACTTTTTCGTCTCATTTTGGACGACATGCTATCCTATGACTTTTTTGTCTCATTTTGGACGACATGCTATACTATGACTTTTTTGTCAATTTTTGGACGACATACTATACTATGACTTTTTTGTCTCATTTTGGACGACATACTATACTATGACTTTTTTGTCAATTTTTGGACGACATACTATACTATGACTTTTTTGTCTCATTTTTCGACGACATACTATACTATGACTTTTTTGTCTAATTTTTGGACGACATGCTGTACTATGACTTTTTTGTCTCATTTTCGACGACATACTATACTATGACTTTTTTGTCTAATTTTTGGACGACATGCTGTACTATGACTTTTTTGTCCATTTTTGGACGACATACTATACTATGACTTTTTTGTCAATTTTTTGGACGACATACTATACTATGACTTTTTTGTCTCATTTTGGAAGACATGCTATCCTATGACTTTTTTGTCAATTTTTGGACGACATACTATACTATAACTTTTTTGTCAATATTTGGACGACATACTATACTATGACTTTTTTGTCTCATTTTGGACGACATGCTATACTATGACTTTTTTGTCTCATTTTTGGACGACATGCTATACTATGACTTTTTTGTCAATTTTTGGACGACATACTATACTATGACTTTTTTGTCTCATTTTCGACGACATGCTATACTATGACTTTTTTGTCAATTTTTGGACGACATACTATACTATAACTTTTTTGTCAATATTTGGACGACATACTATACTATGACTTTTTTGTCTCATTTTGGACGACATGCTATACTATGACTTTTTTGTCTTATTTTAGACGACATACTATACTATGACTTTTTTGTCAATTTTTGGACGACATACTATACTATGACTTTTTTGTCTCATTTTGGACGACATGCTATACTATGACTTTTTTGTCTCATTTTGGACGACATGCTATACTATGACTTTTTGTCAATTTTTGGACGACATACTATACTATGACTTTTTTGTCTCATTTTCGACGACATGCTATACTATGACTTTTTTGTCAATTTTTGGACGACATACTATACTATAACTTTTTTGTCAATATTTGGACGACATACTATACTATGACTTTTTTGTCAATTTTTGGACGACATACTATACTATGACTTTTTTGTCTCATTTTCGACGACATACTATACTATGACTTTTTTGTCTCATTTTTAGAGGACATACTATACTATGACTTTTTTGTCTCATTTTGGACGACATACTATACTATGACTTTTTTGTCTCATTTTGGACGACATACTGTACTATGACTATTTTGAGTGATTTTGGACGACATACTATACTATGACTTTTTTGTCTCATTTTGGACGACATACTATATACTATGACTTTTTTGAGTGATTCTGGACGACATGCTATACTATGACTTTTTTGTCAATTTTTGGACGACATACTATACTATGACTTTTTTGTCTCATTTTCGACGACATACTATGCTATGACTTTTTTGTCTCATTTTGGACGACATACTATACTATGACTTTTTTGTCTCATTTTGGACGACATACTATATACTATGACTTTTTTGAGTGATTCTGGACGACATGCTATACTATGACTTTTTTGTCAATTTTTGGACGACATACTATACTATGACTTTTTTGTCTCATTTTCGACGACATACTATGCTATGACTTTTTTGTCTCATTTTGGACGACATGCTATACTATGACTTTTATGTCGATTTTTGGACAACATACTATACGATGATTTTTTGTCTCATTTTGGACGACATACTATACTATGATTTTTTTGTCAATTTTTGGACGACATACTATACTATGAGTTTTATGTCTTATTTTGGACGACATACTATACTATGACCTTTTTGTCAATTTTTGGACGACATACTATACTATGACTTTTTTGTCAATTTTTGGACCACATACTATACTATGACCTTTTTGTCAATTTTTGGACGACATACTTTACTATGACTTTTTTGAGTGATTTTGGACATCCAAAATTAGACATATAGTATGTCGTCCAAAATGAGACATAAAGGTCATAGTATAGCATGTCATCCAAAATGAGACGAAAAAGTCATAGTATAGTATGTCGTCAAAAATGGACAAAAAAGTCATAGTATAGTATGTCGTCCAAAAATGGACAAAAAAGTCATAGTATAGTATGTCGTCCAAAAATTGACATAAAAGTCATAGTATAGTATGTCGTCCAAAGATTGACAAAAAAGTCATAGTATAGTATGTCGTCCAAAATGAGACAAAACAGTCATAGTATAGCATGTCGTCCAAAATGACACGAAAAAGTCATAGTATAGTATGTGGTCCAAAAATTGACAAAAAAGTCATAGTATAGTATGTCGTCCAAAATGAGAGGAAAAAGTCATAGTATAGTATGTTGTCCAAAACATGACAAAAAAGTCATAGTATAGTATGTTGTCCAAACATTGACAAAAAAGTCATAGTATAGTATGTTGTCCAAAATGAGACGAAAAAGTCATAGTATTGTATGTCGTCCAAAAATTGACAAAAAAGTCATAGTATAGTATGTTGTCCAAACATTGACAAAAAAGTCATAGTATAGTATGTCGTCTAAAATGAGACAAAAAAGTCATAGTATAGTATGTTGTCCAAAATGAGACAAAAAAGTCATAGTATTGTATGTCGTCCAAACATGACAAAAAAGTCATAGTATAGTATTCCGTCTAAAATGAGACAAAAAAGTCATAGTATAGTATGTTGTCCAAAATGAGACGAAAAAGTCATAGTATAGTATGTTGTCCAAACATTGACAAAAAAGTCATAGTATAGTATGTCGTCCAAAAATTGACAAAAAAGTCATAGTATAGTATGTCGTCCAAAAATGAGACAAAAAAGTCATAGTATTGTATGTCGTCAAAAAATGAGACAAAAAAGTCATAGTATTGTATGTCGTCCAAAACATGACAAAAAAGTCATAGTAAAGTATGTTGTCCAAACATTGACAAAAAAGTCATAGTATAGTATGTTGTCCAAAATGAGACGAAAAAGTCATAGTATTGTATGTCGTCCAAAAATTGACAAAAAAGTCATAGTATAGTATGTTGTCCAAACATTGACAAAAAAGTCATAGTATAGTATGTCGTCTAAAATGAGACAAAAAAGTCATAGTATAGTATGTTGTCCAAAATGAGACAAAAAAGTCATAGTATTGTATGTCGTCCAAACATGACAAAAAAGTCATAGTATAGTATGTTGTCCAAACATTGACAAAGAAGTCATAGTATAGTATGTTGTCCAAAATGAGACGAAAAACTCATAGTATTGTATGTCGTCCAAAATGAGACGAAAAACTCATAGTATAGTATGTCGTCCAAAGATTGACAAAAAAGTCATAGTATAGTATGTCGTCCAAAATGAGACGAAAAAGTCATAGTATTGTATGTCGTCCGAAAAATGACAAAAAAGTCATAGTATAGTATGTTGTCCAAACATTGACAAAAAGGTCATAGTATAGTATGTAGTCCAGAATGAGACGAAAAAGTCATAGTATTGTATGTCGTCCAAAAATTGACAAAAAAAGTCATAGTATAGTATGTCGTCCAAAATGAGACAAAAAAGTCATAGTATAGTATGTCGTCCAAAATGAGACAAAAAAGTCATAGTATAGTATGTCGTCCAAAATCACTCATAAAAGTCATAGTATAGTATGTCGTCCAAAATAACTCAAAAAAGTCATAGTATAGTTTGTCGTCCAAAATGAGACAAAAAAGTCATAGTATAGTATGTCGTCCAAAAATTGACATAAAAGTCATAGTATAGTATGTCATCCAAAATGAGAGATAAAAGTCATAGTATAGTATGTCGTCCAAAATGAGACATAAAAGTCATAGTATAGTATGTCGTCCAAAATGAGAGATAAAAGTCATAGTATAGTATGTCGTCCAAAATTAGACAAAAAAGTCATAGTTAGCATGTCGTCCGAAATGACACGAAAAAGTCATAGTATAGTATGTTGTCCAAAAATTGACAAAAAAGTCATAGTATAGTATGTCGTCCAAAATGAGACGAACAAGTCATAGTATTGTATGTCGTCCAAAAAATGACAAAAAAGTCATAGTATAGTATGTTGTCCAAAAATTGACAAAAAAGTCATAGTATTGTATGTTGGCCAAAAAATGACAAAAAAGTCATAGTATAGTATGTTGTCCAAAAATTGACAAAAAAGTCATAGTATAGTATGTCGTCCAAAATGAGACGAAAAAGTCATAGTATAGTATGTCGTCCAAAAAATGACAAAAAAGTCATAGTATAGTATGTCGTCCAAAATGAGAGGAAAAAGTCATAGTATAGTAAATCGACAATAAATTGACAAAAAAGTCATAGTATAGTATGTCGTCCAAAAATTGACAAAAAAGTCATAGTATAGTATGTCGTCCAAAAATTGACATAAAAGTCATAGTATAGTATGTCGTCCAAAAATTGACAAAAAAGTCATAGTATAGTATGTTGTCCAAAATGAGACGAACAAGTCATAGTATTGTATGTTGTCCAAAAAATTACAAAAAAGTCATAGTATAGTATGTTGTCCAAAAATTGACAAAAAAGTCATAGTATAGTATGTCGTCTAAAATGAGACAAAAAAGTCATAGTATAGTATGTCGTCCAAAATGAGACAAAAAAGTCATAGTTAGCATGTCGTCCAAAATGAGACGAACAAGTCATAGTATTGTATGTCGTCCAAAAAATGACAAAAAAGTCATAGTATAGTATGTTGTCCAAAAATTGACAAAAAAGTCATAGTATTGTATGTCGTCCAAAAAATGACAAAAAAGTCATAGTATAGTATGTCGTCCAAAATGAGACGAAAAAGTCATAGTATTGTATGTCGTCCAAAAAATTACAAAAAAGTCATAGTATAGTATGTCGTCCAAAATGAGAGGAAAAAGTCATAGTATAGTATATCGACAATAAATTGACAAAAAAGTCATAGTATAGTATGTCGTCCAAAAATTGACAAAAAAGTCATAGTATAGTTTGTCGTCCAAAATAAGACGAACAAGTCATAGTATTGTATGTCGTCCAAAAAATGACAAAAAAGTCATAGTATAGTATAGTATGTTGTCCAAAATGAGACGAAAAAGTCATAGTATTGTATGTCGTCCAAAAAATGACAAAAAAGTCATAGTATAGTATGTTGTCCAAAATGAGACGAAAAAGTCATAGTATTGTATGTCGTCCAAAAATTGACAAAAAAGTCATAGTATAGTATGTCGTCCAAAATGAGACAAAAAAGTCATAGTATAGTATGTTGTCCAAACATTGACAATAAAGTCATAGTGTAGTATGTCGTCCAAAATCACTCAAAAAAGTCATAGTATACTGTAGTATGTTGCGAAATGATTGATTTTTGATTTTGGACGACATACTAAATTATGCCTTTTTTGTCACATTTTGGAAGACATACTAAACTATGACATTTTTAGTGATCTTGGATTACATACTAAACAATGACATTTTTCAAAAATACTACCCCTATTCTAGTAATACAAAGCTAAATGCAAATCGGTGAAGTATTTCTTTAAAAGTGCAGGGGGAGAAAAAATGCTGCATGTAGAGCAGAAAACCATCGTACAGGGACTGCAAGAGTTAACACTGGGTCAAACTGCAGCCTTGTGTGAGTGTTTATGCTGTGAGAGGACGTGCAGGCTTGGAGCTTGTTTGGTTGCAGTCCGACATTCCTCATCAGTGCTGTGTCAATGGCTGGGAACATCTTGTTCTGAAGGAAGATTCCTTGCTTTGAGCTGCTTAAATAAGCGCGCATGTCTGGACTTGTTCTGCAGCCTTTTACGTAAGAGCTGGATGTGATCCAAGGAGACGGCTGGGTCTTCAAACAACATGGAGGGCGTCTTGGGAGATGGAAGGAGGTCAGATGTTGGTCTAGCTTGGAATCTTACTGATAACACAAAAAGCAGCAAGAAGACCTGAAGGAGCTGCTGTTTATGAATACATTGCATCTGTAGGCCAACAGTATGGAGGATATTTAGGTAATAGGTAATATTTGTATTAGTCTGATTCTGGTCAAAAATCCTATGTATCACATAAACAGCATTCTCATCCATGTTTCCTCTTTTTGTCATTTGTTTACACAAGCTGGTGCGAGACGTTTGAGTTTTCACATGTAAAATGTGGTTCCCAGCTGCAACAGGCAGAGAAAAGCTTTGTTGATAAGCATGATTACATCAAACTGACACCTTTTGTAGTACTTTAAGTCTCTCAGACTGAATCTGAGTGCATGAAAAACAAAAAAACATTCTATCTTTTACCTGATGTTTTCTGCCAGAGATGATCAGAAAGTGTGTGGAGCGAGAGTGACATCACATCCGGTGTGAATCGGGCTTTAGGAAAACTGAAATGACGTCACATATTCTCATCTAATGACAAGTGTATCAGCACAAAAGTATTCAAGACACTCGTTATGTAACATCAGTATTTGTGTCACAGCGTCAAGGGTTAAAACATAGAGGCTAGAGAAAAAAAACAAAGACAAGGTTTGGTCCTCACCATGGAGCTATGTCACTATTTTATGTACAAAACAAACATAATCTGGGACAAAATTAATGCAGTTTAAATGTTGGGAATGTACAATACTTCACTAAGCAAGGCCTGAGTAACTCATATACATACAAATATATATACACGAAAAAAAATCCTGTGTACAATTGCTTTGTCAGTGGCTCAGGAGACACGGAGCATATCATCTGTTCATACATAGGATAAGAATTCACAATGATGTTAATAATTAGCTTTTATTTCAATACATTTGAAGTTGAACATCGCCTACGTTACAACATGTTCTACATTTTATCAGTTGAAGAAGCTGATACTGATGAATAAAAGGGACTAAATCCTTTAGGAAATAATCATGAAGTCTTGTATGTAATTAAAAATAAAGTGTACCAAATAACCCTGTATCAGATCTCTGGGAGAAACTGCAGAGCAGAGAAACTCACACACGCATTCACAGAGAATGCAGGCGTAATTCCGCGCGCACGTCAAACTGGGCGAGGACCGTGTCTCATCATTCTTGAGAACATTGTGTTCAGCTGAAGAAAAGGGACACACCTTCTGAGGCTCTGATTGAGTGGAGAGACAGCAGCATGCTTTTATTTGGATTATGTGTGGTAGTTAGGTGTGGAAACAGCTGTGACTGTGTTTTTATTTTTTTTCTGTTTTCATCTGTCTGACCTGACCTCATGTCTGTAACGTCTGATTTTGAAGGATGTCATCTGTCTCCATGTCTTATCTCACTCCTTCTCTGTTTATACTATTGGAAGAATCATAAAAATGTTATGAGTGCTTTCCTGGGCATTTTATAACATTTCTATCAAAGTTCCCCCTAGAGCTGGTTATCATAAATTAGCCAATTTCTTTTTTATTTTCTTTGAACAATTTCCTCCTTTCTCTTTCATCCTCACTCTCACTTTCACTCTCAATCGCAGTGTTTCATTTGGTCAGGCTTAGAAAAGCCCTTTAGTCTATAGTCTATAAATTCTAACGATAATTTGAATATTTATTTGTGAAGCACACATCAGACAAAGCATAATTAAGAAATGTAACAAAAACAAGATAAAAACTGTACTCTTTACATACAGAATATGCATTTTCCCACGTAAACGCACACCACTGTGTACTGACAAATCCTTCTACGTCACTGTGATAAAAAGAAAATATGTCAAACTAGCCAATTTCAGGTGTAAATCTCTATAAACATGTCACATCTAGGATTATATATAGTGTAATGTTGATTTAAGTCACAGTATATGTAAACCTGTGTGTCATCAGCATTTTAAAGAGACACAAGGAAAAGAATGGGACTAAACACTGAGCCATGTGGTACTCCGTGCATAATGGAACCTGTACCTGTATGGAGGAGTTTTTAAGCTGCACCCTATAAGAAGTTATGGAATCCATTCCCTTTCCATTGTCGTCAATTACGGATCAATATATGGATCAAACGTTTAAGTTCACTATATGCGTCATTGCCATTAGCCTTTCCTTTGAAATGTACTTGACATAATGTGTTTCTCTGTGTGTTTTTAGACATGAACTCAACAGAAATGTCAGTGGAAAAGTGTGTTCAGACATTTTCCCTAGTTCGTCATTTGCTAGAACAACAGAGAGCAGGATACTTCTGGATACTACTGAAATTCAACTGGTAGGAAAGGTTATGGAAAGTGTACTGCATTGTACTTAGCACCCTCTGTCATTTTAACTTGCTAAATGAGAAAAGTTGTGTGTTTGAAAACTGTCCTGATTTCGTTTCCTCCAACCACCTGTTAAACCATATCTACATTCCTTGAACTATTCTCAGGCTGGTGTATGTCCATTTTCTCTCTGTGTTCTCTGTCTCAGTCTACTCCACTAACCCCCCCCCCCCCTCCCTGTCTGATCTCCCTCAGACCCTGTGTGTGGCATGTGGTTTGGAATCCTGCCCAAGGACTATTCAGAGTGGGAGAACAAGGCCTCCCAGTGTGCTGTTTTCCACATTCCTGGGCCCTGACATCAGCGGGGCTGCAGGAAGAGCACTGCCTCCATCGTGAATCGGCTGTGTGCGGGAAGAGGCCGCCCCTGACCCCGGCAGTCTGGCTTGCGGATCCTGGAGGAGTGGGGGCCCCCACTCCACCTCTGACAGCAGAAGCCCCAGCAACAATGTAATCAAAGGGATGCTTTACATACCACATGTTGTTTTGCCGTATAAATTAGATGGCGATGCCCGGCAATCGTTAAGATGGATTATCCTCCTCCTCCCCCCCAATAGATGGGCTATATGGAAATTTAGGTCACATGCTGAATGAAAATATTATGGTTTGCAAAATTGCAGCTGGAGACTGACGGCTCGTTTCCAGTCTGGGATGGAGCCTGGAATATTTTTTTCTCTGGATTATGTACATGATTAATCAAAGTGATGGTCATCGTAACCAAATCCACAAATGACAACAAGTTGCTGTGTCTAAACTACATTCTGTATGACATCACAGCGATGACAGCCCACACTAATAACCTCTTATCATGAGCGCTGACCTAAAAGGCTGTTATGTCCAGAAGGCCTTGATCCTTTAGGATTTACTCAGAGCTCTGACAGCAACAGAAACACATCTCGCCCCAAAATCAAACAAAGACAGATACACAAACTCATATTCATGTACTATGATGACTCCATAGTAGTGCTCACATCCAAGAGGGAACCCACCAGTGAGTGGGTGATAAAGGTTGAAACAACATAGGTGCCCTTTCTAAATTACTCAAGCTGTTTTGCATGAGCTCACACAATGACTCTGATGTTTTGCTCCAGACAGCGAGAGCATCACGGCTTCTGAAATGAACAACACATGTCTGTGGGTAGAACGCTATTTGTTACGAGTTGACTTTCATAAGCAGTTACTTGAAGCATGGCTCTGTATGATCTGTGCGAAGAGGAGAGGAGAGAGGCTTGTGGACCCAGAAAAGATTACGATAACAGAGTTGAGGATTGCCAAATTAGGACAAGGAATTCAAGTATGTTTATGAAAAAAAGTGAAATTAACCTGCAATACTTTTATTTTCTCCTTTTTTGGACATGGAGATAAGGGCATGCTCTATTTTAGTTTGGGCCTGTTGCAAACCTTTAATCCTGAGTGTTTATCCCATGCAGTCATCTGATGAGGTATTCTGTCTCATGGCCATGTGTTCACCTCCAGATGCAGCCTTGTGTCAGGTTTCTGTGTGGGCTGGCGTGGGGGCGTGGGGGGGCTGCAGAGAACGGGGAGGAGACATCAAAGACAAGGGGAAATCGGCTCCCCTCGTTGAGACAAAGGCCGGCTGCGGGGTTCAAGTGAAACGCGATCTGCCATGTGACCGTGAACGCCACGCATGCCTCCCTCCACTGTCTGGCTCCATTCAGCTTTTTGCCCATTCAACATTATCAGGCCACCGCTGCCACGTCAGGCACTTGGAACAAGCCTAAATTGTCCTTTTATAGTTTTGTTGCGGTTTGCTTGTTTGATTTAGTTTTATTGTCCATTGTTCTCTCAGTTTTGCGGTTTACTTTGTTGAGTGTGTGTGTGTGTGTTTTTTTTTTTTTCTAGGTTTGTCTGTGGCTCTTATTTTTATTCAAGTTCATAGTTTCAGCCAGGCCTACTTTCAGTTGCAAACATGAAACCCCCCGTCCTGTTTGTTCACCTGCCGTCTGTGAGCGGTTCTTGATAATCACTTCTGTATGAGACCAACTGAAAAGTGTGGCAGCTGGGCATTGTTGTCAATTTAGAAAAAAATATCACCTCAGTTGGTAAAACCTAAATGAATTCAGTTCATTCAAACTTAATTTTTTTAAACATTATGTGAAGACTACTAGTTTAAAATTAACTTCATTAATTTAGATTTGAAGTAATATTTTTAAGTTTGTTCACCATTTCCTTTTTTTTGTTGCTTATATTGTGAACTGAGCATGGTTTGAAGGCATGGACACATGTGGTGATTGACAGTGTCCTTGCAGGTCTAAGTGGACATGGTCAACTCCCAACACAGTGCTGGAGAAAATACCACACGCGAGGTAAGTTTCTTAGTAAATGTTTTATCCAAATAACCATGATCAAAGTTATTTATTTGGTTGGTTAGTTATTTAGTAAGTTACTTATCAAACCAAACCAAATAAAGCACTGTTACATGTTATTTCATCATGTGACATTAACAGTCACAATTGCACAACCGACAAGCTGCCCAGCAAGGGTGACAAAGCGACGTGTCATGATCCAAATGATCCGCCTCAACATGTCTGAGATCTTTCTCATAATGACCTGCAGCCACGTGTGGCCTCACCTTTACACTCATATTCTCACCACAGATAAAGGTCAAGCCAACTTCTTGAGGTGTTTGTTGCCTTCATTCTGGTTTACAGTCATGACTTTAGAGTTGTTTTAAATGATCGTTTTCTGTATATAAATGTTATACTTTGCTCTCCAGTTGTCTTTAATGATCTTTCATAACCTTTCTGCCTCTTCAGCTCATTATGCTGACATGATGACAGCAGAGCCAAGTTTCACAGTGAAACAGTGTGTACCGGAAAACTCCTCGAGCCAGCAGTCAATGTCCATTGTCCTCTGTCCACGATCATGATGTCACTGTTCTACAACAGCTCACAGCAAAAGGTGCACTTCATTTCACAAAAGCCTGTTTGGAACATTTGAGATCGAGGCATAGATCAGTATTCAAATAAATATACAGGAATTTAATATGGAATATAACAGCTTCTACACTTCTTAGAAGACTTTCCTCCATATTTTGAAGTGTTTGATGTTTGATGACAAGAAGGTCTGGTTCCAGTTCATCCCAAAGGTGCTTGGTGGGGTTGAGGTCAGGGCTCTGTGGGGGCCAGTCATCTTCTTCCACACCAAAGTCATCAAACCATGACTTATAGTCCTTTCTTTGTGCACTGGGACACAGTCATGCTGGAATACAAAGGGACCTTCCTTAAACTGTTGTCAACAAGTTGGAAGTCCTTCATTGGAGTTAAGGAGCCTAACCCAAAGCCTGATTCAAACGTTCTGCGTTCAATACTTAAGGTGTGGCCAAATACTTTTGTTATTTGTTATTTGTTTTGCTTTATATCTGATATGGGAAATGTATAGAATTTGGATCAGTAACATCCATCTATCCATCCAACCTTCAACATTGGAGATTCAGACATGTCTCTGCACCATGAAGTGAAGACACAACCCACCCAACCCTTAAGGGGAAAAATAACTTGCGGCGTTGTTGACATCATCTATGTAGAAACATGGAGAATTGAATTCATGTTAAAGAATAAAAAAAAAAAAAACCTTACACTACATTAAAGATAAAAATCAATGGGTTGCAAGTCTTTATTTTAATGCCTCTGGTCTCTGGTTTGAAAAAAATCAGTTGTACTATTATACTCTATTCTACTGATAACATTTCACCTGGGTTTCTTTTTCTAAATAATCCAGAACATTATGGTTGCATCATTCTAAACCCATTGGTCAGTGACATCACTGTGGGTTTAGCAGGTGTGTCCATGAATACATGAGGTGAGAGGTCATCTGGACGTGACAACATGTTCCAGAGAAGCTGAGTCTGAAAAGTAGGTTAATTTTAGATAATAGGTCAGTTCAATGAGGCTGTGCTGTTTCATAAGGGTAACCTTTAGCAACACAAACAGTTCACTCAGTATAGTGGAAGTAAATGTTGTGTATCTGCTCCTGGTCTCTTTCTTCTGTCTCTACCTCATCTCCCTCTTGTCCTTTCTCTCTCCCCTTTCTGCCCCCCACCTCTCCTCTGTCCCCCATTTTTCCTTTCACCCCAACCGGTCGAGGCAGATGGCTCCACATCTTTGAATCTGGTTCTGTCAGAGATTTCTTCTTCTGATAAAAGGGAGTTTTTTCTCTCCACTGATGCCTAGTGTTTGCTCATTGTGTGAATTGTTGGATTTCTCTGCTCTCCATGATGTTGTATATGTAAAGTGTCTTGAGATAATGTATAAATGTAAACTGTGTTAAATACAGAGAGAAAGAAAGTCCAAAATATTTGGTCAATATATCATCAAAAGGAATAATTGGAAGATCTTGTGACACATCATCTATAAAAAATAAAAAAGTATTTTTAAGATTAAGGATGTGAGTTTCTGTAGTTTTCCTCTTACATTAGGAAATGATTCTTTACAATGCAGGACATGTTTATAGCAGTTCCGGGAGCATGTAACCCACATGATCATCTTTTTATTTGGGAAATAAAAGCATAAACATGAAGGTGGAACATATGAAAGGCTTTGTAGATAAGAATGTAGCAATGGGAGAGTAAAGATAGATAAAGCACCTGAGGATAAGTGATGTAATCAGTAATGAGTAAGTGGATTTTGTTTGTTCATCCGGTTGCATTCTAATTTTCTTATTCCTTGTATAGCTGTGATGAATATCCTCACCTTTCTACACTTTCATATTTTTTATACTATTCTTGTACTTTTCCTTCTTCTTTAACTGATTATATCCTCTTTTAAGTCTTGTATCGCATGTATCTTCTATTTCCTCTTTAAAGACTTGTAAAGGGCATGAAACGGTGCTGCTGTAACACAACAGTTGCCCAGTTTTGGAATCTATCTGTCTAATCAGCTGTTGAAAATGCATCATGTTACATGTTAAGTTTCCCGAGTTGAGAGGATCCTCAAAGTCTGGTCCTGCAGACACGGGGCAAGGCTAACAACAGATATGCTAACAGGCTAACAAGTGCGTGTCACTGCATCGTTAATCGATTGATTGATTGATTGATTGATTGACTGATTTATGAGCAGTAGCTTTTTAAAACATCTACATGGTATAAGAATATGTGGATAATGCTTTTTGTAATGTGTTGTATGTTAATTTTTGAATACACTGTATTGCATTAGCCATTGTTTATGCTAACTAGCTACATCAGCTAACAACTGTGGCCAAGAAGCTGAAAAATCCGAAAACTCAAAATAGTTGAAGATTTGGAACACTGCTACGTCCCTCTGTGCACAGCCTCTGCTAAAGTATATAATTCATTCATCATTAAATACTGTTGAATCATGATAAAGTCAGGTTTCTCATCCCAATATACAATCCTACTCCGCTAAGCCAGGGGGCGATATGCCCACATTTAAACCCTGGATTAAATGGGGGTTTTTGACCCAGAGAATGTTGTATTACTGAGTTAAACCAATCAAATTGTATTATCTCGCAATGTTACAATGTTTAACTGCCTTTGTCAATCCTGCAAACAAACCTCTGACCTCTGATCAGATTTGGCCACACCTCGCTCTTGATATGTTATCTTCTTCATCAGCTGACATACGCAACAGTCCCCACCTATTACTTTACCAGCTGATAACCACTCCTCACCGATGATGACTCCGCCTGACAATGCATTTATTTCTTTTTTTGCTGTCCTCATGTAGTGAGATGAGGGCAAATACCTTAGAGCTACTTACACACAGGAAGCACATGCAGCGGCCTGTTGTGCAACAGGTTGAGACGCGTTCTGTGGTTTGAATTAGACTGACGTGATGGAATGGTTCTCATGTGGTTTTGTTTCATATTCTCTCAGTGTTTGGGTGCAAAGCAGAACCTCGGTACATCCCCCTCACAGAGTGAAGTCAGTGGAGGGCAGGGCTTGTGTTTGCTGTCAACACTAACACTGTACTGCTGTACCGCTGTACTGCTGCCGCTGTGATCCCGCTGTGCTTGTAACACACACCCACGCACAAAGGCCAAGCAGGAGAGTGGCTTGAATTCCTCCCGAGACAAAGGCCTTTTGTCTGATGCTTCCTTGTTTTCTCCTCATCCCCCTCTAGTGGTCGAAACCACACAGAGGTGGATTTACAAGAATTCCATCTATGTATTTCCCCTTTTCAGTAAAGGAGGAAGTAAAGCAGCGGGATGTCCGTCGCAGAGAGGAAACAGCACTGACGCACATGTGAAAAGGACAGAGACTGCATAGCTGTGATCAGTTATGACCAGAGAGGGGGAAAAAAAAGCAGAAGAGAAGAAGAGACAGAGGCTCAGTTGTTGATGATTTGGTTTTCCGTCTCCAGAGACTGCTCTGAGAGCTTGAGAGAGCCCACACTACTCTGACTTCCTGTTAGAGCGGGGGAGCCCCAACTCACCTCCCTTGCTCTTTTAAATTCAAATTTCATCTATAGTTGAACTCAGGCCTTTCCATAAACACGGGAAGGCTTGTCACATACAGTCAAATATAGTCAAAATCGCAATGAAAGTCTCGTACTGCAGTGGTGGGAGAGGGGGTTTTAAAACCTTAAACAACATAAGTAATATAAGGTGATTCTGTATTTTGTACTACTGTTTCTCGTCAGGTTTCAAAAGGTTAATTGGGAATTTTATTTTGGTAACAGACCAAATCAATCACCTTCTTTTTACTTTATCTCTCTTATAAACATATGATTTGGATGTAAACACACTGATATAATATCATCTCACCAGTTTGTGACTATAGGTAAATCTTATTTTTTGTATTATTCTTACTTTTATTATTATTGTTATTGTTGTTATTATAATTGTTTTACTATTATTATTATTATCATTGTTATTATTATTATTATTATTATTATTATTATTATTATTATTAATAATAATAATAATAATAATAATAATAATAATAATAATAATAATTTCTTTGATCAGAGCTGGACTTTTATTTAGGTGAAAGAAGAAAAATAAATGCAAATCTCTAGAAGGAAGTTTTTTATATATTTTATATATACATATATATATATAGCATGTAACCGCATGTGAGCAGCCGTGGCAGCACCTCTCTGTGGCCGGCCGGCGCCACTGCACGTCAAAAAAAGGGCTGGGGTACCCCTGAGCAAGGTACCCAACCCCCAATGCTCCCTGGGCACTACTGGCAGCCCACTGCTCCTAATTCTAGGATGGGTCGAATGCAGAGGAATACTTTCCCTAAGGGGATTATTTAAAAAAATATATATATTCTGTTTATCAACAACAGTAATCATTATGTTTTTTTCATATTATTCTACGGAGAAAAATGAAGATAATAATTATATACAGTATAAATTGTGTATGATAAACTGTTAAGAGGATAGTTTGACATTTTGGGAAACATTATATTTGCTCAAATAACACCTAAAGTCTATATTGAGAAGACATGCTCTACATTTGCCTCATATGTGGATATAAACACGCCCCCATCCACCACACACCCCCACACACACACACACACACAGCCACACACCCACGCACACACGCACACACGTCTCTCCATCTGTCTACCTTTGTCTCACTGTTTCTGGCTCTTTCTCGATGTGACTTGCTCACTCTCTGATGCTCTACTGCCCCCTCTTCTCGGTATGGTGACCCATTAAAATTGACACACACAAACACAACAATACACAAACCTACACACAACAAGTATTTCTTGTAAGAAAATAAATCATCAAATAGACAAATAAAAACATCCACTGGAGCGGAAATTTTCAAGCATAATCTGTTTCCTTTCAACAGACAGTAAACTGTAAACCACTGGGAAAAACCTATTGTTATTATTCTAATTTGAACCACACAGAAAATGAAGGGGGAGGGCGGGGGGCTGACCTTGAGAACATTTTTCTTCACAATCACCCTTTTGTTACATCACCGCTGTAAAAGAACAGGCAGGAGAGAACAAAACATTCCGGGTTTTATTGTACGAAATCTGATGGAAACCGGGTTTCTAAGTTGATGTCATCGTCCTGTCCGACCACATTCTGATAAAAGTTAATCAGAAATCAGAAAAAGGTCACCGTGGTATAACCCACTGGCTGTCACTTGAACAAGTAGGTTGACAAAAATGTAAAAAAAAAAACACAACCACAGGATTTTAAATAAAGATGACTTAGTGATTATTGTCATTGATTTAATGATTTAAATGTTACTTCATTAATAATCACTTCCATGTATGTATTATTGTGCTTTGCATCATCTTGATTTATTTTAGGCTGCATTAACCACTTCACCAACGAGTCAAATCTGGATCAGTGATGTGACAACACCTGTAACACCTCATCAACTATGTCGTATTTTACTACCACATTCACACACACAGGAGCTGCAGGTGAGACCGATCTTATCATTGAAAGAGAAGAAAAAAGTGCACATCTGCAAAAGCACACACAGATGCAGTGTTTACCAAGCAACAAAACGAAAGGTAGAAACAGTGTGAGAACTCAGGTGTTTCTCCCTTCACACTGTGTGTGTGTGTGTGCGTGTGTTTACGAGGGTGAGCAAAAGGAAAATGAATGGACGCTGAACACACCTTTGTTTTTCTTGTTGTCCTATCTCCATGGGAAATCATTGAATGTGCAGAATGTGGTCGGACGGCATGATCGTCTGATGTCTCAGATGTTTGAGTGACATTGTGTCCTCTATAATGAGGCTCAGGGTTTATTTTGTGAAGGCATTTGGCAGAGAAGACACACTCCCAGCATCGTGTGTCGTGAATAATTCATCCGTTAAACAAATAATACATTAATTTGTCTCATCATGAGCTCATTATTGCTCGCTGCATGTGTTCTTTTTCCCTCATGTCACCCTGATTAACAGCCAAACACTGGAGGGAACTGCACTAGAGAACACACTGTTGCCTGTTCCAGAGCAATGATTTCATAAGCGCCTCAAAGCGAAGTCTACTTTAAAGCACTACTGTCCATCTGCTGCCATCTAGTGCTGGAATCAGAAATCCTTTTATTGCCATTGCACAATGTTAACGAAATTATAGGGTGATGATGATTTCAAGCACAGTTGCGGTTTTGATTTGAGGGACACGGGGAGTGTCCAGGGAAAAACGGGAAAATACGATGACAATACTGAAAAACACAAATGAAATACACAAGAAAATTGTGAAGTGACGATTGAAAGAGTTGCTGTGTTTGGGGTCATCGTAGCCTTAGGAAACCGAGAATATGGAGCTGTTTACCAGGGATTTTTCATCTTTAACTGGGAAAAGAAAAGAAAAAAAAAGAAAAGAAAGGAGAAGAAAAGAAAAGAAAAGAAAAGAAAAGAAAAGAAAAGAAAAGAAAAGAAAAGGGGAAACTTGAAAGCAAAGGTGACTGCCAGGATGTTAAATGAAAACCGAGAAGTGAATAAATGACCAGGTGGAAAATACCATATTTTTCTAGATGTTGAAAAATATGGTAATAAAGTGTTTGGAAACACCCATTGGTGAATCTAGGGGCGGGGCCAGGGGTGACTTGCCGCATAAATGATTATCTGAGTTTTTTTACAACATGAACTAAAGGGAAAAACCACCAGAGATCGTCACGACGACTCTTTGTTTACACCGCCATGGTGGCAGGAAAACCTTCTGCCAAAGCTCACACGGCACAGATCTGTGCCACAGGTGCACCCATGGTAATTTGCCGTAGGAGTAATACACAACTCCAAATTCCAAAAATTCAATATGATTTTAAACATTCTAGTACTTTTTGCTCAGGTGTGTTTATATAGTTGGTGAAAATTAAATTTTTTTCCATCAGATTACCTATAGGTTGTGCTGAAAATTCTCATTTTTATAGCCTCTGTATACGTTTAAACATAGTAATGGAAAAAAAGCAGCCGAAATGCTCTGAGTTATAACGGTTAAAGAGTTTTATAACAGGGAGAACAGACGCAGCTGTACAGAAAAAGAAAATGAACACACGTTAACTTGCTAGTGCTAAATTTGAACCAGGCGCAATTTTCATTTTACTCATAATGATTTTTTCAGTGGCTCCTCACAAGAGCAGGACAAGCAACTAAGGTGGAGAGAGGAGGAGGAAGAGGAAGACGAGGATTATTCTTCACCATGTGACCAATCTGTTTCAAGCTTATATTCCCAATAAGATCATTTGTTCTGTCGTCATTATCCTCCTCCTCTTCCTTCACACACTGGTATCGTTAAATTAGATTAAGGCAAGTACTCAAAGTGCTTTCCAAGAGCATAGAAATAATTAAGAAAATCATAGAATAAAAGCAAGGCATTAAAATCAACACTAAAATTAAAAAGTAGTCAAAAAAAAAGAGAGAAAGGTGTGATTTGCCGATACCAAGTGCATTTAAAAGACAATAATGAATAAGATGATTATTTAAGCTGCAGTAAATAATGATAATAATAATAATAATAATAATAATAATAATAACAACAATAATAATAATAATAATCATGAAGTTTTCAGGCCTGATTTAAGTGAGCGTTAAATGAGTGTGAGGTGTTCACTTTGTTTGTTCCTGCTGATCTTAGGGCTCTGGATGCTTCATAGGGAACTAATTAAAGTCTAGTTATTTCTTTGTTATTTGTTAAATTTTCTACGCACTCCGGTAAAAAAAAAATCCTCAGCTCCACTCCGACCACATACCCTGGTTTATACAGTAGAACCGTATTTCTGATTTTCCTCCAAGTGCCACCAGAGGAAGCTCACGTACCACTGGTGAGAACCAGTTTCTCACAGTGTCCTTGCAAGGTCAACACTCACTATAACTTATTTTAACTGTCATTTAAACATTACTAGTAGGAATAGACGTTTAAATTACACAACAAAGTGTTCAAAACAAGGCGTGATTGGTGTAATGTGCACGCACTGTAGCAGTGGACACACAATTGTGAGCATTATACAGTATGTGTTGGACATGGAATTGACCTCTGTTTGTGGCCCCAGACTTAGAAAAACAACTGGATTAAAGGATAAGATAAGTCAAACCTTTGAGTTTGGAGGATTTTACTGTAGGGTCGTCTTTTTTGGAAAAGTGCTATACTCTGTTCAAACCACAAGATGTCAGTGTCTCTCTGGATTCATTCAGTTTTAATTGAAGGACTGATGAGGGTATGATGAGTTCATGTCCCACTTCCCTCCCCCCCTCTCCCTCTCTCCCCCTCAACCAAAATAATAAAATGCTGACTTTTCAAAGTGCTGTCACTTTGCCTGTCTCAGCATAGAAGGCCTGAAGCCTGACACGAGAGAGAGAGGAGTGAGGGGGGGTGTTTGAAAGAGAGAGAGAGAGGGGGGGGGGAGAGGGAGGGAGAGAGAGAGTGAGGGGGTAAGAGAGAACAACTTTCTCCGGTTTCTTACTGCTGAGAGGCTTCAGCACTGTGCTTCTGTGAAGGTAGGTGTGAGGCTGTCTCTCCTCTTCTGTGTGTGGTTTTTGGGCATGTTGGGGCGATCTGCCTGTTTGGTGCAGAGAGAGAGAGAGAGAGAGAGTGAGAGGTCATGGGTGAGGTGGACGGCGACTGTGGTGTGAATGTGGGGGAAGTTGAAGTTTAACTCTTAGTTTCAGGTGATCTGGTCTTTTTTTTTTAATCATTATTTTTCGGGGGAGTTTCTCAGGATGAACCTCTCTGCTGAGATACAGCCACTCAGTGTGGAGCTGTCATTGAGGCATGTGAAGGGTTAAGCTGTCCAATAGCTGTGGAGTTAATTCGTCACAGGGGATTTGGAGATGTTTTCTGGGGGTGGGGTGGGGTGGGGGGGGGGGTTGGGCGGAGGTACAGTTTGGAAACCTGGAACGAGGGTTAATATCTGCTGCACATCACCTCAGGGACTCTTGGCATAATTGTGGTGAAAGATGAAGAGGGACTTGGGGGACTTGCTATTGACGTAGATGTGACCTTATTGTAAATTTAGCTCCGTTGCAGTGTCAGGGAAAATGTGTGTGGTTTCTTGTTTCTCTCCTATGAAAATCTGCATAACAACAACAACAACATCAACAAGAAGAAGAAGATAGGTTTTGATTTTGAAGCAAAACCTTTCCGACACGTCTCCCAACGATTCCGTGTCGAGAAGCAACTCGAGGAACTATGTCGCACTGGTACGGCTGACTACGGCGAGGCTAAAATTAAGCTGAGGGCTGATTTGGAATGTTACACTCGGGCGGTAAGACGTGGAGAAGATGACCTGCGCGTGGTGACAAATCTTCTGAGCTGTTGGTGGCAACTGGCTCATTTAAAAAAGCCTCCACGCACACACACAGATACAGACCTCTATGGAATAAAAACAGTAAATCGAAAGTAAAATACAGAGTTTTTACAAGAGCATAACCTTTGTCAAGGTGAAATCCAAACCCTTGTAATGGTCTTTGGCTCATAAAACACCCAGTAACTCCTCTGTGGTAACAATTACTCCTGTTCCTTTTTGTTAAAGGCAAAGTTCAGGTTGTATAACGCACACAGTCAGTGCAGAAACAACACATTATAGTCACGTAACAAAACTCGTCAAATAGAATCCACATCAGCTAAAGCTTGCCTGGCTTTGTGAACTGCTCACTCTCTCGCACCAAAGTCCATAGAGAAAAAGCTGCGTTTTTTTTGTCACACTTCCCCTCCTACAAATCAACTTTTCTCCCATCACACTAAATTTGGTGAACAAATCCCAGCATGTGTTTCCTGTTGTGGTGCGAGCTCTGCACTCACAGGTCAAAGGTCACCTTTGTGACGGTTGAGCATCAGCAGTGATGCGGAGTGCGTTTAGAATTTTCCACAGTCTGGCAGCTTGGTTTGATCCTTATTGAGTGATTTTATGAAATAATAATAATGATAATATTCTCGAATTAAGGGGTTAATGATTGAGACTCCTTTAGGAAGAGAGTGAGAAGTAGTGGAGGTGTACTTTTCAAATCCGTGTGTTCATAGTTGCCGCTGTGACGGCGAATCTATCGACGTCAGCTGCAGCCGTCGCACGTGTTTTCAGTTATTCTGATGAATTACACCAGAGAGGAAGTTGATATCTTCATAGGTTCCACTGTTTTTTTTACAGCAAACTTCATAAAACCACAAAATGAAGCTTAAGTCAAAGACCAGAGAAGAGCTGAACAAGTCGAGCTGAGGTTTTTTGGTGTTTACGGATCGTTATGTTATGTTAGCATGTAGATATTTACTGTAAAGGCCAAAAAAAAGACCCAACATGTGTTTCTGTTTAAACTTCATTTGTCAAAACCCTTTGACAACAATAACCTTGTCAGTGGGTGATTTTGGATACTGGGTCATACTGGAGGTATTTGTTTTTCTTCCTTTAAAAAAAAAAAGTCCTTCTCTTCTATGTCAATTTCTATTCTGTCTAAAACTGATTAACACTAACTGCACTGATGACTGTGATGAGACAATAAGAGCTGTTTGTTATCTCGTCTTTATTAGAGAATATATAGTAACTGAGGTCAATCAATGTACCACACAAACAATATACAGCAGGTAGAGCTACAGAGTTTGGTTTTAAAGTCGCGCCTTGATTTAAGGAACGGCTTCCAAAAGAATAAATAGAATAGCACTCACCCGTTATCTGTCTTGTTTTTCACACTGAGGTGTTTATTAAGACTCATCAGCTCAGAGGAAAAGTATCCATGACCGAACCAAACAGCTAAATGCTAACGAAAGAAACTATTAAGGACAGGAACATTGTCTGTCGCCACTCTACAGTTTGCTTCTAAATGGTGTTTAAAACCAGTTAAGTGTGGTTTTAAATATTGAAATATTGATGTTTCCTTTGCTCTTAAAGAGAATGATATTGCAATAACTATACTGGCTGGATGATAAATTGATTGTATCAATGAATTCGCATTTGTTTTTAACTTTTTTTCCATTACTATGTTTAAATGTACAGTATATACAGAGGGTATAAGAATGTGCAATATAAAAAATGAAAACTTTTCACCAACTCTATCAACACACCTGAGCAAAAAGGACTCAAAATGTTTAAAATCGGATTGAATTTGTGAAATTTGGAAAATACATCACAGATCAAAGTTCTCGTGGTTTGTTTTTATGAACCAAAAGAAAAGAAAAACCCTATTTTATGTGACTTCTGCACAACTATTGCTACTTTATATCACTTTTAAAAATGCAACTTTGACTCAAGAACTGCACATTTTTTTAAAGCCTGAATATGTGACCTATAAACACACACCCCCAGGATGTCCATATAAGGAGTTGTGTATTATTCCACATGGCAAATAACCACCGGTGCTTGCCGTGTGAGCACTAAGGGATAATCAAAAAAACACTGCTTTTCTTTTTAAGAAAAAAAGCGATCTTATCTTAGCTAACTCCTGCAGTGAAGATCATATCCTGGAAGTTGGGATGTTGTTTGTATTTATTGACAGATTTTCTTCTTACACTGCAGCATTTGTCATTCACCCATTCATACTCACATTCATGCAGCCGCCAGGAGCAACGTGGGGGTTAAGCGTTAAGCTGGCCAAGCCAGGAATCAAACCCACAACCTTCAATTTCAAACACGACTCGCTCCACCACTGAGCTACAGCTTGCTGTTGTTTTCCCTGCCATCTTGTTTCAGGGCTTCTGCTTTGTTGCACTTTGATACTGAGCAGGATAATGTCCTTGTCATCAGTACTTGAGTTTTTAAAAAGGTACAAAAATCAGCTGAAATCATAATTCAATTCCATTTTCAAGCCACATCGCCCATAGCACCAAAGGCAGCTGTCATTAATCAAATCCCAGTAAAAATGTACAAGTAAATTTATGAGCTCGCTTCGTGGCTTCCACGCCGACGGCAGCTGCAGGTGGAAGAGATGGTTGGGATTTGAAGTGGAAAATGAGACGTCTGGCAGCAGCAGGTGACAATGACAGCAGCCTCCGCTCTGCTCTGTTCCACTCCCGGCTTGTGAAAATCCTGCTGGGACCACTGGGGACACATGTCCACGTTCATCTGTTTCCAGTGCGGTCGCCGACGTCGCGCAAACAAGGAAGGCGACGAAGTCAACTGTCAAAGCAAATGAGAACACACAAGTGACCGTTTCTCTTTCTCGCTCATTTTTTTTTTAAATAGTTTTTACCGTTGACAGCGAATATCTCGTCACAATTGATGACACAAAGTCACCCTGTGCATAGATGGCACCGGGCGTAAAACTATTATGATGTTTGGTTTCAGGCCGCTGGTATGCAGTTGTCTGAGCCACCGCTCGTAACTCAAGGGTCAGAAAACAGCCACCCATTAAAGTCAACAATAAGCGAGGATCAAAGGCTTCACGGCAGTCAAAGGCAGACGCGAGTTCTGGGTCACACTCACAGCTCAGGTCAACGATGGCTCTCTATGTTTCACACGCGAGAGGCAGTCACTTAGTGTCAGGATAAACCAGGGCTGCACAAAGTAGGGCCCGGGGCCCAAAAATGGCCCAGCAAAGGTTTTTTTTTAGTGCTCACGGGGCACAGATCAATGCCGCAGGTGCACCCCTGGTAAATAATAGACAACTCCTTATATGGACAAAATCCCTTTTTTGTAGCAATCATTGTGCAAAAATCACAAAATAGACAGTTTTCCCTTATATTTTGTTCATAAAAACGAGCCAAGTTAACTTTGAACTGTGACGTATTTCCAAAATGTCACAAATTTAATAGATTTTGAGTGCTTTTTGCTCAGTTGTTTTTATATAGTTGGTAAAAATGATGGTCTATAGGTTGAGCCTAAATGCTCTGTGTTCTCAGGCAGTGGTTCCCAAACTTTTTCTGCCCCGTGTCAATTTTGCTTTAGCGATACAAATAACCTCAATATTGCTTTGTGGGAAAGCAATTTTCAAAATATGAAATGTGCAATAATAACTATAATAGCGTCATTTTTTAAACAATAAATACATTTGGATAACAATGAATACTTTACAAATATCAATCATTTGCTGTGCAATTCTGGTCTTGGGTTTTGGTCGTCGTGAATCATTGTTCTGTTCGCCTGATGTTGGCTTGTTGTTAGTTGCACAGTTTTCTTTTTGCCCCTCAGAAACTTCACTATTATCCAAACCTTGTCACCAGTGTAGGTTTTGTTGTGGTACGTCACTTAAATGAGTCCAGTGTACAGCGAGACCAAAAGTTCCTCCTACTAAACTCGCGCCCCCCTGGAGAGTCTCCACGCCCCCCAGTTTGAAAAAGTTCTAAGGGTTAAAGGTCTCATTATAGTTTCACAGTGTATGCTGTTCTCTTTATGTTAGCTAGAAATGCTTCTTAAATTATTAGTTAAAAAAGTAATAATAAGGCCATCTGCATGTACAGTATCGTACAGTATACTATTGTCAGTGGCCATTTAATAAAATGCAAAACAATGAGTAAAAAAATCATCAGTTTATGATTGTTTAAAACTAAATTACGCACACTTTGAAAGCTGACTTGAGAAGTAATGGAGGCACCTTTGCAAAATAAATAATAAAAAGAGTGTGAAGTTGTTATTTTGTTCTGATTTGTTTAAGATAAGGGAATATTAAGTTGAGGAACTTCCCAGTACATGCTTGCATCTTAATATAATACAGTTTACTTTTGTCCTGATGCCATTTTATATATGTAGTTAATAGTTTAATGAATTAACTAAAGACTAATGAACTAAAAACTGCAGAGAGACCTCTGTCCCCCTCATCATCCTCTCAGTCTCCTCCATCTTCTTTGACACTCAGCTGCATGATCCTGTGTTTGTGTTGCCGGCTTTACACATTAGAGCCGCACAGCACTGAGTGAAGTGAAGAGCAGCCAGAGTCACACACACTGTCTCTGCTCAGTAGATTCACCCCTAAAGTACACGTCCACATTCTTCCTGTCTCAATAAATTAACCCCTTAATGATTAACAGTATGAACACCTGTTCTCTATCTCTCCTTTCCATTCTTCTTTTCACCCACCTCTTCTTCCCTTCCCCCTCCTTTCTCTCCTCCCCGACCAGTTGAGGCGTGATGTTCATATTTTTCTCTCTCCACTGTTGCCAAATGCTATACAAACAAAAAAAAAAAGAACTGAACTGAATTGAATCCCTAGTGTCACAGGTCTTCTTCAGTCGCACATCATGTAAAATTCATGTTCCCATTTAGAGGAAAAATAGATGATAGAGAACAACACACGTGATTGACAGCTGGTACTGTCTTTGGTTTGAGGGCGACGTCAGTGAAAATGGAGTTTTGAAAAACTGGCAAAGCGCAGGTCAAATATCACAAAGGAGGTCATTTTGAAACAGTGAGACTACGTCCATTTCACATACAGTCTATGGCCATGGTTCTCAAACTGTGGTGTGTGTACCACCAGTGGTACGGCAGCTTCCTCTGGTGGTACTCGGACAAAAAATCAGAAATGTGATCGGAATTTTGAGTGTGTAGAAAACGGCACATATAACAAAAAAAATTAAATAATTGAGTCACTTTATCACAGACTTTGCATTACTATAATTACATTGGGACTAAATATGTATTATCCTATTCAAATTCTGGTGTTCATGTACAAATACAGTGTTTATTCTAAATAAAACCTGTTAATACCCCATTTTAACTTGAATTAAATGGTAAATAACTGCCAGATATTGAAATGTATTCTGGAAAAAATTGACAAAAGCACTTTTAAAGTTACAGAGAATATTATGATTAAAATAATTTAAAAAAAAAGTCCATGCAGACATTTTGAGGCTTAGGTGTTAAAGGGTTAATCTAGTTTCACTATACCAGTGTGCTCGACCTTTTTACACCGCTGTATTTTAACGTTAGTGATAATGGAGGTAGTGTTGACTGAGAAACACCAAAATAGGTGCAGAAGTCCAATCCTCTCGAAACGCCATTACTGATCAATAACAAAGTTTTAACATCTACGATCATTCAAGTTGTTTTTGGTGATGCAAGAGAAATACGTCTGTAAAACTGTGTGTTGCTAGGTCAAATCAAGTTGATAAACATGATAATATAACGAGTGCTGCTGTTGAAACTCAGATGCTAATGCTTCTTGAAGACTCAGAGCACATTCTTTGACCTGAACTGTGATGTAGTTTCTCAGTTTGGCCAAGTTGGGATGAAATCTGGACTGGAAAACCCTGGCACCTCTCAAACCTGATACGTGAATTACTCACACTGTGACCCAAATGAACACGTATGCTATTGTTGTGGTATTTCCTAGTTTGAGAGGCCGATGGTTTGAACCGGCTTCTGCTGCATCAGAGGCCGCTCTGCGTTTGTGCCCGTTGTCCGTTTTGTCCTTTTTCATCACAGGGTGCGGATAAGTTTTCGGGCGGGTCCACTACTGTACGAGCAAATGTCTGTCAATGATAAACAAGGGATTCCACCCCTTCTCCTCGCTCCCTCCATCCTGCTATTCTTAGCCCAGTGAGCTCAGGGTTTAGAGTTACAAAGACCTTGCTCTCTCTCGCTTCCCTTTTCACTTTCTCCACTTGACTCTTTTAAACATTACCGGTGCAGGCGGTTCAACAATGTGTTTTAAAGGTGAAAATGAAGCTCAAACATGAAAATGAGCTGCAGAACATTTAAATACTGACGCCGTGCTCCCGCGTACCGCAAACATATTATTGGAAAATGCGTCTATTATTATCGCCGTGCTGTGCAGAGGGCATGCGTGTTATGCGTGGCAGAGAATCTCAGCGGGACTGACTAAGCAGTTTACTATCAATCTATTTGCAATATGATGCAGTTTACGGTCTATAACATACTCTACAATACTTAACACAATGTTGTGTTATTCATCTGATAAATGATAGTGTATTAAAATTAGGGCTGCAGCTAACGACTATTTTCACAATCGATTAATCTGTAGATTACTTTCGTGAAGAATCGAGTACTTGTTTTTTCCGATTAGATTAGATTAGATTAATTAAGAAAATGCAAACAAATTTAAAAGGATTATTGTGTACTGTTTTTACTGGAATTGTTTGTTGCTTGTCAATATTCCAATTTTGGTTTCAGGATATTGTTGATATTTTTGTGTTATTTTTTTTTTCTCCCACTGAATATTTTGAGAAATGAATGTTAAATCAATTTTCTTTCAAGAACAAATGAAACCGAAATAAAACATGAATTAGTTAATTCATTATGCAGGACTGTAGTTCTGTAAGATAAAATACAACACTTAAATATGGCCTTCGTCAGTGCTCACACAATAATCCCATTTATATCGTATAAAACGGCATCATACTATTAGATTTGTCACTGAAAAGACTTGCTCCTGGGACACACGATAAAAAAATGAAATCAAAACTCGATGTTTTGGTGCCACATTTATCAATCATTAACATAAATAAAAACGTATTTGCAGGAGCCAGTATTGAGATTATTTAGTCAACTTTAAATGATTAGTGCAGGATGACAGTTACAGTGGTTAACAGTGGTTAACTGTTGGCCTTAAATATTTTTGCATGGAAAGAATCGTGGCTTTAGCCCCTTTTCCACCTATGGTCCCAACTTGCCTCGACTCGGCACAGCACGGCACAGTTTAGGTTGGTTTTCCACTACAAAATAATACCTACTCAACGAAACTGCGGCGACTTCGTTTTACACAAGACACACACACACACACACACACACAAATGAGTGACTAGTGACTTGTAAAGCAGTTGTTTTCAGTGTAACTGAATCATTAGAATCACTTCATTGAAACTTATTTTGTCAGTACTTCACTGGACTGAAATACAACGGCAGGGTTTGTGATGTCAATCATTATCAGCAGTAATATATATTGATAAATATTAAGATTTTAGACATTTCCCTGGTAATTGTTGGAGATTTAGGATTGTTAAGTCTTTTTAACTGATCTACAGTTTAGCACTGTTCAGACTGATTCTTGTGTCAGTTGTCTCGTCCTGCGACGGCACTCTGACCAATCAGTAGCTGGCAATCTGGCAACATCACGCATAGTATCGCCTCAGCTAACTTGGGAAAGAGCAGGTACTAAAAAAAGTACCTGGTACCAGGTACTGTCACAAGTGGAAACACAAAATAAACGTGCTGACCTTTGATGTCTAGGATAGAGGGATAGGTATACATGTACTGGAGAATATCTAGCAATTTGCCCTGGGGGTAAAAAGTTTACCGTTATGTTAAATCAATAGATCGTCATTCAACATCAAGGGAATATTTCTATGTGTTGCTGATCTGAGAGAAGCTTGGATATATGTGGATGGAAATGTAACCTGGATGTACGGCGAGTGGAAATAAATGTGCAAACCCCTTCACATGACTCTTTCTTGCTTTCTTGAATTGAAACAGTACGATTTTGACACTAAAGTATTATTGTTCCTTTTCTCTCTTCTCTCCCAGTGCCCTGCAGCAGCAGCAGTGTGTATGTGTGAGTTTGTGTGTGTGTGAGCCGCAGCCTCAGGAGCCATGTCGGACCCCAGGGACATCGATGAGGATGCCATCCTCAGGGGCCTCAGTGCTGAGGAGCTGGAGAAGCTGGACTATGAGCTGCAGGAGATGGACCCCGAGGTACAGAGATGGGGGGGGACAGTTAGTCTTATCACCAGGTGATGGTGTCTACTCATCCACCTAAATTCAGGTGTGGCTAGTTATGAGCTTTTAAAGTCTGAAGGACATTCTAGTAACAAGGCAGCAAACATTACAAGGAAATTGTAAAAGGATAACAGAAATGGCTCAATCAGTTTGTTTATGGTGTAGTGTACCTGTAAAGTTTCAGATCTACAAATGACAGATCACAAATTGTCTCCACCAGACAAAAACCAGTAACTAAACCATATCAGGAACCTAAAAGTCTAAATTAAGACCAGATCAATCGAAACTCTACTGAAAATTCTTTGCAAAATCATGTAAAGAACTTCCTTCAGTTAGATACTTTTGTTCAGTCAAATTTAAACCTGTATATCTTCTGTGGCCCAACAAAACCTTCAATCGCAACTCGTGCAATCTTCATTTTCCCACCTGTCCCCTCAACTATCTGATCCCCACGGATTACAAGAGATACTGTGTGTTCCAGTGTGAGTGTGAGGGGGTCAATAGATGCCGTGACACCTGTTATACTAGGTCTCAGAAGGTCCTATAAAAGAATTTATATTTTACCACCTCTGATTACTCAACAGTATATATTTTTATGAACAACCTGCAGTACCTTACTGTCCACCAGGAGGCCAAAGCCCACCATTAGGTAGCCACTGCCTTAGTTACAATCCGTGTTGAGTAATTCTTATTTTTGACTGCAGTCTCTGATCTAATGTGTTGACTCAGTGACATAGATTTCTCCGTTTTAGAGCCAATCGAGGAGGAACTTTTCCAATCGATGCCTCTCTACTCATGAAGTGATGTAGTGAGGAGGCAGGGGAACACTAATGAGAGCAGCTAGGGATAGTTAGTATTGGTCCAATACTAGACAATGTCAGACAAAGAAAAACTTAAAGTAAGATAGAATCCAAACCCCTACATTTCATTTTTATGGAAAAAGAATAGCCATTTTTAAAATGGCTGGTTATGGCTAAACGACAATGGCTAAAAAGGCACAAATAGCAGTTTTAGTACATAACTGTAATTCATCCACATTATTTCTGAAATCATGTCCATGTTTCAAGGAAATCATACCCTGTACCTGGCACATCATACGATATTTATGTTGTTTCCTTCCTTATGTTCTCTGGCCAGGCTCTTAACAATGGTTCACTGCTCCTTCTTGATGCCACGTCAACATAACATTTGACCTCTTGTCTTCCCAGAATGACATGCTGCCAGCGGGCCTACGGCAGCGTGACCAAACAAAAAAGAACCCGACGGGTGCGTACGACCGTGACGCCCTGATGAATCACCTGGAGAAGGAGGCCATGGAGCACCCAGACAGAGAAGACCTGGTGCCCTTCACTGGGGAGAAGAAAGGTGATCATAGATCGCACTTTCAAACATTTCAATATCCCAAATCGCTCCTGGTGTCTGTGTTGTCTCTTTAACATCTGTTATTTGCATCTGTGCCCAGGAAAAACCTTTATACCCAAGAAAGCACCAGAGATTCCCGAGCATGAGCAGGTGCTCCTGGAACCAGAGCTGGAGGAAGCTCTGAAAAACGCCACTGATGCAGAGATGTGTGATATTGCAGGTCAGAAAAACCTGAACCCTAACCCAACAAAATACCGTAAATATACTACATTTTCTGACATTTTCTGGACCAAACAACTAATAGATTAATTGAGGAAATAATTGATGGATTATGAAATCTTAATTTTATTATTTCCATTACACCTGTGCCATTTCCTGCTGGAAAAAGTTTTGCTCTTCCCGTGATGTCATACGGGTTTGTCCTCATGCTCTCTCACAGCAGCAGGTGCTTATTAACCCATTATCAGACACACACAGTAGAGTTTGACCTCAGTGTTTTCATCACAGTGTCTGTGACCCACATACATAGAGCTCTATTATACAGACACCGTTATCTCCCCGCTACTGCTGCTTCATATTGTTGTCCCCATAGATAAAGTGAGAGCAGCTCAGTGGGGCCGGGCTAACGGTCATGACCAGACGTGCGACAGGCTCCAATTCCCCATGCTCAGCAACACAAAAATAAATAAGCCTTCAAGGCCCTCAGGCTGCCAGAGGACGGGCGGGGTAGACGCGGGGATAGTTGGGGGCTAAGATACTGTATCTCTTCAAAACAGACTGTGTGTGTGCTGTTGTCTTTTGGCAGTGTTTTCTTTTTTAATTCAGACATATTGTAAAAAAATATACAGTATTAAAACAACTGTAGTGTAGCTGACAGTTGTTTTAAATCTGTTTCAACATAAACATGTGTTAGCTAAGCTGTCCCTCCTAGCAAAAAAGAACACTCTTGTTAATGAGCTTTCCATCGCATGGCAGGTACATGTTATTCAGATTATTAATGGTAAATAAATGAAAATAAATGTTGCTTATTCACAAATAAGATTCATTGCACTGATCATAGATATCAGTCAAAAAATAGCTGTAGCTAGCAGACGGAGATAGCATGCTAGTATCAACAATTGCTAAATGTACAATAAGAGTAATGTCTTTTTAGTTGTATTCAGAATATTCTTAAACTGATTTATCTCAGAACTGGAACCTTATATAGGGTCTTAAATATGCATGTGATGCTACATAACATCCGGTTAAAAACCTGACACTTAAGGTTTTGCCGGGTATGATAGCTGGACTAAATATTGGGAGCTTTTGTAAGTGTGGAAAACCTAATGCTAAGCCCTTGATAGTTTTTGAAAATCACCCTAAATAGACATGGGTCATTGAAAGTGCTTGAATTTTGTGCAAGAAAGACCTGCATTGCTTGATGTACGTAGACTAGGCCTACGTGTCCACTGTCTCTCTACGCCAGGGGTGTCAAACATACGGCCCGGGGGCCAGAACCGGCCCGCCAGAGGGTCCAATCCGGCCCACAGGATGAATTTGTCAAAATTTCACACTATGATTACAATCTAAACGTAATGTCAAATGCAATATTTTTCACTTCCAGATACCTGTGACTAAATGTTTATGCCTTTATAGATGATGTGTAAATAGTAAATGTAGGCATGATATTGTTGAAATTGCACTTGAGAAGAAATGTCATGTTTTGTAAAAATATCCCTCATTAAATGTAAAACAAAGGAGTAAAAACAAAGGAGTTCTTGTTGGTCATAGGTTATTATGCTATTATTTTACTATTGTTACTGGTCCGGCCCACTTAAGATCAAATTGTGCTGTATGTGGCCCCTGAACAAAAATGAGTTTGACACCCCTGCTCTACGCCATTGACGTGAGATTCCATACAGCGAGTATTGTTAAGCAGAGGAGAGAGCAAATCACTTGTCCAGATGCAGAGTGTGCTGCAAATTAAAAAAAGTCGACGCCATGAGCGAAGTTGCTCTTACAAGTTCACAAGCTGTGTTAGCACATTCTGTCCTTGAATTTGAAGAAATTGGCCCAGGAAATTCCTTGAATTTGAGGTAATTAGTTCTGGAAAGTCCTTGAATTTGAAGTCAAGCAAGGTGTGGGAACCCTGTAGCAAGCTCCACCTCCCATCAGCTTTCTTGTCAAAGTTCCGCCCACACACTTGAAACCAGTGTGTGTAATGGAACTGTGAACTTTTGACTATTGTCTCTGCTTCCGCCGTGGTTGCTTCGGCGTCTCTGGTCTCATTCCGTGAGGCAGGTGACAGATTACTGACAGACACCAATCATGACAAGAAATAATTGGTCATGTCAATCACAGATAACTGCTTTTATTTATCGATGGTTATCTGGATGTGATGAGGATCTCAGAAACTACAGACCCTAGCTTTAAAAAAGCAAAAACACCACCCACCAAACTATTTAAACACGGCTTGTTGCCGTTTGGTGACGGATTCAGCAGATAATCCGTTTCTACCAGATATACAAAAGCTGAATAAATACAAAGTTAACTGGGTGAGTCAGTCTTAAATGACTGGATATTAGGATGCTGGTGGAAATTCGGTGAGAGATTAGGACTTACAAAAAAAGTCACATAGGAAAATACATTTGATTTTATCGAGTGTGACTCACTGAACAAAGTGAAAAAGCCGTCCACACAGGTCAAACAGGCTGGCCCACATCTGCTGAGGCAGAGCAGAGGAGCCTGTTTGTTCGGCTTGATCAAAACCGCGGACACAGTCCAACACGGGGTTTAAACCTCAGTCATCCTTTGTTGGTCTTTTGTTTGGGTTTTTTGGCAAATGGACCAAACGGTGATGAATTGCCTGGCGAGCAACTACATGAGCTCAGAGAGAGTGTGTGGAGCCAACAGAGTAATTTTTACATTATATACTGTATATGTATATATATATATATATATATATATATATATATATACACACAGTAAACAGTATATGCTATCCACCCATTGCTATATCAGGCCATTTTGGTTCTCTCTGCAGTCAAGTGTGTGCTGTAAAGCTACCATGGGTTATTCTCAGGACCAATCTAGACGACACCCCCTCCCACACACACACACCTCGACCCCCCGATCAGGCAGGCAGCTGTCTCCCTGGCCTTCCTCTCCTCAGTCAGCCCTTTCCATGGTTCCCCACACCGGGTCAGGAAACTCATGTTAGGATGGGAAGGTAGGAGGAGGGGAGGTGGGGCTCCAGCAGGTTAGAGAAAGAACGGGAAGCAGCAGGTCTGCCCCCTACTGGACATAACACATTAGAGCAGGAGGACAAGAGGAATCTATCAATCTTTTTATTTGTCTGAAGCTATGTGAAGATAAGTTAATATAAACCAACCTGAGTGTACTATATAGTCAGGTAGGATTTTGTATTTCCCTTATTTTACTACTATGTTTTCAGGGGGAACTATTTTGTATTTGTGTGACAGCTTCTCAAGTTCTACTGTACATATGAATTATTACTGGTTTTAGTAAATTAAATCCCATCACCCCAAAGCTGGCGTTATAAAATGCACAATACGTCTCATCGCTTTATCTCTGTGTCTTGTGTTTTACTGATAATTTATTTCACATTTACTACTCTTTCATTAATTCACAGTTGCTTTTACACCATATGTTCGTCTTGCTCTTATTTATTGCTGTGCTGTCTGTCCGTACAGCCGAGCACAGCCGCTCTCTCACCACAGCAGGTATTTTTATAGCGAACAATGTTTTTCTCTGTATTTATTGTTCTGTACTTTCAGCCATCCTCGGTATGTACACGCTGATGAGCAACAAGCAGTACTACGACGCTCTGGGCACCACAGGAACCATCGCCAACACAGAGGGCATCAACAGTACGTATGACGGAAATCTGTCTCCTTTCTCACAAAACGTTAGGTTTGATACCCTAGTCCAGATTAATAATCTAAATCCTCGTTTTTAACAGATTTTCCCTTATTAACATTATAATTGTATTACTTTAAGATAACATATGTATTACAACTGATGCATTGGCAGAACATCATTATTACTTATGTAACTGAAAAAAAAAACATTTTAATTGAGTTAATATATTAAATAAGAGGCTTTTTTGGGATTATTTTTTAAATTTGTCTCATTTATTTGTGATTATTCAAAAAATAACGTGATTATTCAAAGAGCTTGAAGACATCCCTGCCAAAAAGGACAACACAAATCCAACCAACAAAATTTCACCAGTCAAATTTAAGTCAGAGACAATACTGGACACTGTATATCAGCTGTGATGTTATGTGTCATTCAGGTGTAGTGAAGCAAGATCCCTTCAAGATCTTCCCCGAAGAACCACCCAACCCCACCAACGTGGAGGAAACCCTGGAGAGAATCCTCAACAACGACAGCAGCCTGATAGAAGTCAACCTCAACAACATCAAGGTCCGTTCAACGAGAAAAAAAAAAAAAAAAAAGAATTATATCAAGCGAGTGTTTCATTTTCCATGACTTATTCATCTCCAAACCTCTGCTGTATTGATTGGTTATCATATAAAACCTTTGTCTTTGCTGCAGGACATTCCCATCCCAACACTGAAAGAGATCTTTGAGGCGATGAAGGGCAACTCTCACGTTGAGTATCTGAGCATCGCTGCGACCCGCAGCAACGACCCTGTGGCCTATGTGAGTCTACTGTCCTCATCTTTAAACCCCTTCAGCCAGCGTGCAAATACAATTTACACTTCATGTTATATTCATTGAAATAAGGCATTCACTTGGTTGAAACCACTAAAGGTTCAGGAAATAAATTACAACAGTCACCCAATCATATAATGACTTGGGGTAATTAAAGCTTCCACGTTTGATTTTATCATTGCAAATACATGTATTTCCTGCCTCCCTGTAATCTATGCCACGAGATTAGACAGATTAGAGGATTTAAGCTTTTAGTTATGTCTTCAAATGTTGTTAAACAATTTCCGTCTGTGTGTGTTATTGTAGGCATGTGCTGAGATGCTGCAGGAGAACACCAGCTTGCAGAGTCTTAATGTCGAGTCCAACTTCATAACCGCAGACGGCATGATGGCCATCATCAAAGCAATGGCCAACAACGCCACACTGATGGAGCTCAAGATCGACAACCAGGTCTGCAAGACAGAATTATACTTTCCACACTTGACAACAAATGATTCCTCAGAGTCTGTAAATATTAGAATATCATTTTTAAGGCTTTCTCACATGAAAGTGCCGTGTCACACAATTCAGACGTTCCGTCACTGATTTTTTTGCGGTTATGAGGTCGTTCGAGTGTGAATTTATTGAGGGAGCGACATGTCTGGGAATATCTGCCAAAGATTTGAAGGGTTTTGCAATAATATAACAAGCTCTTTGATTTTTTTTTTTTAGCTTCTTAAATAACTATTTTCTTGTTTCTTGGCTCCATAAAACAAAGAAATCATTAAAACTGAATCATTTTGGTTTGTGGATAAACATTTTTGGGGTTTGGGAAACACCGGTTGACATTTTTCCGTGATTTTTCAATGATTCATTGAACATATTTGTATTTATTATTAGTTGCAAAGGCGCACATGCAGTTGCAACACTGTCCCGTTCACTTGCACATTTGCAGACATGTAAAAAGGTTCAATCGTAAACATGGACAGACCTGGAGTGACGCTCTTTGTCTTCTCCCCGGTGCAGAGGCAGAAGCTCGGAGATTCAGTCGAGATGGAGATCGCCTCCATGTTGGAGAACAACTCCAGCATCCTCAGGTTTGGCTACCACTTCACCCAACAGGGTCCCCGCGCCAGAGCCGCCATTGCCATCACACGCAACAACGACATGAGTGAGGAAAAGAAAGAGTTTTAAACACATAGTATATCTGCCAAAATTCTGCTTCACAATGTTTTTCTTGTGTTTCCTCAGTTCGCCAGCAGAGATTAAGATGAAGCGCGTGAACAGAATGAACCACGTCCGCCTGTGAAGTCCACCACCGGGGCAGCAGTGGCTCATCCACTAACGTCAACATCCATCCATGTCCACTGGAAACCATTTCATTTTCATTTCCCCGCAGCCACCCTTTTGTAGACTGCTCGGTTCATCCTCATAAAGGCATGTATAGGTCACAAGCAAAATGTGAAGTGTCTTTTTTTTGTTGTGCTTTTAGTTCCTCTGCCTTGCCCACATCATCCCAAACAAAGAGGTTTACTCATTTTTCACTGTGGTGCTATTCATGGGAAGAAAACAATCTGTAAATACTTTAAATAAAAAAATATATATATGTTCAAGTATTTGTTGTAAATGTTTGGAAACTTTAATTTTATGGTTTGTACTTATACCGGACATGTACCATACATGAGTTATCCTTAAGAAATGGCACAGACTTTTCAGTTTTCACTGCTTAAATTTGGGAAAGAAAAAGCTCAAACCTGATGCACGAAAAACACTATAACCAAAGTAACTGCCACAAACAACATGCTTGTGATACATTTAAAAATATGCTTTAAACTTTTAAACTAAGAAGAATTAAGGGGAGAAATTCATTTATACCATGCTTGTTTGTAGATTGTGTTCAGATGGTCGCAACATGATTCTACTAAGCTGGTTGTTTTAAAATGTGAAAACACAAAGAAATGACTTTACCTTACAATTTTTGTAAGAAAAAGTTTATTTGCATTATTTAAAACAATAAAAAAAAAGAATCTTCATAAATATGTCCTGAAATGACAGCAGTCAAAAAAGAGAACACTCAACCTCATACGAACATGTATAAAACATTCCCAGTGGATCACAAATTACTTTCCAAAAGTCATGAATCATGTCGAGAAATAATGTTGCTATGGCAACATAATCTGACCTCATTATATCAGGGTTACTTGACTCATCAAAAAAATTTTTTTTAAATGTTTAGTGATTAACATCTGGAAATCTGGATTCTCTGCGTCGTGAAAAACAAATATTTAAGGTGAAGTTTGACGCAAACTGCATCCTTCTGGACATGAAGCCTTCCTGGAAGGAGTGGAACCACTTTAATCCCTTGAAGTCGTCCCTGATCCTCTGACTTCCCACAAGCTCCTGAGCTATTTTTACCCCGCCCCCCCCCCACACAGCCTTCTCAACCTGATGGGAAACGAAACCGAGTCCACCGAGCTTAAGTTACCTCGTTCCAAATATAAGCCCCAACTTTAAGAGGGTCGCACCCATGAGCACCCGCTGAGTTTTATGAGCAGAAACAGCTGTTAACCTCTGAGGATTCTGACAGCATTGCCGAGGTTCCTGCCCTCCATCCGCTATTTTCTTTCATCCCATTTCCCCGTTTCTCTGACCTAATATCGAGTTTGACATTACCGCCACAGAAATGAGCAGAAAACTCATTTTCAGACCTTTAAAAAAAGGTCACTTTTCTTTCCTCTTCAAAGCAGGAGGCAGCAGTGGAGTCTCTCTTTGCTCTGCTGGTTGTTTCGCAGTAAAACACAGGTGTGTTTCTGGATCGTAAAGCTGTGACGGACACATATTGTGTTCCATTTGTTTCCTCTTTGACTTTGTCATATTTCCATCAGAGGACTGTGGAAAACGGCAGATATGACATTAAATGTCATCGATGAAGCGAGTAGATTTTGACTCGGTTGAGTCTCCGTCACAGGCAACAAAGATTGAACAAGGTGTTGAAGCCCAGCGCTCTAAAATAATGAAGTGAGCTCTCGACGGGTCTAGTTACACTAGTTTCAGCTCTTCTTCAATGGAACATATTGTCAATTTTGTAAGCTATGTTCCCATTTATAGGAAATTGGACAATAAAGCACAACACTTGTGAGTGAACACAAGGTAATTAGATGTAGTTGTAGGTGATATTAATTAATTATCGCGGTCTAGCTCAATTTTTTTATACACACCCTATGCATTCAAAGACAATGTCTTTGTTTTCTCTCTTCTGCAGACATTTTTTCTGGCTTTCACTTTTCTCTCTTGCATGCCACAGTTGACGATCGACAAAAGAAACTCATGTGTGATTGAGTGAAAAGTTGACGGTTGGCTGGAGTCCTTGGCACGAGGGGCTGTTATTATATAATACCACACCTTGGGCTTGAGCGGAATGTTCCACTCTGGTGCAAGATAATCTGTGTTTTCACACAGTTCTTAGTGCCTCTTCTCAGTGACTCGTGGGTAGTCAAGGAAGTGAAGGAGGCTCCTCCTCATCAGAATCAAATTCCACATTCTCATCTTTAATCCAGCGGCCACTAGGGTCCTGTATCCACCCGTCACTATGAAAAAGATGAATGAATGAATGCTGATGTCAATAAAATGTAATAAAAATAGGCAGCACAGACACTGGAAAGGGCTGGAAAGGGTGCTTTTGGGTGTTTGCGTCTCTGAATGCTCGCTGACAGCAGCTTTAATTTCATTTTCTATTGTGTTTCTGTCTGGAACTTTGTGTTTCATTGTATGTTGCTGCCTTTTTTGACCCCATTTCCCTTAAAAAGGAGATTCTTAATGTCAATGTGGGTTTTTCTGCTTAAATAAATGAACAATAATAATAATAATGATAACAAATAAGACATTAAAAATACCTTTTCAGTTTGAGATAGCGCTCCAGCTCTCTCCTCTTCTCCGCTGTTATAGGCTCTGCCTCGGGTACCACAAGGAGCTGAGGTGCATTTCTGTCTTGTGACGGATGTAACTCTTTGTTTTCTACATTAGACAAAAAGTCGCTATGGTTAAAGCACAATCAGGCTGTTAAATATGAAAAAAAAAATCCTGTGACACAGCGAAGATGAGACTTTACCTGCTGTGATGTTGAAGCTGGAGCTGTTTGGCACCGTTCTGTTTGAAGCTTCGGTTTTCTGACATGCGTTTTCTTGCTCAGACGACATTTTACTGCAGGCGTTGCTGCTAAATCCTGAAGTGGTGCTTGTTGTTGCTTTTTCAGATTTTGTGCTTTAAAAAATAAAAAAGGGTTTGTGTTTAAAGGGACCATTGATGATTCTTTGAGGTTTGGTTGATCAAAGTTTTGACACATACAGTATTCAGCGTCTTACATTAAGCTGACTGTACTGTACATGCACTACAGATTGCACCGAATTCCATGGAAAGAATGGAATGCACAAATTGTTTTTAGCTTGCAAGGACACAGGAGTTGCTGATAACCCCTCATACACAAATCCAGAAATGACTGCTGGGTCTGTTCACATCAATTGACGTGGTCATTTCAAGTTCTAAAATTGAATTGCCAGATTATGCTTCATCTTACTCTGACTGTGTCAAGTATTTGTCGGGCTTGGACTATAATTGCAGGACATGTCATTCTAGTAGCCATGTTTTAACGGAGAGTGTGAGTTGTAAACAAGAGTGTCGGCTGTAAACAAGATGCTGACTATGTGGCGGTAAGTCATAATCTCTTTACTGTTGCTCTTTCCATTTAGGATCTTTTCTGCAAGTCAGCATCACACTCACCTGGTTTTTCGATGGCAACTGTTATACGGTACAGTCTTCAACAAGGCGTGACGTGTAATCTTCCGTGTTAGAGCCAGTAACGGGGCTGAACTGGAACTGGAGGCTTCCTGAAACAGCAACAACAGCTTTTATGTGTAGAGTGTAGACATTTCTCATACGTTACTGGGCGCTCATTCAGTAGTCGACTCTATCAAATGCTTTGTCTGTTGTCTCCACAACGGACAACAGGGTTAAATTGGATGGCGGGTGTGATTCGTCAGGCTCATATGACAGTCACAAGCCATGCAACACGATGCTCTGACCCAAAGCAACAACATGGACCGACAATCCCAGTCATGACGCTCAATCGCCTCATGTTGCTGATTCAAAAATATGATCGAGCAACTTAGTAAACAACGTGTCAAAGTAAAGACACAGAACACACAGGTTGCATCTGTTTCAGTTACCAACCTGCGTTCTGTCTTCAGCCTGGACGTAGTTTTCATGTTGCCTTTTTGTTATGTCATTCTTCAGCTGGGATTTTCTGCCATAGAATGATTTCAACCCTGAGGAAGCAGAACACAAAACAGACACATCAAACTATCATTGCTTTATGTGATGTGTGCATAACTGGGATTAAGTGATTTATAAGGAATTGGCCAAAAAACAAACATACCATACACAAAAAATAACTAAATGTAAGATATACATAATTAAACAAACAAGAGACTGGGGAATGCAAGATTAGAAATAGTGAATTACAAATTAGTACATATTCTAAATCCAATTACACAAATATAGGCTTGAAACTACAATAATATTATAGCATTATTGCACAATTAGTTTGGTTAATCACTTGATGCAGGTTGGAAACTATTTTAAAAATGAAAATGTTTAGATTCTCTGGATTCAACCTGTCAAATTGTGAACAATGTCTGGTTTCCTTCCTCTTCTGGGATCTAAATCTGTGTTTTTTGTAGCCCTCAATAGCAGGTATTTCATAAAGACTTATACTTTTGCAGTAATTAAGGTACACCTTTTTACACCTTTTGTACCCCAAACATAGTGTGATTAGTAGGCATGCTGTCAACTAAGACTAACACTAAACACATATAATAACAATGGGGAATGGGACAATTACACTTAAAAAAAACCAACATTATAAAAAGGTTGAATCCTCCATCTCTCACCTTCTAGATGCCTTTTGCCTTTTCTGTGAACTGTCAGTATATCAACTGTATCAAACACAGGACGATAGGAGCACACAAGGCAGGTGTATCTACAGAGAGCAAATTAACAGATAGTTCACGTCATTTCATCAGCGATTGTACATTGAAATATTAATCTTATTTCAGGATTGTGGGTCTCACCTTCCATTTTTCAATAGAGCAGCTTCATCATCCGGAATAAAATTCGACAGAAGATCCGCCACACGTCGCTTCTGAAACACGAGTTTACAACAAATACGTTCACCTTAAGAAATGTGGTATACTATTAAAAAAAAGAAGCGGTACAAAACTTCGACGTTAGCTAGCAGCATGCTAACGACAACAATGTGATCGCGACTAAAGTCTCCTCTAGAAAAGCAAAAATACAAAAAACTAACAATAAAATCATACCTGCAGGATGTTCAACTGACTCTTGTCGTCGCCTTCTCGTTTAAAAGACATGCTTGTTATGTTTTATTCATCTGAAATAATGAAAGAGGAGCTAGCTCCTTCTAGACAAGCTAGCCCATGTTGATAGCCCTGCTGCGTTCATGGTAATAACTGTAAATTGTAAATATGAACTTCCTGATACACAAAAAACAAACAAAAAACAGTTGAGCTCAGTTTTGGGTCGTAAACTGTTTTAACCATGAATCCAATGTAACCATTAAAACGTATTGACGTAAAGTTAAATCGGAGTTAGCTTAATTACATTTCTTATGTTTTCTCAGCGTATAATACAACGACTTCCATAGCAATTCAGTTGTTTTTCCCAACAGTTTTGAACGCAACACCGGAACACGGCAGCCATGGCAACACATGTCAGGAGGTTACAGCTGACTGTAACTTGGGCGTTTGTTTGACGGGAGTCGTTAATCAAACCTGGGGCTAGGAAAACCAATGTGATATATTAGTGACAGGGACACGACAGGTAAAGTTAGAAAGAGACAGGCGCAGTTTTGCAGCCAAAACAACGACGTGCGTCAATGTTAATTAAGTCGTAATAAAGCTAGAAGGCTAATAACTAAGCTGCTAGCTTGGAAGTTGGACGCAACCATGATTGTAGATGCAGGTGATGTAAAGCACATGAAAGTTTAGTGGTATCCGTATTCTACTACAATACTTTGGTCGGTTGGCAAGAGCTACGGAGTTCAGGACCATGTCCGGGAGAGGAGCGCCTTTGCCAGTGGACGGGAACGGCCTGCTCCGCGGGAGCCGCACTCGGTCCTACGGCAGCTTGGTTCGGTCTCCGGTCTCCCCGGCTCAGCAGAGACGCATCGAACACAAACTTCAGCCAGGAGAGACACTGCAAGGCCTGGCCCTGAAATACGGAGTCACAGTGAGTGTGAACCAGTTGTATTTTAATAGATAAATCTGCAGCTTTGACTTTACTATTTTTCTTTCGGCTTCTCCATTCTTCACCTGCGTTTTTCCCATAATGTGATATAATTGATACATTGGGACGTGACGATGTTCGATTTTATCGCGATAAGTGTCTTTATACGTGTTATACTTTCACCAAGCTACTTCAAAATGCTGTCTATCGTGCCCTCATACAGTGCGAGTGTTTTATTTTGAAGTGCCACAGGGGGGAGCCTACATCTTTCCAGTCATTTCTGTCTGCTGCTAGTCAAATATCTGCCCCTAACCCCCCTTCTTTGGGTTAATCTAGTATATCTATTTGCACAAATATAAATAACAGTGACTTAAACTGTTATAAGGAAGCAAGGTCAGGAGTAATGCTAATTTGAAGTCCATTCAAAAAGACTTTTAATCTTTGCATGTTTGTTCCTGTGACAGCATTTCCGGACAAGGTTACAAGATGTAGCTTTAGTTTGTTTAATGTGTTTGTCTTGTGTAAAAGCATCATGTGGTTCAGTAGACAGCATGTCCACACAAGGACAAACAATAATTCAGTTTGTGTGTTGTCCCTTGTGATTTTATTAGGATAATACATTAAGTATGACATGCTGCGTGTGTGTGATGAACTTCAAACAAATGCTGACATTGTCATCGCCTTCCAGATGGAGCAAATCAAAAGAGCAAACAGGCTGTACACCAATGACTCAATCTTCCTGAAGAAATCCCTGTCCATCCCCGTGCTGTCGGACTTGGACCACTGCAATAACGGGGCAGATTTGGCTCAAGAGGACAGTGGAGGAGGCGATACTGGCCGAGCTCCTGCACAAAATGGTCACACTGGGAGCTCCTCGGAGAAGAAGCTCTACAGTGGAGAGGAGAGTGCAGGAGACATTACTCCAGAGAGTTTTTTGAAAAGGATGGATGAGTTGATAAACTGGTCGAAGCAGGCTGCTGTCAAAGGATATCAGGATGCAGAGAAAAGGTACGACCGCTGCTCGCTTCTTAATGTTTACACTAGTTGTGTTCACACGCCCAAGTCGGTTGGCTCCGGTTATGGAACATTTTAAAGTATTGATTTACTTTTGGTAAACATAAAAAGCAAACGTAAAGCAACTATAAAAACTTGCCTTTCTAGGTGTCTGTCTGCATGGTAGCTGTAAATGTCCATACTTTTATGACTACAACATTTTACACTTATTTTTATTAAAACCAAGTTTTAAAAGCTGTAAATGTCCACACTTTATACTGTAACTACAACATTTTACGCTTCCTGTCCTGAGCATCTTCAGATCTCTCATGAAAGAGAGGAGTCTCCTCAGCGGACTTCCTCTAACCGCTCCTTCATGTCTGAATGATTTTGTTCATCATTTTCACTAGTATACTGTGTTATTCTGAATTCATATAAGCCTCCACAGGTTTCTACTGCACCCTCACTCATGCTCCTTCTACTCGCTTTTCTTGTTAATCTTTCTTATATTCATGTGTTTGAAAAAAAGGTAATTTTAGTCTTCCCAGGACATTTTTTTTGTAACAACTGCCTCAATATTAACGCTGATTACAATTTCTTTTTTTGTTTTATGCTAAAGCAGTGTATGTGTATGTAGCAGGAAGGTTCATGATTAACCATCAATCAATCAATGGCCATTAAGAATGAAACCAATTTAGAATGAAGTTAGTAATTAACCAACGATATGTCTCCTACAGTGCAGTTACAGCTCACACTAGCAGAGGGCGCACATCAACCAAAGCACTCACGTAATTAGCAGGAGAAGAAGTCACAACGATACTTTTCAACATGCTGTAGAGAGAGATGTTCACCACAACCATCATGTGACGACACGAGCGATGGCTGCAAGTTTCACGGATGCCCCCGGATGTCAATGCCTAATCTGAGCGAGACCCATGTTCTGTAGGAAACATTATGCCACCAGCTCCAGTTTCTTTATACTCTTTAACCACTTCCTGTGTTGACTTTTGAGCTGAATGAGAACGTGATTAACAAACGGACGCTTTGATGTTTTTGGTCTCACTCTCCAAAAAGCACAGAGCAGCCCCGCAAATACAAACGGTGACTGATTGTTAGTGAGTCATATCAGACTCGCCCCACCTTCTTATCTGTTCTCTCTTCACAGGGTTGCCGCCCTGGAAGCCGCGTGCACCAGTGGGACGTCAGACCAACAGCCTTTTACTAGGTCACACAGTGTCACGTCGTTCTCTAAAATGCAGCAGCAGGAAGCGACATATGTCGCAGTGCCGCGCACCATCACCAAACTCACCAGGAAACTGAGAGACAGGGAAGATGAGATCTTTGAGCTGTGACATTTTGCCTCTGGCCTCATTTTTATAATTAAAGACACATTCCCAGAAGGTCCTGTTGCTCCGGGATAAGACATCACAGACAAAGGAATGGATACCGTGTGATTCCCTGCTGCTGTTTGGAATTAAAGAATGAAATACATCAGTAATGAAGGTTAATAGACCTTTTAAAAAAAGTTAACACTGACCTTTAACAAGTCATTGCACTCCTGTAGCCTTATTTATCTATGAGGTAATGAAAAACATACAGTGGCCAACAACTGCAGAGTTAGTTTTTCTTCTTTCACATGCAGGAAATAGGAGCGTGAAATGTTAAAAATGTGAATTTAAAGTCACATGTTGGTTTAGTCATATGACCCTTTGATATGGTCAACTGCCCATGGTTGTGTGTAATTCTACCTCAAACAGAAAAACACTAGAACCTAACCACACACATAGTGTATTTATGTCTTTCACTACTGATGAGTTCATATAACCATAGTTAAAAATAATATATTTTCACAACAATTATTTTATTGTTTGTAAAAGGAGATGCTTTTTATTTATTCATTTATTTTGCATAGTTTCTTTGTTTTTCTTACAAAACCAAAGTTTTGATCCCATGTTAAGGGTAAAGGTTTACATATATATTTATTGATTTTATTGTCTCAAACAGGTGATTCTCCTTGAAGCAGTTGAAACAAACAAAAAAAAGCAATATCCTGTAACTGATTTTTCTCCATGTTGCTGCTCACACAAAAGGAAAAACACCCTGCAGCTAAACACTACATGACAGTATTTGACTGATGAGGAGCCATGTCTACTACACAGGGCTCAACTTTACCCTTGTCTGTTAAAATCCAGTGCCTTTATTTTGGGAAAAACCAAAAGAAAAACACGTCTGAATCTCAGCCAATGAATAATGACATAAACATTCACACTTGCACAATCAACACCCTTCAGGAGTGGTGATGTTTCAAAACATGTTTTGTAATAATGGGAGCTATTGTCCACTGTGCGGTTCTTTCATCTATAATAAGCTCCGCATGTGTCAGTAAACGCAGCTATGTGCATGGATTTGCTCATGCATCATCCTGTCCACCAGGTGGCAGTGCTGTACTACAGTGGCATTGTTCCTTGCATGCTATGCTGCTGTTTTCCCTTTTCTTTATATCAGTAGAACATCAGTAGTAAAGGGGTGAAACTTTTCCAGGTTTTTCATCTTAAACATTAGTTGACTTTTCTTTGTCTAATAAAACAACTGTACATACATCAATTTATATTCAAGTTTGTTGTGTTTTTTTCTTTGGACAAGTATATATCACCTTTAAACTTAAAAAAAAACAAAAAAATAAACCTCGAGGGATGACTCGGCCATCTTAATTTTAATCCCATGTTCTCTGAACAGTTGGGCAGCAGATTTGTTCTCATGTCACCTTTCCACCGCTGCAGGTCCTCAGCAGCAGTACGACCGAACTTAGTCCAACAGTTCAGAGTCTTAGGTGTGTCTGCCTGTAGGTCTCCCAGTGTCTGACTGACGCTCTCTGTCGCTTCCTGTGTCATATTGTCCCGTCCTCCACCAGTTTGTTAAGTCCTTTGCAGATCTTGGTGAGGTTGGGTCTGAAGGAGCCGTCGGGCTCGTACAGTTTGGTCAGCAGCTCCGGGTCCGAGTAATGGTTGAAGACGTGGTTGATGCGACCGTGGGACTTGGGCGTGAGGTGGTGGTTGACCAGCTTCAGCAGCAGATCCCTGCAGCTCTTCAGGATGTCTGCCATCACTGTCTTGTCAAAGGTGAAGTCCACCTGTGTCGGTCAGGAAACAGGTTCGTGAAGGAAGGATTTTTACATCATCTCAATTTATATCAATATACTGTGTTGAGGCGAGGGTTAGGCTTAAAACTAATACAGCTGATCACCAGGAAAACATTGACTGAAAAGCTTTTCTTATTGTGTTCACCCCTTTTTAGGTTGCAGTGTAAGCAGTATTTGCCTATGAATTTCTGGTCAATTACAACAGTGATATTCTGCGTAACCCAGATTTTGAACTGCCAAGATTAAACTTAAAGGTCCAGTATGTAATAATAAAATAAAGTAATTTTCATTTGGCAGAAATCAAATCTTTTATATTTTTATAAGGAGCAAGGTTAGCTCTACTGCGGCCACCATTTTGGACCACCATGTATTTTACAGTAGCTCGCAATGAGCAAATTAAACTTCATTTGCGTTTGAACAGACATTCTGCGACACACTTGGAAGAGAAAGGAAGGGTGAGGTGACGGATATTCAGCTGCAACATGAAACTTCACAAGTAAATGTTGCTAAATGTTACAGTGCCTGACTTTCAGCTTACTTCCTGTCTGTTACTGATATTAGCATCTCCTCTTGAACATGTGTGTTGAGGTAAGATAACTATATTTTAATGTTCCCGTGAGAAATTTACCGTGGACTATACAGTGTCATATAAACAGTAAATATGTCCAGACGTAGTGAAATAAAACAATATAACAGGAACATTAACAAGGCTGTTTCTTTCACATTTTAATGTTAAGGTTCAACTATAAGCAAATAACTAAGCCATATCATGTATATCGTGGCCCCTTGAATGCAGAACTGAAAACCATACTCTAGTTGTGTGGTTCCTGTTTCTGTTCACATCTGTTTTTTGTTAAAATTATTAACAAACTGTTAATATTTATTGATTACTGATACTGATTTATTGTAAATTGGAAATCACCAAATAGCTTGGTATTATTTTAACATCCTGCTTAATCAAAGCTTACACTTGTATCCTTTAAATGATTACGTTGACAATAATGTGGACACTAACCTCATAGAAACTGATGGCCGTCATCGCCCCCTGGTGGAGCTTTTTCTTGAACTCCTGGGCCACTGCCAGCTCCTCGGTGCTGAAGCGATTGTTTCGGAAGAGCACGCCGATCTTCACCGCGATCTTGACCAGGTCTTTGACCACTTTCTGAGCCTCAGATTTATTCCCAGAATACTCCTTGGAAATGCGGTACAGTTCATCCAGGATCTCGCTGCTGGTGTCGTCGATGAACATCTGCACGGAGCTCTTGCTGGCCATGGAGCTGAGGATCTTCTTCTGCGCCCTCATGGCCATGTCCTTGGAGCTGAAGGTGTCCATGTTTGGCTGAATTGTCAGGGGAAAAAAGAACAGTGTTGACAAAGAGCTCGGTTGTAATGATCGCACAATTAAGCAGTTGTATTTCCACAAATAATTAACTTAACTGTCCTTGAAATTCAGTGATTAAAACAAGCAAAATTAAAGCTGCAAACGGATGGTTTTAATTAGAAGTTCATAATAATACATTAGCGCCTATCTATAAATCAAACTTTGACTACTCCAGCTTTCTCTGAATAGACCAGTTGCCATGTTGCTGTGCGTGATTTGGTTTTTATTTCACAAGAGTTGGATTTTTTTCCTCTTCCTGCACCCACAAAGGATCCCCTGTCATCGTCAACAATCGTCCCTGCAAATTAGGTGTTAGAAAGGGTGAATACACTGGACCCAAATGCACGAGATAGGAGGCACGATGAAAGATTCAAGGGTCTTTATTGTCCTCTTGAATAGACACACAAAATCAAAAATCTCTTCTTCCTAGAAGTTGAATTAACAAGACAAAACTTGGCACTTCAGCTAATTTAGCAAACAGCGACACAGACTTGGACTCTGACGTGTTCTCTGGAAGCATAAACAACGCACTGGCACATGACAGAGGGACTGGGGACACTATATAGGGAAGAGGGAATCAAGGGCAGGTGCGAGTGATTACTTAAGGATCACCAGGTGAAGTGCATAAGGGAATTAGGGGAGATGTGTCAAGACAGATGAGGGAACAACGCCAAAATAAAAGGGGATGTGAAAATCAAACCCACACCAAAGGTGACATGAACTTAACGTGACTTTAAACCTAAACTAATACAAGAACTGAACTAAGTGAGACAAAAACACTAACAGATCTGACGCTTCGTGACATTAGGCGTGCAACTTCTTTTCATTATGAATCAAATCTGCTGACTTGTTTCTTGATTAATCGTTTAGTTCTTTGATCCTTGAAATGTCAGAATATTGTGATGCATGAATCAAAGATATCAAAGATATTCAGATGACTGTCACGGAGGAGCAAAGGAACCACAAAACACTTAAAGGTTCAGTGTGAAAGGTTTAGTGATCTAATAATTCAATATTTATAATGATGTTTCACCAATTTAACATCCCTCTGTTGGAGGCAATATGCAAATGTCTTTTATTTTGAAAGAAAACACCCAAATTGTCCATTAATCATTGGATTTTTGTCGCCTTAAAAGAGATCCAAAACATAATTTTGCCATTATAAAAGTACAAAATGTAAAATGAGCGGTTGTTCAACTTAAAAAAAAGGATGTCTTTAAAAGTGTTTTTGCCGCAACCTCACTCCTTTGCCGCCAGACAGTGATTACCTCCAGTGGAGTAGGTGGAGGTTAAGTGTTGCATTCAAGGACAAAGCATTTGCTCCTGTGGAGGCTGGGGGAGAAGCAACACATTTTCACCTCCCTCATCCAAATTTCTGACGTAATCTGGAGGTTTTTGAATTGACGACTCTTGGCGACTCGCGTCGTTACTTCACCGTCACCATTATGACTGATTAATCAGCCAGGTAGTGCTTACGTGTGTAAGTTTACATATTTTTAGTCTCAAGAACTTGATAAAGGATAAACGCTGCTGTCTAGTGGAGGGTGCAATCACTATATATCGGCTGAAGTCATTTGTAAAGACTGGCATTGACGTCTAAACTCTCGCTTTAACATTTATCCTTTGATAAAAAGTATAATGACATCGCTTCAGTGCTACAGTGTGCACAGTACGTTGTGTTGTTGGAAACCTCGGCTCGTGTCACGTTAGTTGCAGTGTTTGTTTTTGTTTCTGACATGTATGTGGCCAAGAGGGAAAAGTACCATGGAGGAGACCCCACGGAGGCTTTTAGCTTCTTCCCACTGAGGTTTTACCCACATGTATCATCCATCACAGTGAACCCCCCCAGGAAGTCATCAACACATACACAGAACACAGAGACACAGAGAACTAAAAACTGTTTATCTTTGATCGTCAACACAGACTGAACTCATTGTTTTTAAGTTCTCCCCTGATCCTAACAACAATGCAGGGCATTTTCAAACGCGTTATTATCAGAGGAAACCTGGGTTTCATGATTTAGCGCATCTTCTCATTATAGATGCCGAACAAGCAAAGTGAGGTGAAATCAGGGGCATTTTTAAGGGTCTTTGGGGGCCACGGGGCAAATGGGACCCAAGCCCTGAGCATATACTATACAGTTTTCTTTCTTCTTTTTCTATCCTCTCATATTTTCTCTCTTTTTTTGGCTTCCTGATGAACATTTACGCTGGAATAGACAATGTTTTTTTGGTTTAAACTTGACAATGTGATGTTGAAATCGACTCCATAGTGTAATGAAGACAGAATGTATTGGCCATCGACTAATTCTTTGCAGAAAGGTAGTGGTATTGTGGAGTATATCATAGGAGGATTTATCATTTATAATTACGTTTTAATTCATTTATTATCACTCGAACATTAAGGCATTATTGTGTTTTCGTTACCTTAGAACAAACACTTCATATCACATAGGTCCTCTTCCATGGCGTACGCCATGTTGCCCCATCATGATTTGACAAAATAAACAAATCAAATCGTGTTTTGACGTCAAGCTCTCACATACACTTGGCAGAGAGTGTGAAGCTAGAGGAATTGAACGTTAGTTTAAATATACAGATTCACCTGTAGAGGCCACTATATCCTACGCACTGCTCCTTTAAGCGGGTTGCCAAGTTACTGTGGACTTCTGCGTCCTCGTACGTCATCAACAATACAAAGAAATGATTGTTGCTATGCAAGACCTTAACTCACACCTGATAGAGTATGTTTATATAGCACGCATCAATGCCACTGAGACGCCGCCCACTTCCTGTGTCCTTGTGCCTTTTTATTATTATATTATTATTGTTATTATTACACGCACAGACCTAGAATTAGCAAACCGGGTCTGGAATGCAAAGAATATTTACGGAGCATCTTTTAAGTGAAACTTTTCCACATCGAGACCCATTTTTACAGCTTGTGTGGACAAGCATGTGAGAGGAGCAGGTCGGCTGCATAGCTGAGGCAGGTTCGTGCCTGCTGCTGCTCGCCAGATTGCATCAGTGATGGGGTAAGAGCACAGAGCGCTCTCAGCCCATGGGCTACTGTAATTACTGCCCTGGGTTCTAGAAACAACAGCTTCACTGTTACTGAAACTTCCCGGCATTAGCAACTGCACCCTGTCAGTGAGCTGTCAGATACAGCGACTGTCTGACTGAGGCTTTAAATGCGTGACCGTAATGTCGCTCTGTGCTTAATAGACAGCGTTATTGAAGTGATGGCCCTCTCACAGTTCAGCTTTAGTGACGCACCGTCAGCACTTGGAGTTAACGACTCTGCGGCTCACTAATAAACGGGGGGGGGAAAGTGGTTCAGTCACATTAATGATCACATCATGCAAATAAGCCGCGCGTGCTGTAACTCTACCCATCCCTGGCATTCACCCCAATCCCAGCTGCAACATCCATAATTACCAACTGGTCACTTTTATAGGTCTATCTCACGATGGTTCTGTTTTACACGCACAGCCCTTCATTTTGAATAAGCGTGACATCTCTAATGGCTCGCTTTGTTCGGCTTCTCTGTGGGGAATCAAAGAACATTCATTAGATTAATTTCCCTTAACGGTGATAATGGAAGTGGAGCAGCGTGATAGCTATTTCAGATTCATGCTTCGATCTCATTTATTCGCTAAAAAGACTACAGGGAATTGAGGAACGCCCAGCACTGCGGGTGCTCATCAGGCAAAAATCCAAATAGTGGAATGTCACTCCCTCAGTTGGAGACAACTCATCGTTCGGCGTTTGGCGGAACCGTATTGTTTGCTCTCTCAGAGCTGAGATACTTGTGTCATCACTTTTTTTTACTGTAATGGATGTTGTTCAGTCGGTCACATCGAGGACTCTTTCCAATGTTAAGCATCACTTCTGCTGGTACAGATGGACTAACAAGGGCCTCTAAACATTGGTTTGTTGTTGTCGTTCGCCGGGGAATGACTACATTAAATGTTCAATTGTCTGTTTCCATTCCAAACGACTGCTGAAGAGGACACCTGTGTCCTGCGTGAGCTCTAACACCGTCATGGGAACAAAATGAGCAGTAATAGGAGCAGAGATGGTTGTGTTGTTGTTTGAGAGTTACTATAACAGCAGGGGATGAGGAGTCTTTGGACGTTAGCGTAATGGACAGTCAAAGAGAGAGTGATGAGTGGTGGTGGATCCATGCAGGCAGGCTGGAGAGGTAAATATTTAGCATTCCTGAAATGACTCCAGAGTTTTTCTGCACGTATGAACATGTGTGCAGCCTACTGAGTAAAAGTGTTTTTTTTTTCCAGAGGTGGGGGGGGCTTGTGTTCATACATAATTTTTTTTCAAATCACAGAATGTCTTGTAAATTAAAGGGGGGGGGGGGGGGGGGGGGTGTATCCTTGGCCTTTCCCGTTTATAAGAGCCTTCAAGTGCAGGATGTTTACAAGACGAATCCAGTTGTGCTGATGTTTTCCCAAAAAATGGTGGAGCCCATGGAAGTTCGGAGTTTCCAGAAAAGTTTCCAAACGGACTAATTCTTTCTTTTGATTTTACCTCTGAGTTCATCGCATTCTGGATGAGAAGCATATATGAACACAGAGGTATCTCTCATAGCAATACCAGTCGATAACAATGCTATACAATGATACAAGTGGAGCAGCACTGTGTTTATGAGTGATTTACAGTGAAAAACACACAAGACAGAAATCTGATGTGACCTGTTGAAGCATCAAGGCATTTAGCATGAAGCAGCATGGAGGAGTTAAAGGGGGGATTCATGAAGCAACCAAAGTCAGTGTGCCTTGTACAGCTGTTAGAGGACAGGAGATACAGGAGAAAACCTTGTTCATTACGTCGTTGTGCCTGGGGCTGGGTTTTCTTGGTTGTATCGGGTGAAAGTGAATGGAGGGGGTCAGCTCTTGTTGAGCGGCCTGCAGCCTTCGGTCGGGAACGATGTCAGAGTTCCACAAGAACACAGAAAATCCACAGCAGCAAGCTCGCTTCTAGACTTCTCACTTGTCAATATTCTTTACGACTGCGAGATGTTAGAAACGTGGTCGTGAGATGTGGTTAAGAGCGAGGAGAAAACTGTCACACAGTTCAACTGTACTGTTCCTGGACGAAAAGTTACTTCCGTTGGTTGTTTTTTTGTACTTAGCACAACCGGACTGTGGGCTGATGTGTACATCTTGTTTTGCACTCTCAACTTCTTGTGTAACCCTGGGTTATCTCACTCCAGCGTGCTATCGTATCATGCATAAAGGTTTATAAGCCTTCCCTATTTAAATATTTAGGCTCATATAAACCTTTTTTTTTTATACCAGACAAACAAGGATTTTGAAATCCTCCAGAAAACCCACATATTACACATTATTATCAACATTGCACAACTCCTCCTGAATTGTCATTGCTCAAGCCCTACCAGCAGCTAAAAGGGAAGCGAAATGCACAAGAGTGAGTGTCGCCACGGCGAAGGCCCCCCGTGGCCCTCCTCCGTCCCCTCGCATCTGCACCGCTCGGTGAGTGACTTCTCAACCTTCCACAGTCTTTGGCTGTGGCTTCAACGTGCCTGGATTCAAAAGGCGGGCCAGTGAGGAAGGGAGAGTCCGCTGCCTCGAGATTTGAGTTGAGCAACTCGCAGCCTGTGCAAACAGAGTGTGAGCTCCACATCTGTGCATGTCGCTGTACTTGTTCCAGCATGACTGTGAGCGTACATGCACACATCAACCAGCTCCAGTATGAGATGGGGAAGTGAGAGAGTCAACACAGTTTGTTCCAATCATCCCTCTGAGGCAGTCTGTGTGTCTGTCTGTGTGTGTGTGTGTGTGTGTGTTTGCGCATGCCAACGATGACTAAATCTTCAATTATTTTATCCAACACTAATCTGAGACCAGAGGACATGAACGAGGCAGATGTGTCTTACCTTTGTGTGTGTGTGTGTGTCTATGTGTCTGCTGAGTCCCCCTCCCTCCTCTTCTGGGTCAAATATGTGTCTCACCCTCTTGCTCTGTTCTCACGTTGACAGCACAGGCCGCTGGTTTATCGAGATCCCTCCATCTTCACCACAAGTGGAACCAGTAAATGCCAGAAAAACACTCCTCGTGCTGCGCCTCTGTCAGTGCCTGCCACACTGTCTTAAGATAATGTTGAGTCTTACTTCCTTGAGGAACTAAATTGCTATGACACACCCCTCAGCCTGTGTGTGTGTGAGTGTGTGTGTGTGTGTGTGTCTTTCTCTCTCTCTCTCTCTCTCTCTCTCTCTAGTCCACCTTGTGTTTCCCTCTGAAATTCAAACTCTTGTAAACCTGTGTGTTCCTCTCCTGCCCTCGCTCATCACTCTTTGCCACTGGTGTCTCTCTCTCTGTCTTTTTCTCTGTCCCTCTCGCTCTCTGTCCCTGCTTATTCTCTGTATTGCTGACGTTCTGCCTCTGCTTGTTTTAACAAGAAAACCCTCGAAAGAATTCAGCAATAATCCACCGATAGCAGCCAGTTGAAAGAGGAGCGGCTTAACCCCCCCGCCCCTTTATGTTGTTCACCTGACGCTGGAATGCGGCTGCTGTCAGTGTCACTGAGCGCTGTGTCACCTCCCTGTGTCTCTCACTCCAGGGCTGAACCAAAACAATCCCTGACCTGGAGTGTGTCTCCGTCAGTGTCTGACGCACATGCTCACACTCTGAAACTAAAAACACTCTCATGCCCCTTTGAAACAGGTGTTGTGGAAGAAAAGCACTATTTCCCTTAAGTACATTACATTCACGGTGGCACTCTTCACAAACAAGAACCAACGTGGTCACGACGCCCATCCGTCGCAATGCGTCTGTCTTTGGGCACGTCAGCGTCGCACAGAAATTAAAAATATCTCATGTTTTTTTGGAATGCAGCGAGCGCTTCAAACCCCCGTCTTTTTGAAACTTAGGCCAAACGAGTTGGTCAAACTCACTCTGACATAAACTTGGAACCTCCAACATCCAGGAGAAGATGCACACAAACGTGGCGAGGGCTATTCTTTTATATGTCCAGAGCCGTAAAGCAGCCATGAGGGAAATGCAGTTGGATTTTGTTTTGGAGTAAGTTTCTTTTTTAATGTGAAGTTCTTATTTTAACCCTTTTATTATGTCGTTGAAATGTCAGACAACAGGTTAAATTTGTCTGAAGGTTCATAAAAGAAATATATAGCTCATAAAACTGAAGACTATTATCAAACTTATGAATCAAGCTTTGTTTGAGCTGGTGCCCATAAAACGTGCCAACCTTCTGAATGTCTGAAAAGTGGCAATATAAGGTATATATATATATATATAACCCAGGGTAACCAATATTAATGCCGGTGTTGTAAACAGCAGAGTAATTAGTCTGTGCAGCCACAAGTCATGAATCCAATGATTCACTTAGAACCAGGAAGTGTCCACTGATTCCAGCACTGTGTGTTTATCTGCGGGTTTATCTGAATGGCAACCAGCTGTTGGCCCAAGCACAGGCCATTCACAAAAGCCCCCGTCCAACGAGCGCTCATAAACCGTTAAGCGTTGTCAGATGTCGGGTCAAAGGTTGGGACGAGGCCCAGCTGGACTGAGGGGTTTGTCGGGGACGGGCAGTGCGAGGCGGAGGAGGTGGAGGAGGCGGAGGAGGCGGCGGCTGCGACGGAAACACACCTGCCTCTTTGTTTTGTTTTTTTACCTTCGTTTTTTTTTTACCCCCCTGCGAGAAATTAACTCAGGGTAAACTTTGCAACTGCACAGAATGAGGTCTGTCACCGTGGCAACAGACAGGAAGTAGTGCTTAAGCGGTTTCCTGATGGCTTCCTCTTTATCGTGTAATGACATCTCGCAAGGAAACATCAGCGAGGGAGCACTCAGCTGAATATCTCTGCGTGTGTGCGTGTGTGCGTGTACACTGGGTGTGTGGAGGAACGCTTTTTTTGTCCAGAAATGAGCTCCTACCTGTCTTCACCTTTTCTAATGTCCGCAGCTTACGCATCTGCCTCCTTTTGGTTATGAGATAATAAAAAAAAGAACTTCAATTATGTCGTTATCGTTCATTAAGAGATCACACAGACCTTCCCAGCCTCCAACCACACACACACACACACACACACACACACACATACAGTCAGTCACATAATGGCAGAGTGTTATCACCTGATGACTAAGACAGGAATAAGCGACCTCATAACCGCTCAGGTCAGGGAATTGCACTTGAGGATCGGAGGCCTGAATTGAGTTGGAGGATTTGGTGAGCTTAGGTGTTTTCAGTGCTGAGGCGGTGTCTCTCTCTCCCCCTCCCTTATTTTTGTTGAAGCGTTATAAGAAAGATGGCAAATGCCGACAGAGATGAGCAGATGCTTGGTTCAAGGGAGGCCAAGAGATTTAATTTGATCAGTGTGCGGCTAACAGGGATTCATTTTCTCCCCACGGCATCGCCAGATATAAGAGTCTCTCGTCTAATTGTGTTTTCAGATGAAGAACCTTCGGGGTCCTGAAACTCACCCACTGAAGCTCACACTTTCTGATTTATTATCCAATTAATTAAAGGTCCAGTGTGTAAGATTAAAGAGGGGCTCTATCAACAGCAATGTAATACCATATTTATGTATAATTATGTGTTGATTAATTTGTTATCACTCGCGAATGAACAATTATAGTGTTTCTGTTACCTTAGAATGAGCCCTTTGTGTGACACAGGAGGATGTCCCCGTCGTACTGCTGACTCATTGTTTATGTTCATTTTGTCATTGTGCAATTTTGATTTCCATGGTGACGGTGCGCATGTTTACAGCCACACCCTACTTAAGGCTTTTGATGAAGGTCAAGGACCTAAAGTCAGCTGTTTATCACAGAGGATGGAACTTCTCACGTGATTTTCGTACTCTCGCAGCAGCCTCCGCATTAAAAGCTCCTGGGGTCAACTGTTCTCTATGGGACGGCACAGAATAGGTGTGTTTCGCTGCGCTGAGCTTGATGCTGATTGCGGTGGTAAAGAAGGCCCAGCAGCGTCTCCACTTCCTGAGAGTGCTCAGGAGAAACAACCTGGAGGAGAGGCTGCTTGTAACCTTCTACAACGCCACCATTGAGAGCATCCTGACGTACTGCATTACAGCGTGGTTCGCAGGGTGCTCTGCAGCAGACAGGAGAGCGCTACAGAGGATCATAAACACAGCCCAGAGGATCACGGGGTGCTCTCTGCCTAACCTGGAGACTATTGCCAGCTCTCGCTACCGAAGCAGAGCTGGAAACATCATCAAGGACTCCTTCCACCCAGCTAACCACCTGTTCCACCTGTTACCCTCGGGCAGGCGGTACAGATCCCACAGAACCAGGACTAACAGGCTCAGGGATAGCTTCTTTCCCAGAGCCATCACAGAACTAAATAAATAAACAAAAGCAATTTTTTTATAGTGCAATAATCTGATGCTAGTGCAATAATCTGATGCTTCAGTCACTTTGTTTACTTTGTTTACACAAATACAGGACAATCACTTCTCTCTGCTGCTATAGTTTGTTATCTTGCTGCTATATTTTGTTATCTGCTGCTATATTTTGTTATCTCACGTTAATGTATACATAGTCATAGTTTCTGGAAAAAATGTAAACAACATTTCTTATTCTTATTTTATTGTTAATATTTTTATCTCTCTTTTAAAATTGTTATTTATATATTTGTATTTTGCACCAAGGGAGTGGCACCCAAATTTCGTTGTCCACAAAATAACGACAATAAAGGCTATTCTATTCTATTCTATTGGACAAATGCGGCAAAAACATCACTTCCAAGGAAGCTCGGCTTCTCTGGGAGTAAATAGAACAGTGATTGACAGCGTTGCAGAAGCAAACACAACAGCGTAGCCTTTTCTGCCCCAGTCCTGTGTGGATTTTGTGATGAAGTCTGAGACAAACAGCTGGTCGTTGTGTGTTATATATAGACCATTTGTTCTATGGACGAAAGAATAACCGATTGAATTTTGGTGTAAATCTGAATGTCTAAAGCTGTTGTCAGTGATGTCATCGTTATCGGCTAACTTCCTGGCTTTTGTCTACCTCTTTGTGGAATTCTAGATCTTGATTGGATAAGAGTTTTCTTGGACACTGGAAAGGTTTCTCCAAGAGCCTCAAGACGTATACCCCGTGCCCACTGCTCCAAAAAAACCCATGTAAACCCACATTTAAACCAGTGTTTAACAAATGACAGTGGGTTTTTGTTAGTTTTGACTCCATTGGTATAAGTGGGAACACAAGAACTGGATGACCAGAATCTACACACTCATATCCCCAGTACAAAAACACAGAAACGTGGTATTTTTAGTGCCTGTACATGCAGTTTTTATATAAATACATACTATCATACAGTGAAACAAATGCAGTCAGTTACATACAGAGAGTAGAATGAAAACTCATTTCGACAACGGTGTGAAACTCTATCCAAATACTTTCTGAATTATGTCTAATTGAAAGAAAATGACAAAACAAGCCTACATGATGTCTGCTCTCAGTGAATTAGATGAAGCATCCAATCAAATTTGTTTGTTCTTCTGTCACAAGATGGCTCACTTTAATTTCCCTAGTGTTCACATCCTGTAATTTGTTGCCATTGTACACCTGAAAGGGATAGTTCAAGGTTTTTGAGGTGTGGTTGTATGAGTAAATATAGAGACATTAAATATAGCTGCAAAAAGGGGACACCGGGAAAAACTCATCCGTTAAAATCCAGACCAGCTGAGGTTTACTCTACCTTGATAATACATTTTGTGCTTTATCTTACTATTACTTACTATGAGAAACGGAAACTGAAGTTTATGTCACTTTTGAATCCATTCACTCTGCCACACCAAAGTCCACAAAGAAAATCTGTGTTTTTAGCTCATGATGGACACAGGAGCTGCTGGTCTGCTGCTGCCTCATTTGGTACGCCTGTGTCACTTAGGTAATTCAAAACAAAGCATTCCAAACGTACAAGTCACCTAATAACACATTTTAACCCAGTAATTGAGGCAGCAGTGGATCAACAGCTCCTGTCTGCAGTGATGTAAAATTGCAGATTTTGTTAATGGACTGTGGTGCGAGGTGTGCAAAGCAAAAACACATTTCACTTCTCTGTTAGAAACAGCAAGATAAAGCAGCCAGAAGAGAGCATACGCTTAAGCTGATGTAGATTTTATGGGGTGAGCTTTTAGTTAAGTGGCTAAAATCCCCTTTTCCTTGAGCCCCTGCCGGCAGCCATGCTCTCTAATGACTGTGGCTGCCTGTCTCGTGCCAGTTCTGAGCAAAGCACGGCACAGTCGGCGCGGACTTTGTGTCGTACGACCACACTTCAAAGAAACGTGAACAGTCACTCTTTAACATGATTCCCGTCACAAAAGTTTAAGTTATTCCAGTGATTGATTCAGCAGGAAACGGCATAAAGAGAAACTGAAATAACCGCACGGTCGCGGCTGCTGTTACACGTAGTACACAGTTCTGTTTCTCCCTGCATGTGTTTCTGTGTAGAGAGGATGTTGGACTTCCTTTTTTTTCTCCACATAAGGAAGGCGTGTTGTGAAACCTGTGAATTCTCGGTACATGTGGTTGGAGACGTTGTGTTGTTTTCTTTTAAAAAAAGGCATTTTCTCACTTTCTATATCACTCACATACCCACTGAATTCAAATGTGCAAGTTTGTTCCATGACATATTTTTCACTGGAGGCTTTTGTTTGTTTGTTTTTTCTTAACTGTACACGGTAAATGGCAAATGCTTAAAAATAAGTTGTTTAAATTTGTACTCTTATTTAACTCAAGATGTTTTGACAGGTCGACATGAACGTGTGGATCATCTGTGAGCAAGAATCATTAGGATTTTGAAACTGCTGCTTTGTCTGGGCCCTGATCAGACTTCACACCTTGGTCACATTTTGAATTTTCTTTTCATTCTTCTCACAGAATGGTGCAGGCGGTGCTGCGCAGGGGCAGGGGCAGGGTCGTGGGCAGCTTGGCGTACTGCTGCCTGAAGCTGTTCCTCTTGTTGTTCAGTAAAGGACCCGGGTTCTCCAGCACGTCAGCTGGCGGCGAGGACTCTGGCGCCGCGTTTCCCTGGGGCACTTCCAGCCTGGATCCCTTGTAGTTCTTAGTCTTTTTGGCTTTCTCCTTCTCCGGAGGCTCGACGGAATGGGAGGGCGGCTCGTTGGCGGCCTCTGGTGGGGGCAGGGTGTCGAGGGGCAGGTCACTGGGGCTCGGCTTGCTGTCTGCTTGCTCCTCGTTGTTGGTGATGTTCAGGTTGGAGGCCATGCGTTTGGCGTTGCTGCTCGTGGAACTGGTGCAATCACACATTAGTTGAGTTCACAGCGATTGTCGTTACGGTCATATGGTTATGAAAGACAGAAAATGTGCTGCCCATGGATGCATTGTGCAAGTGAATGGGTGAATGGCATAACTTCATAGAGACTAGAAAAGCGCTCTATAAATATGGACCATTTACCATCATTCAGTCAGGATTGTTTTCCTTGAATTCCTTCACACAAGGCAAGTCTATCAGTAGTTCCACTGTTGTTTATTAAAAAAAAACAACAATGGTTGGACCTCATTAAAAGAGCTTCATCTGCTTCTCTTTTGCCTTTCCTTTTCTATGTTCTACTCTCTAAGTCTGTGACACTAACATGCAAAAGCACCTAAAGCAGTTTGCTTTGCTGCCTGGTGCTGCAGGGAGCAACAAGCACAGCTCTAACTGCATCAACAGGGGGCATTGTGAGTCCACAGAGCCATTCTTAGAACGCTCACTCTTCTTATTCTTTTGTCTACTCACCCATTCGAGCTTTTGTCCTCAGAGTCTTTCTGTTCACTGCTGTAGCGCAGCTCTGCCGGGGTCTTGAACGATAGATCTTTCTTTCCTTTTAGCCAGTAGGTCTTCATGTAGCCTTTACCCTGTTTGATATTTGGAGAGTAAAATTGGATTATTAGGATTAAAACCTCGGACAATCGGATCGGCAGGTTTCCCGCCACAGGCAGCGACGACGCACCTCTTCTTGGAATAAAGTGCTTCCAGTGTTACATAACCTAACATGAAAGGTTTTATTTACATGTCACTCAGTGGATAAAGAACCAGTCAATTTCAAAATTGAAAAAAAAGACGGGGATTCAATCTTTCGAGATATTTACAGCAGCCAGAGTTTAGATTATTTCAATTTGTGGATCCCATCCTCCCCTCACAGCACCAGACTGCAGCAAATGGACCCAGACCTGCTGCAGTCGAGAGATTCACCCCCATATAAGCACCATTTAAACCCAAAATCCACATTTCAATACCAAATGTTTAAGAAGAGAAAGCACTGAGCTCTGCACCCAACCACAAACGGGTTCACATCAGGTCTGAACTACTTAGGAATAAGAGACGGAATTAGGAATAAGAAGGGAAGCGAGCAGTAATGCTACGTTGCGTGCCCCAAAAGCTATAACGCACCAAAGAAGATGAAAATAATCCTCCAGATTGACCCTGCTTCTCTCGTCTCCAGAGCTACAACAGTGTTTCTACAAAACATCTGGCAAATATTTCCTTCTCTAACTCGAACACTGAATTAGGGCTTTCATTTAGTTGGTTATTGTGAAAATATGGTTTTGAAAGCTTTGGAAGGAAAGGAAGAAAAAGTAGATGGAAGAAATATTTAGTTTTCTTTATTGTTTTTAACCCCAAAGGTCGGCCATAGGGCAGACGGTGATCGTCCATGACAACACAAGAAAAGACCCAGAAATGAAGAAGCAAGCAAAACAAATCTATGTCAAGACAGAAGAAGCTCATATACATGAAGATGCTAACATGAGTCTGTCTGTGTGATGACCAACCAGGGTAATCAAATACGGAATAGTTATTCCTGTTTTCCTCTTTTTCAACAATGAATTATATAGCGGATGAAAATTAAAAAAATTGTAGCCCAGGAAGTAGTAGCAACAAACCACCAGGGGGCGACTCTGCTGGTATGAAAAGCAATTTCCTTTCACGCAGGTGCAGAACTGATGAGGTCGCTGCTTTGTGTACTGGATGTTAGATTAGAAGGCTTCAGAGGGAATGTCTTACCCATCGTTTAAACCCATGGCTCTCAAACTGTGGTACGTGTACCACCAGTGGTACGCACAATTCCTCTGGTGGTACTTGGAGGAAAATCAGAAATACTGCTCTACTGTATTTACCACTGTATTCTGAGAGCTCATTATTTTCTCAGGTGGTACTTGGTATAAGAAGTTTGAGATTTATACGACTGGTTTAAAACAAATGTGTGCCTGCATGTGGTGATTTGTTGTGTGCATGTGGCTGAAGTTAACCTCTCACCTTGACAAAGATTTTCCCCCTCTCCTCGATGATGTACGGCTCGTGCTCCAGGTGGTCTTTGGTGGTTTGACTGATGTGTATCTGCATGCCCTGCTCACACAGACGCACACAGACACACAAAACTCGATGTTGAAACACCGGATTTGTTTGCACCGGAACGTTCTCATGGTTAAAAGTGAAAGCGTTTTGCTCAGTGGACTCTAAAATTAGCAGTTTCCCTTTAGGCAGGGAATGTACTGTATGGTGATGGAATAAAAAGCCTGCTTTTTAATTTGCGTTCATGGAACAGATTACTCACACACATCTTATTACTGTAACTAATGGGAAACAAACTAAGTGATTAGCCCGACGCATTAACTTAAAAGCAAAGTGGCGTCATTAAACGGGGAAATGGTTTTCCGTGGTAATCACTTTGACTGAGGGGAATCACGAATGCAGTCATTTTCTGCAGTTGCCGGGGATTATTAGGCACATTTGTCTGGGCATCGCCTCGTTTTGTATATATATATATATATATATATGTATGTATATGTTAGTGTAGTCACCACTCCGTTGCTCTCCATCCGCGAGGCGGTGTTCACGGTGTCGCCAAACAGACAGTAGCGAGGCATCTTCAGTCCCACGACGCCGGCCACCACCATACCTGAGTGAATACCTGTGAGAGGGAACACGACTCAAGCTCTTATACTCGTCCAATGTCTGAACACGTTTGCACTACTTTTCCCTTTTTTAAATTCCCTCGTTTTAATTAGCACCAACTTATGAATGGGTCCTAATGTCAGTCTGCACAAAATCTAACTCTTCTAATGGAAAATGCTGACGAAAACAACCGTAGCCCACACTGCTATTCCCAGAGACCGACTCAGGGCTCCCAAGTGGGTCGTGTAATTATTATTTCTCAAGATTTATGTGCATATGTTTTAAATAACGTGCATAAAATGAAGCTGTGATTATTTTTAATCAAATATATATCTCTTGGAAATGTCTGGTGCAGGTATTCAACATAATCATTGGTGGCAGTAAAAATAGTCAGAAACGTCATTTTATGCCCACATTTGCTCTTGGCCTTATTTATATTGTGAGCTGGGTATTTTGGGTCTTTAAACAATATATATATATATATATATATATATATATATATATATATATATATATATATATATATATATATATAGTTTTTCATTGGTTTCATGTCTTTGCAAGTTTTTTCCCCCCCTGCTATTGCACATCCAGTCCACAGGAGGGCATTGTTTTGCTCAGTTGTTCAGCACTGACATTGGTCATGTTCTTGATTATGCTGGTCCAGCTGCCTAATGGTCTGAAGATGGTCTAAATTTAAATTGTTTGCGATATACCAAGTATAACATCATGATCGCTGGTACAGTTCAGTTTGCTTCAATAGACTGTGTCAAATTCTGAGCAGTGCCCCCTTGTGGCAGTATGGAACCAGTGTCTTCATGTGTTTACTGAAACCGTACTTGGATCATCGGGTTTGTTTTCAGGGAAAAATGTCTCTTCTCTACCAAAAATGTTAGAAGAACTCACCGACTCTGATCTGGATATTGTCCCCGGTGGACGGGTCTTTGAGGTGGTCGATGGAGCTCAGCATGTCCAGAGCCATGTCACAGATGTGGTGAGCGTGAAACGTGGTCTTGTTGGGAACGCCCGCCACCACCATGTAGGCGTCGCGGATCGTCTCCACCTGGACAGGTTTGGAGGGAGATGATTCGTAGATCAGTAATTGACATTTCCAGTTCAAGTTTAGTTTTTCTACCAATTGAAAACATTTCCTTCCTGAGAAAAACAGAGAAAACGTTGACTTCTTTGCAAGAAAAGAGCAAAACAGAAATATGTATATATATCTGTATATGTCAAAATGCCCACAAGTTACATACAAACATAGTTTTATTTGTAATGTTTTAGCATAGACTGGTGCTGCTGAGTGTTCTGCTCTCTCGGCCCAACCTTGTAGACGTTGTGCTTCTCGCTGAGCGTGTCAAAGACGATGTAGATCTCGTTGAGCATGTCCACCACCTGCATGGGTGTGATGTGGATGCAGATCTCGTTAAACTTGACCACATCGCTGAACAGGATGGTCACGTCTGGGAAAACCTGCAACACACAGTTTGTGCCATTTAGTTTATCAGTCACATGTTCCTTGTCGTAAATTAGACGTTTATTTTTGTTTACTTTGGTTTCTCTGAGGATGCTATTGTGATGTACTGATCATATTTTGGCTTTAAAGCAACAGTCTGTAGGATTTTGTACCATCTCAGGGTGAATTGTTTTTTTTTGTGTGTAAGATTTAAGTGAAATTATTTACATTTTGGCAGAAATGGCAGCATCAGCTCTAAAGTGGCCGCCATTTTGGACCACCATCTTTTTACAGTGGCCACCAATTTTGGACCAAAGTGTTTTTACAGTTGCCGCCATTTTGGACCATCATCTTTTTACAGTGGCCACCATTTTGGACCAATATGTTTTTACAGTGGTCGCCATTTTGGAACACCATCTTTTAACAGTGGCCACCATTTTGGACCAATATGTCTTTACAGTTGCCGCCATTTTGAACCACCATCTTTTAACAGTGGCCACCATTTTGGACAAAAGTGTTTTTACAGTGGCCGCCATTTTGGACCACCATCTTTTTACAGTGGTCAACAATGGACAAACTAAACCTTTTGAGAGTTTCGATGCTAACTAAAGGCTAAAGGCTACATACAGTGATCGGTGACCTGTTGAGTCAGTCAGGGCAAAATGAAAAGTACTAGAGATGAAGGACACATGCTCTCCATGAGTGAATTGGATGCTGTGGTCACAGCATAATTTAAGTAGAACTTCAAAAGCATTTTTAAAAAAAAAGCAGAAGCAGTGAGAGCAATTTTCTGAGAAACTGATGCCGTCACATTTTGTGGTTTTTCCTGCGTAAACCTCTCCATCCCCGTCTTGAAAACCCACTGCCTTGTACCTGGCACGTCTCCAGTGCAGTGATCCCCTTCCTGAGGCGGTCGGCCACAGCTTTAGGGATCATGGCGTACAGCAGAGAGTCTCCTCGCTTCTTTTCTTCGTCCAGCTTCTTGATGATTTCCTGCAGCTGAGCATATTTTTGTTGCTCCTAGAGGATTGGAAACGGGACACAGGAGTCGATGGTTACAGTCTCACCTCTCTAAAAGCCAAAAAAAATCCCTCTTTGCCTTCTTTAATCTCTTTAATCCACATCTCTCCAGCGTGACTGAAGTGGATTTAGTGGTTGAACTCAATAGGGGAGCAGAGCTTTCACCTGGACTCACCTGGCTGACGGCTTCATAGAGAGAAATGACAGTTCTTACATTTTGTGCACTCAATGTAAAATGTTATTATAATAATATCCTATGGCTGTTGAGAACAAGCTGAATTAATTAATTTAGAATCGTATAACAGGAAACACAAGGTCAGTTCTTTTTTTTGTTTTGTTTTTACCTTATAGGCAAATAACAAACTTGTTAATTCAATTAAAAAAGAACTCAGCATTTTAAAAAGCAAATTAGTAACTAGTTACTATGTATAATATGATTGACACTTGTGTACATGGTGAATACCTTATGTATGGTTTATTTTGCTGCATTTTTTTTGTCTGTTTTTGCTTTGGTTTTGTTTTTGTGGACTAAATAATTGAATGTATATTCTGATTAATGTCTCTTGTGACACTGCCTCTCGCCCTATGTCAGCTGGGATTGGCACCAGCGTCCCCCGCGACCCTCAAGTGATAGAAGATGAGTGACTGAGTGAATGACTCTTGTTTCTCTTATTGCATGTGCATTAATTGTGTGTTTTAAACTGTGGACACCAGAAAGTGTAGCAGTAAGACTGGGTCGAGACCCCCAAAACTAAAATCTTTGTGTGTAGCTTTAAATAACATGCATACAATGAAGTTGTAATTAATTCACTGAACATATGACCAATTCAAAACAACATTAGGAGTTACTGATATGGCTGTGAATCTGTTGCTACCTTATGCACAATCTACAGTTTGCCATCTTTATAAATAGAAACTTTGGGGAAACACTGCTAATAAACAAGTTTGTGCTGTTGGCATTGACTTTCTGTATCTTGAGAGTTTTATTGTTTTTCTTCTTTCACCTGATCGAGGGCCAGCTGCAGCTCAGCCGACTGCTGCGTCCCAGCCAGAATCAGCTCTCTGCTGGAGTCGTGCAGGTTCAGATCGTTCACGTAGACACCCATCTTTATCATGTCCTCCACCGTCTCTATGCTGCAACGGCACAGGGAGACGGAACACGAGAGAAGGGCTTTTGACAACAGCACACAACGGGAACATTGTGAAGCTCTTAAGAGTTCAGCAGAAATACTGTGTGTCTGTTTTTGTCCTCGGTTAAGTGAAATCTAACACTCCGTTTGTGTTTCACAGAAGAAAAGACGTGAGAAACCGAGGCTCTGCATCCTGAACTTACCCAAAATGTCTGGGTGTGAAACATATGGAGGAAGTGTTGAGTTTTTATTTTTAATACGAGCAGCAGACAAAAGCAACTGTAACATATGTGAGCGGATCAGAGAAACAGGAAGACTTCTCACATAACTATTAAATTAGAAACACTGTGCTCGCTGTGTGTACAGTACAGTATATCTCTAATTAAGGGCCTGTTTCAGTCTCACAGTATGGTAAATAATATGTGACGCTCACAGTATGAGTTCATGTGCTGGTCCAAAATATAGCACCCAGAGTGTATTTATTACTGCAGGTTGACTAAATTTAGAAACGTTACCAAAAAAAAAGTCACTAAAACTTTTTTTTTCCATCCAACAGTTACTTGATTACCTGTTTTACGTATTTTATATTGAAAATACTGTGTATAACTGCATAAGAGACATCAGATGCAGGTTTGAGAGACATTTGTGTTTTTTGTATTACTTGTTACAGTTAAACATATATGGTTACATATCAGACTAACATAACCGATCCAAGATTTGTTTCTACAATTGCAAGAAAGAGCATCTAAGGTGATATTTACATTAGTTTCTCAGGTATTTACACCTTTGTTGCACTGTTTGTTATTGTAAATTTGCAAATCCTTCAAGTTTGGGTTGCAAAATAAATAAATAAATAAATAATAAAGAAATTTCACTCCATAAAAAAAGAGAGTGTATGGAAGTCCAAATGCGTCAAAATTCTGTAATGAAACTTTGTTTTGTTTATTTAACCATTATCTTTATTTATTACTTTTATTACCATTTACTAATTATTCATTACTATGTATTAGTATAGTATTTTTTTCTTTTTTGTACATTTTGCTTGTAAACGTCACTGTTCACTACGATTTTATATAGTGTTTTATGACTCGTTCATTAATGTGTAATGTGTTAAATTTTTCATGGAAAAATAGCTTTGTTTTTCTTAAAACATGGTTTGTGCTGTGTGTGTCGGGTGGCAGTGGATGGAGGAGACAGGAGGGCACCAAAGTGCCTTGGACCCAGTCTTTAGGACATTTTCCAGAGTTTCCATAGTTGTGAACTTACATGGGCGTCCCCAGGAAGATGAGGGAGTCCCACTGAGGGACATACTTCATCTGGCCCTTCAGATGGAGAGGCTTCTTCGGAGGCTCCCGCATGTCCTCGAATATGGTCTCGCTACATTTTCCTGAGAATAATCAGGAAGAAATTTTAGCAGCGCAAGAAGTGAAATGAAATGATTAAACATTTTTAAATCGTTAAAAAATGTTTTTTAAAAAGGCAGCCGGTGTTCTGACCAGTAACAGTCTGGAACGCCAGGAGTTCAATATCCTCTCCTCCAGAGTTGGCAGAGCTGTTGTACTGGGTGGGAGCGCTGCTGTACTCCTGGTCTGTGTCCTTCATCTCCTCCACTGCCTTTGCCTCTGCTGGAGGACGAGCAGCAGCAGCAGCAGCAGCAGCATCAGCAGCATCAGCAGCAGCAGCGAGAGAGAGAACACATGAGTCCAGATGAGGCAGAATGAGAGTTAACGACTGCATGAATAAGTGAGGATGGCGCGGTGAATTCCAAGTTCCCCCATTAGGAGAACAGCCTTGTTCATCTGCAAAATTCATCAGCGCATTATAAATTCAGTTCTCCTGCTTTATGCATGAAAATCAAAAATATGAATGGAAAATTGTTTTTTAGGAAAAAAGTTCGGATTCAGTTCCGGTATTTGTCTGTTGAATTCATGGATGAGGCGACACATTATTCAGCATCAGTGTTCTGAAAACCTTAAATATCACATAAATGCTTCACTAAGCACAACGTTTAGAGTTATGCTGGTCATGTGACCAGGATGTGAGGGTGGAAGGCACACGTCTGCAGTCACAATTTGAACTCTATAATCGCATAATAACCGGTAAACAACCAGAACCAGAAAATGTTTCCCTTTGTTTTACATTTAACGAAGTATCTTTTTAACAAAACGTATGATGAACAACCTAGAATTCTTGAAAATATATAATATTTGATTTTACATTTTCACAAAATCATCCCGCGGGCCGGATTGGACCCTCTGGTGGGCTGATCCTGGCCCGCAGGCCGTATGTTTGACACCCCTGATCTACGCTAGGTCCACTTCATTTAAGATATAAAAAAAAAAGGTGAAAAGATGAGCGTGATTCTGTAAAATGATGGTATTGGGCTGATATTGGTATCAGATAATAGAGGTCGCTCGAGGTCAAAACAATAGCAAGAAACCAACTTTGATGAGGTCAGGAAACAGCGTGGGATCATGGGAGTTGTTGTTTTGCTGGCATTGGCACTTTATAGGGAGGAGCTTTGGCAGCAGTAACAAATATTTCCTTCCTCACTCCAGCAGTGGATTATGTCATAAAAGACGACATCCCATTTTTAGGTATTTGAATGCAAAGATGTTGCATATTATATCTTTAAATCATATTTAAGGTGTTTTTGATTTCACCTCTCACTCAGTTTGACATTCATTTTTGCCTGAATGTTTCATATATTTCTATTTATTTAACCACAGAGATATACAGTATGTGATCGAGGGACAAGTTTCTGTCCCATTCATGTGAAATGAATGCCGTTTCAACGTGTACCTCGCTCTTCTTCCCTCTTTGCCTTCTCGCTCTCCTCTCTCTCCTCGGGCTCCTCCTTGCTCAGTTTCGGGATGTTGACCTTCTGCTTGCTCTCCACCACTGCTCTCGACATCAGCTCAAAGACGTTGTTCAAATGGGTGTAGATCTGGAAAAAAAAAGAAAAAAGGATGAGGACAGGACAGAGGTGAGCGGGTGTGTAGCCGTCCCTTGGCTCAGCACTCACGTTATCCCAGCTGAACTCCAGCATGGGTCTGACCAGCGTGAACTCCTCGTTGACCTTCTTGCCCTGGAGGTCGGAGAAGACCTCCTTGAGGCCGTCGCCGATGCGGTACATGGTCATGTCGCGGCGGAAGATGACGCTGAACGGGAACATGTCGAAAAAGATGCCCCGCTTCATCGGCAGCTTCTCGTAGCTCGGCGCCGTCTTCTGCTGCGGCATGCGGTGCTTGAAGGCCGCGTTGTCAAAGTTCATCTTGTAAACCTGGAACAGAACGTGAAGACGACATTTTGACATGTTGATCATGAAACACGATTTAGAGTCAGTGGTTACATGTAAGTCAGGTGTATAACTTTATTTTGATAGTGTTCAGTATCTATCCATTGGACAGCATATCGATTTTATGATGAAAACCCATGATCATTTTTTTCCACGGTTAGTTTTTGTGCCTGTCGCTACTCAGCAGTTACTGGGATTTTATATAAAATAACGGTGTATTTCTTATTAATATTTAGTAGTGTAGTAATACACGTTAAGTGTCAGTGTAAGCATTTCTTCTTTTGTAACCACAACCGACATAAAGCTATATATCTACAACAGGAAGTCACAGGCTGCTCATGTGTAGCACAAATCAGGTTTCCAGAACAGATGAGGGTAGTGACGGTGCCAAATAGCTTCACCACATCCGTAACCGGGTAACGGTTGTCATAACGCTGCTGAAACACTATCACAGGGACATGTAGATAACTTTGTCATTTTGGTTCAAAGATGTGAGGCTATGATGTCACAGGTGTGTTTAAAAAGACATTTATGGCATGGTGACGAACTTGAGGTGGTGGATTTTCCCACTCAGGAAAATCATTTTTAAATTCTAAAACCACTGATAACCACCACGAGAGAAAAATGAACTAAATTGAATGCAGTTGGAAATGTTTCTACCTGTGACATGTATCGCTAAAGCAGAGACGATACTCAGAGTTTAAGGGGCATGTTTTTTAGGGGCGGAGCTTGACAAACCAGCTGATGGGACGTCTCCCCTGTAGCTTCTCCACACTTACGGACCCGAGCTTTAACTGCCGCAGCATCAGCGCGACAGTTTTGTCCATTTTTCACTTTTGGAAAAAGTCAGACGCTCGGCCGCGTGACCTTTGCCCTTTGAGTACGTACCACGTATGTCATTTTCTCCGTCTCCTCCTTGGACAAGATTTCCACCTCGATGTCCGTGTTGTAGAACTGTCGTCCCACCTGAGAGAGCTGCCCTGCAAGAGTCACACACATGATATACAATATACTGTATATATATGGATGTGTTGAGGTTAAGTCAGTTTATATAAAAAATTCAGTGAAAACAGGTCTCTGTGAGTTTGCTCCCGATCGATTACACTTGCCTGATTTCTTTTACTTCTAAACCCTGGATAATGTACTCTATTTCCTCCACAGTGAACACAATTACACATAACTTAATGTATACAGTTTTCTTTCCAACCTCAATCTTCACTGAGCGAAACTAAAACTTGTAGTTAATCGTAAACAAAATACAAAAAAAAGTTTGATACTTGATATACATGTAGGTCCCAAATTAGGATGAATGGAACTTTCATATATTTTGATTATAGCGGCTCATGGGGAAAAAAAAGAAATAAAAAAAAAATACTGGGTCAGGGGCTGTTTAAGCACAAGCAGTGTTAATAAAAGAAGTAGTTTTCTCTGTATCCCGTTATTGTTATATACAGTATTAACTGAATGCAGGCAAGTTTGGAAAGACAGTTACTACTAGTTAGCAAAATAAATATAAAATCTACTTGAGTATTAGATTTAGTAGATATATAGAAATGTTTTATGATGATATTTTTTCAGCTTCTGCCTTTAGGGGGCGCCAAAGCGGCTCCGTCTTGTCCTAATTCTTGTGTTCTACATATTGACATTTTTATTCCTTCTAAATTAGAACTAGTAAGCTATTCTCTATTTGATCTGTTTCCGATTTGGGGCAGCCCATGTCCAAGTGGAGAGGAAACTTGGCTTGTGAGCAGAAGGTTGCCGGTTTGTGTCCCTGCCAGATCAAGGCCTCAGGTACTCCTCAGCAAGGAACCCAACCCCCATTGCTCATTGTTAAGTGGACACTTTAAATTGACCTCAGTAGATTGTGTCAGGAAGGGTATCAGTGTAAAAAATCTTGTGTGTTGACCCCTAAACAGGGAGAAACCATTTTGGTTTGATCTGTATCCACATTCAAATTCAAATAAGGCCATCCCAGCATGCATTGGGCAGAAACACACACACATCTGAGGTAGTTGCTTCTTTCGTACCTTTGACAAACTGCGTGAAACCTTTGCGAGTGCTGCGGTAGTGAAGCGTGAGACTCGTCTCGCACTCCTCCTCCACGCAGAAACTCGGCGGCTGCACCTTTGGGAAGGAGAAGCGGAAGTACTCGTGCAGGTTGTCCAGCTCGTTGATGAAGTCGCGCACATTTCGCCCCAACACCTGGAAACAAACGTGTATCATTGAGGACGTGACAATATTCAATGTAAAATATGAAATCTATGTTAACATCTCTGGAGGTAAAAGTGTTCCTTCTTTAATTTGCTGTTCGTGTCACGTCTGAAACCCTTTAACACCGAGCATATCGCAGGCATATTCTGGAATAAAATGGGCAAAAGCACTGATTTTCTGGCCCTTTTATGCTTAAAATAAGCAAAAAAAAAGTCCAGATGGACATTTTGAGGGAAAAAATGAATGTATGTTTACTCAGAAATATTAATCACACAGTGAGTCACAACATTTGCCAACAGCCAGCCAATCACATGGTGGGAGGAGACGGTGACTTCACCTTCAGGATCCTCTCGTATCCATAGTTTCCGATCCTCTTCACCATGTAGACCCCGAAGGCGTACATGAGCTCATCGTGGGTTTTCCCCAGGACCTCGCCCGCTGCCTTAGCCAGCCGAAGGATCAAGTTATCACTGCAACAAACAAACACATAGATAAATAAATAAATAAATAAATAAATAAATAAATAAAACAACTAACAGTTAGAGTCAGTCACACTCAAAATAAAGACACAGACATCGAACATTACAGATAATTATGACACTGCTCTTTTAATTTAAACCACAACTTACTTGTACATCTGATGTCTGACAAACTTGAGGTGGGGGATCTCTGCTCGGTTCTCGATCAGCCTCCACACATCCTCGCCGTACGACTCGTTGATGTAATCGTTCACTGCTTCCAAGTACAGGCCGTACATCTTCAGTGGAGAAACCTCCAGAGTGATGCCTTGGTTAACTGCTCAACTGAGGCCAGAGAGAGAGAGAGAGACACATAATATAATCAGTGTGGAGACAAAAAAAACTTCTGCTTAACAAGAGTTTGTTGTTTTATGTCCATGAAGAAGCTTCAGACCACAACAAACAGATTTATTTTACTTTCCCTCAGGAGCAAAAGACAAACTATGTTGTATTAAGTGATATTTGTTTGTGACAATCATTAATAATTATTCATTTAAAAAGTTCTTTTGGCCACATCACCAGGTCCTAATAGTGACTTTTGCTTGGCTCAAGAGTTTAAAGAGTAAAAACGGATGAGAAAATACCTGAAGTTTCAAAAACCAACTTCACCTGTGAAATCTGTGTTTGAGCCATTTTATTGAGGTCTAATATTCACATTTACTGTGTGTGTGTAAATACTTTAAATAAAGTTTAAATATAGTACAACTGGTCGTCTTCTAATGACATAAAATAAAGAAATGTAGAACTAGAATTAACTGGTTTATGTGAAAAAGAACATCTTAATCTCTTGCTGTGTTATAACGAGCCCTAATCGTCCAAATTATAACTAATATAATAAGACCAGACTTTTGGTATTGTCTTTTAATCAAGTTAAAATACATTTAAAAGCAGAATTAAAAGTATTTTCCCGACTTTCACTTATCTTATCTTGTGCACTTAGTCGTATATCAACTAAGACCAGACCTTTGTAACCGTCTCCTAATTTAGTGAGATTAAAATAATCATTTTCAAACACAAAGTTTACATTTTCTTACACTTTTTACTGTGGAAGAAAAAGAAAAACACGGTCACTTTTAATGATCTGTGACCGTGTTTTTCAGCCACGTCACTGAGCCCTAACAACCACCTTTACTGGGGGGGTCCAGAGTTTTAAAAGTATAACTGATTTGAAATGATGAAATCATTAAACAAAACCCAGGAGCAGACCTTTGGTACTGTCTTCTAATGAGTGTAGATACAGGCTCAGTTCACAGGAGTGGAGAAGCCTCTTAGATTAGAGGTCAAGCGTTTTAAAGAAAACTCACGTCTGCCTGCAGCTACACTTTCACTCTTCTAATGAGGTTAAAAAAGACACTTGGCTTGTTTTCTTTAAAGCTTTCAGTGGCGACAGTGACTTCACTGTTCACTCCAGAGGAGGCAAATAGCTGTTTAGATGTAACACCAGCTACATCTAAGAAGAGAGCACAGTGGAGAAAAAGAAGAAAACACATCGACTGTAAAATGGCCTCCACGTGGCTCTTCATCTCCTCATCCTCACGAGTAAATAGTGGTACAAAAAAGATATGAAATAAAGACCAAAAAGGACAGGAGAATGGTGCAAAGGTTGGAAAAGAGAAGCCCCCTTACCTGCAGTCCCTCAATGCTCTGTTATCGTGGGCTCCAACTGTGTGAGTCAGCATCGCCACAGCATCGCTCCCTGCTGAGAGTCTCCACCTGCAGCTGACATGTGCGCTCTCCCCTGACACTTGTCTGTCAGGTCAACAGGTGACCGGGGCCAAAATAGCAGCACCGGGGCATGTTTGTGGCAGGTAGCACAGAAAATGAAAAGCCTGAAGGTAATGTCTCTATTTTCTCTCTCCTTCTTCAGACGCTCGGCTGCAGACTGGCAAACGCGCTGGGTATAATTCATAAGGTTTGTGTGGAAGAAGGAGATTTGTGAAAGGCTGGGACTGTATATTTTGGGGGGACTTTCTTATGGAAATGAAGTTAAACACAGTGTGAGACTCATTATCCAACGCTGACCTGCTGCTGCTCACCGGGGCCACCAGGTTTCTTGGCTAATTACTTCACATTTGCATAATTACACACGTTAAACTGAGACCAGCGTTCTGAAGGGTTCCCTTTGTTGCTTTGATCAAAACATCCAAGGCCTCCTGCCGTGGCAGCCATCATCGACAGCCAATCACAGCAGTTTAGAAAAGTGACAATGTTTGTTTTCACAGGAAATACCTGTGCATTTATTATTTGTATTATTATTATTATTATTATTACTACATAATCTGCCACTTTTGTCATAAGAGAAGCTTTTTAACGTGTGTGGCCTGAGAGAGACAACACACACACACACACAGAGCAGAGAACTCTTGATCTCCACTAGGAGGCACTGTTACAACATCACTGATTTATTGCCAATTCATCCAACACGTCCACTAAAGGGAAATTTGATTAAAAATTAATAGAAAATGTGTGACTCTGCTCTGACCACAGGCAAAAAAAAACACAAACAAACAAAATAAACAAAAACATTCTGTCATTTTATGACATCTGTGGCATTTTATTTCTGTCCATCCACAAAATAAACACATCTCGTTCATTTCCTCATTCATTCATTCATTCAAACACGTGATTAGGTTTTCAGCTCTGGAAAAAAAAGAAGGTTTTTTTTCATATTTAAATTCTGACCTGGGAGGTTGGGAGTCCTGTTCATATCATGTACAGGTTTAATTAAGAAAATGAAACCCAAAGAAAAGCCAGAATTACTTTGTCCACACACACACACACACACACACACACACACACACACACACACACACACCTACAATCAGCCCCGGAAAACAAAAGAGTGTCGGCAGCTTTAGCCTTTAATTCCCATTCTCTGTGTGATAATGAGCTTCCTGCCTCTCTGCGTCCTCTATGGATTTTTCTGCTTCCTTTTTTCGTCCCGACTCCGTTGCCGGGATCGTACGCATGTATGTTGCCATGGTACGTTTGTGGAAACCATAGACACAGTGTGTGTGTGTGTGTGTGTGTGTGTGAGCTCGTGTTTCTGATCCCACATTATGATGCTAATTTGCTGCGTTGTTCGACTGCTTGTGGCACTTTTGAGGAAAGGAGGACAATGATAACAATTTCCAGGCACAGTCACTACGTTTACATGCACGGTTACATTACATTAAGTCAAGTAAACATATACATGCTGTTCTATGTGCTTATATGTGAATAAGTTTTAATATTTGCAGATGTTGCACAGGTTCGACTGCGTCCAATTTCCTTGTTGAAAGACCTGTTTTCGAAGAAATTCTTAAGTTTCCATGTACTTTAATAGTCCGGTTTTAGTCGGACTAACGCAATAACTTGATTTTCTTTACCCCTAGTGGTCCGCGAGGTGACAAGCAAGTAACATATGTTTTAAAATTTAAAATGTCAGTGTTTTAATTTCAGTGTTTCTCAAACTGCCTGCGACATATGTGTTGTTTTCAATATCAAATCAACTAGTAGCCTCCGTATAATCAACAAATCATTGTTTTGTGGCATTGTCTGACTTGACCGCTGACCGTGCATGAGTGTTTTTTATGGGTTAAGTGGTCCTACACCACAGTGTAACCAAGACCAAGACTTTTAGGGACTGACAGTAAGACCAGGACTAAGATGGGTCCATCTATTATTATTATTATTATTATTATTACTATAGGCCCTGCCATGCCTTGGATTTGGTCCTAGTCCACGTCAGTGATTATCCCCCTTGGTTTTTTTCTACATGAAAATGCAAAATTCAACTGTCAAATGTCGCCAAGAGCACAAATCAGGAGGTGCTGGTGATATAATTTGACTTTCCAGGACTTTCCAGAACCAAATTCCCTCAAATTCAAGGACCAAATGTGCTGACACAGACAGGAGGGCGACTGGACAAGTGATTGTCCTTTTTGGGATCTTGGTCAAAGTCAGTCTTTTGATATTTGCTCTCTCTTCCTTAACGTTACTCACAACACTGTGAATAATTATAACTCCATGTTTGTTCAGCGTCGGCCTCGTCTACGTACATGAAGCAATGCAGGGCATGAAACAGTAGGTGGCGTCGTAACAAACAAAGGGACACGTTTACCTAAACCATTGCACAGAGTTCAAGAACTTTCAATGTCTATTTAGGGCAATTTTCAAAATCCTTAAATGGAAACCTTTCAAAGACTAGTCCTCAGTCTTGACTACTAGTCCGGTCTTGGTCTTGTGGTCTTGACAACACTAAGTGAAAACTATGACACTTTACAAACACTCACATTTCAATTCAAACATTAGTTCCTGTAAAGAATGCACAAATGCAACATTTCCCCCCTCTGTTTTTGCAGAAAAGTAAATGATTGTGTTATTTTCAGGGAGACCAGGCTGTTTCTTCCCCTCCATTTCCTTTGTCTCCATTATTTGCCAGGTGCTTCTGTCTGTCTGTCTTTTAATGGGCTCTACAGTGCGACTTTGCCACATGTGGTTTGGGAGGTCTGCTGCTGCCTCTTAGCTGAGGAACAGAGGGAGATAACAATGTGCTGATGGTGCCAACCCCGCAACTCTGCACAGATGCCGAAGGCGCTTTCATTAAAGACGCCATGACTCATCTTTCCTCGTCCCTGCCAATATGACACCCTGCCTGCCTGCCTTGTTCCTCACAAAGACAGAGGTGCTGCTGTGTCCATTCATGTCATTTTTCAAATGCTAACGGGGCGCCGAGGAACACCTTCCCCTCCTGTTGTGTGGCGCGGAACGACACAAACACGCGTGGACGAAACAAACACACACAGCTCCGCTTTCCTGTCCCTCCACCTCGCATAACAGGTGGTATCTTTTTCACTCCACCTATGTTTCCTTTTCCGTCAGCGCTTGTTATCTGGTGAAGGAGTTATCAGGCTCAGGCAGCCTAACAGGCCGATGATCCAATTTCTGGAGAGGGGGTTCAGGGCCACTGGGCACAGTTGGCTCTGATCAGCTGCTGCAAGGAAAGGCGAGCAGGTATTATTTTTATGTTGTGAGAGCGTGACAAGGCCTCGCCGCTCAAAATTGGGACACTGGGTAACGCGCCATAGATGTTCTGATACGGTTTTTAACATTATCCATTTCTGAACTTCCCAACTCTGCTACAAGTGTATTTTTAGAGTAATATGATGCATTTTAACTAACTCCTGTAAGAAAGTATCGCCATTTTATGGTGAAACCTTTGAAGAACAAATACATGCTGTTAACCCTTTAACACCTAAGCCTCAAAATATCCGTCTGGATTTTTTTGTGTGGCTTATTTTAACCCTAAAAAGGGCCATTTAAAATGAAGGAAAACAACACTGCAGTTCAGTACCCGAACACCAGATTATGCGTGTTCAATTTGAAATATGAACAGTATAACACATATTTAAAATAACATTTGAGTTTTCGTCTCAATGTCCAAAAACGTGTAGCCGTTTTTTTCAACTCTCTCTTCTCTGGTGACAAAGACGCTGATTTGCTGGCTTCCTACAACAGTGCGAGGAAAATTACCGTAATAACCACACGTTGGCTTTGACGTGCAACTTCTCAGCTACTCATGCCAAGTGCGCTTGCGTCTGCGATACGCTCGGCGTTAAAGGGTTAAGGGAGCTATAGAAAGTCCTTTATTATTGACTTTGACAAGGAAACTGCAATTTCAAGACAAAATAAACTTATGAACGTATGAAACGTTCTTTTAAAACTGTACTTCTAAGAGCAGCCACAGTAAAACATTATGATTGACAAGACGCTCTGCTGTAAAAATAATACTTGTTACTCTCATGCAATTGCTGTTTTGGAGCTACTAATCCTGTTAGCATAGGGTTAGCATTTGTTTGGGTAAAACTAATAAAAACTTTAAAGGAAATCAGTGCATATATGTGTGTACTCGCAGACACCCACTCCAACATTTTCTGCATTGCCAATACTGGGATCAAGACATCATGGAGCATTTCAACTTGAGTCAAGCTGCAAAGTTGTCTGGTGACAAATAAACTGCTTCTCATTATTTACCAGCAGCAGCAGCAGCAGCCTGCTGCAGATACAATTGTAAAAATCCCATCGGAGTAGCAGAGCTGCGACGGCACAAAAGCTACAGGGATGAATCTGTGGCAAAATGGAAATCTGCGGAGGAGCGGTAACTGCCGCGACCCCGCGGTTGAATACTTAATGGAAGTCTATCGGTGTCCCAGACTTCCTATCTCTCAATCCCCGCTCTCAGCTTCCACATCACTGCACAAGAATGTGCCATATTTCCCCAGCACCATCCCATGATACCTCCCTCTTATTGGTTTTACAGTAGTCACAGTGGGAGGCAGACGATAATGCCACAGGAGCTGAATGCAAACGATGTCGGGGCATCTTACTGCGGCTTTATGCAGCAACTGAGGGCCTTTCTCCTGCTGTATTTATAGCTCCTCTGTGAGTTTTTTCTCCTCCTCCCAACCCGGCCCGCTTCCTCCTGCCTATTTCCTATCAGTTTCACCTGTCAGCATCTCTATCTTTTTCTCACTATCCTTTATTCCACCTGCTCCTTTTCCTTTTTTCTCTTTCACTGCTCAGACCTGCTCTCAATTTCCTGTAACGCCGGCTTCCTCCAGCCTTCCATCATTATTTATTACAGCATTTAGGCAGCATCAGTCCACACTGTTGTTATAGTTTGTCTCATGCCAGTGCAGCCATGTCCTACCTCTCCCTGTCTCTCTCTCTCTGCATTAGCTTAATTAAATTCTCCGCCGCTGCTTGAAGACGAGGCAAAATAAAACTTACCCGTCCCCAGTGGTTCCCGTTTGGTCATTGTTGTGAAGACAAAGCAGTAGCAAGATGCCAGTAAGGACGCAGGTTCCCCCAGAGCCAATGTTATGCTGTATACTAAGCACGTGAATTATTGTTTTGATTAGGCCTTGGTAATACTTTCCAAGTTCTGCATCTGCAGAGAGCCACTGCACATGTAGATGGAGTATAAAAAGTGTGCGTATAGTCTTTTGTTTGCAGGCTGATTTTAATCAGGAATCAAGAATATGCTGTGTAGCCACCAGGGGGCGACTCCACTGGTTGCAAAAAGAAAAAAATGGGCTTTTTTTCCCATTAACGTCTATTCAAACTATTTCTCACTTGATTTATAATGATTTTGGCTCATTTCCAATGGCTCGCCTCGCCACGGCACGGTTATTTAACGTTCCCGCTAGCATAGTACCTGGTCCTTTTTTTAGAACCTGCTCTGGTGAGGTTCCAAACGAGCCGAGGCGATTACTATGCGTGACGTCGCCAGACTGCCGGCCACTGATTGGTCAGAGTGCCGTCACAGGAAGCGACGTCCGACACAAGAATCAAGCCGAACAATGCCGAACTTTAGATCAGTTAAAAAGAACTTAACAATCCTAAAAACAATTACCATGGAAATTACCATGGAAATGTCTTAAATCTCAATATTTAACAGAGGACTCTGGTGTATTTAGCGACAGCACTGCTGATTGCGAGCGGCATTATCACAATCCCGCCGGTCATGGAGGAAGTACTGAACACATATTTGTTATTAAATGATTCTAATGATTCATTTACAGTGAAAACAAGTCACCAGTCCCTCGTTTGTGTGTGTGCTTTTGTGAATCATGTTTCCATTTGGAGGAAAATGGACAATTAAATCACTGCACCTGAGTTCACACCAGTGTGATCGACTGCCTGTGAAATTCCCGATGCAACACCTCGACATAAAAAAAAATCCTTTACAACAATTCTGTAATGCTGTAAACGGCGTCGGTCACATTCATACTAGAATGAGGAGTCTGCGTCAGTTTGTCGTTCCACGCATGCATACTCAATCTCACATTCCTGTGTCCAGTAACTGAGATTTCTCACCCATTATGTACATGCATTGTCCGAGAGACGGTGTGGGCAAAGCGAACAATGCCCCTGTCCCCGCGGTCAAGACAATATCACGGTCACAATAAGACTCGCCGGTGGTCAGTATGAATGCAGATGTTGTCGCTCTGTCACCGTCACGGCTGCGAAATCGGTTTTAACGTCGCGATAGCAGAGACTGAAGCATGTGTGGTCATGTTGCTGCTCCTTTTGCATGGACGTCTGTGGCAATAGTGCAACGGAGCTAATAGCACATTCACTCCCTGTCTCCCTCTCTCTGTGCAGGCCCTTTCAACTGTGGCTGATGGAAATACAGTGCACTCAGAGGTGTAAAAATAGTGTCAAATCCTAACAAAGGCAATTCTAGAACCAGAGATAGGCGAAGGGTAGATGAGGAGAAGAGGGGGAGGGGGAGGGGGCGGGGGTGGTACGCGCTGCTTGGAAAAAGAAAAGGAAATTCAGGGTTCCACAGTCTGCATATAAATATTCCATTAACTTCAGCTGGCTCCATAACAGCATGGCGGGGTGGTTATTCATTCAGTGCCTGGAATCTGAAATGAAATTATTGTGGAGCTGGAGAAGGAGGTAGTGGTGGTGAAAGAGCCATTTCCTTTCTTCCAATTTTCTCTCCCCCCGTCCCCTCCGTCCCCTCCTTCGCTCCTCCGCCTTATCACAGGTGACACTAATCTAATTTCGGCTCAGCTTGTGACAGTGCAAAGGTGGTTTTGTGTACTGATTCCGTCCCTCCGTGCACACTCTCACACATTAATGCACAAGAGACTCTTGTCCACCCCAGAAAGGTTACATACAGTATCCAAACATTGACACTGGCGTAGCGCACACATCCTTGCATGTCCACACAATCCCACACATTCAACCCTGACTGCGCACGATTGGAGGTGACCTCAATCTCATTTCATCCCAGCGTTAAAAACAAAAATCTCAAACTTTGAGTGCTATTTGTCAACCCTGAACAGCCACAGCCTTATACATATATATATATATATATATATATATAAACAAACAGAAAGCTTTTAAATAGTCTCCGTATTGGTGGGTGTGAATGGAGAAACGTGTGCTTTTTATTTGTGATTTGCTTGAAATAACCTTATTGTTGTGTTATGATAATCCTAAATACAAGTTAATGTGTTCTCAAGGTCAGAGAATGAACCACCGTCTTTCCATTATGTACGAATATAAAGTCATAATTCTTAAGCTAAAGCTCGTGTCAGCGTTTACATATTCTGGCAAACTTCCTGTCCATTACTGCATTAACATTCTGCCCCCTCCTCCTCCTCCTCCTCCTCCTCCTAACCTCACGAGAGCAGAGAGAACCAAGACTCACTCGTGGTTGAATAAAGTGTTGTGGGTTAGGGTGACCAGAATTTGTTTCCCTTGTCCCACATTTTAATTCCGCTCTAGACTCGTGCTTTTCTGGAAGTAAATGTCAACATCTGATCTAATGGCGGTAAAAATAAAAAAGGAGGGCGGCTGTCACCGCGGAGCTGCTCAGACTGATGTCAATCAACCTGTCAAACACAGAGCGGCGCCGCCCTCTTGTTACAGGAAAAGTACGAGTTACACCGATTTTGAGGGAAAAAAATACAGTGAAGAAAAAGCGAAGATGCAGCGACAACAAAGAGCAGGAAAACTACTCACAAGTGGGTGAAGCAGCTGGAGGACATTTTCAGAGTTTCATTCCTGTTTATTTTTAACATTTTAGTAACATAACAGACACCCAATAAATAAAGTGAAGAAGAAACAAACACACAGATTAAATAAAGAAAAGAATAAATAAAGTGTACATAAATTAATATTTTATGCACACTTTTAATTACAGTAAGTATGTTTTTTTTGGAAGTACTGTACATCGCTATGTTCTAAATCCCATCCGTTACTGAGTAAAAAAAATTTGGCCTGAATTTTATATAAAAATAATAACAATAATAGATTCACTAACCGGAAACTTTGACCTTTGACCCATTTTGACTTGATTCATTGTGTGTTTACATATTTTATTTTGTCAGCACTTTGATTTGTAAAGGTTTGCCTTTAACAATTAACAAAACATTGAATGTGAGATTTGTGTCCATTTGTCCTTTTTGCACGACACAAGAAAGAGCCTTAAAAAAAGTAACTCAGTAACTTTTACAGTACATTTTAAACAAGCTACTTTTTTTTCACTTTAACTTGAGTAAATTTTTGCTCACACACAAAGTGACTCCAAAAAACAGCAACATTGCACAAGTAAGCAGAGACGCCTGCAAGGTGTCCACAAGAAAGTTTGAGAAGTGAGTTCTGTTTGCTCCAAAAATCCCGTCTTTCAGCAGTTTGATAGGTTAATGGCTTCTTGCTCCGCCCACCCCCTTATTTTCAGATGAAGGAAGCGGCATAAACTTTCTCACAAAGGCCAAACAGATGCAGAATAATAATAAAAACAACATAAATCAGCAAAAAATGATGCCATGAGCAAACAAGGAATAAAGAGCTTTTTTTTTAACATGGGCTCCAATGGCAGCAGCTTGATGTTTCGGGGTTTGTGAACCTACGGTCAGTTCAAGGTGGTGACCTGGATGTTGTGCCTGGAAGGTCATGGGTTTGAAGGCCTGGACTGACAGGAATAAATAAGGGTGTGGAAAGTGAAAGAGCAGCACTTCTCCAGTCCTCATCAGCGCCACAGTGGTGCCCTTAAGAAACTGCTCCAGTGGAGCCGCTCATTGGCCAGCAGCTCCAGCTTCAGTCGTACTCAGCAGTTTTGAGGTCAGTAAAAAAGAAAAAGAAAAATAAAGAGGTAACCGCTCAATGCTCTTTTCCACCAAATCTGAAGTGTTTCCTGAACTGGTTTTTGTTGAGAATACTTACCCATCCAGCCTTAATGTTCACCATTTTCTAACAGAAACAAAGTGGCCTTTGTACAATACAAAACGGTGCCCTTTATACCTGTAAAATACGACACACTCGCTGATGGCACCAATGTTTCCATTTCAAATCCAGCCAATATGTGGTTCCACCTGTTAGCCAACTCCCCGGTATCCAATCCAACTCATTTTACGGTACAATTCAAAGTTTGTGCTGAAGGAACCGCTTCATACGTTAGTGGAAACCAGTCTGAAGTAGAGGAAGGTTCAATAAATCAATTACTGTACATGCACAATCTTAAAAATCCAATTGTCTAATTCATTCTGGAGTCATTTGTTCAGTTCAGCCGTTTATGTTGTGTGTATCAGTAGATACGGAGGTTTTATTGCTTCTAATACTCGGTGTGAGTCTTTCCATTTACTCCCAACACAAATCATGGCTGCACTGCATCACTCTCTTGGGAACGCTGTTGGAGAAATTAGTCTCTGTGGGCCGTCTATGATGGATTTCTCCCTGTTTGATTATTGAATGCTGCTGCAGAGATTAGAAATAAGCCCAGGGCTGTTTGATTATGAGCGACTGATGCCAAAGCCCGATTCCTGCCATTGATGTTTGCGAAACTGTTCAGCTCTGGCTGGGAATGAGAAAAAATGGAAAGTATGGAAGGTATTACCCAATAACAGGTTTCTTTTGAAGGCCCTAATTTCTTTTGAAGGTCCTAATTTTTTGTCTGTTAAGACAAATGCGCTGCTGCAGTGTTCTTTTATATTCTATTAAATAGCATTGAGAATTATAAGACTACTACTATACAAAACCACATTTGTTCACAAACAAGCCTTTATAGGCATTTACTGACTGATCTGAATTATGACTCCGTGAACTACAAGGAGTGGAAGGCTCTGTCAGCAAAGGTAGCTGCAATTTATTGAGCCATTTTCTACCATCAGTGATTGATATTGTGCTTAAAACTCTATAATTCTGTTCGCAGCACTTTTAAAAGCAATACGGTTGCATAGGGATACCCACACCTTGGTTGACAAGGATTTCCCAGGACCAATTTCCCTCAAATTCAAGGACCGAATGTGCTGACATAGCTTAAGATAGGAGGGCAACTTCTCCCATGGTGTCCACTTTTATTGATTTGCAGCAGGCTCTGCATCTGGACAAGCGATTGTCCTTGGGATCTTGGTCAACGTCAGCGTTGGGAATTTTCATTTAGCAGAGATCGCGTCTTCATTTGCTCTCTCTCGTGCTTCACTTTACTTGCTCGTTGTGCATGGAACAAACATTTTTTACTTTTTTGGAGGCAGTTTAGCAGACATGTTGTACACAGACCTGGTTAAGCTACAGTCCTGCTCTCTGTCTCCCTCTTCCTCCAGCAGTGGTACTGCTGCTCTTCTCACCTTCATTTCCTCATCTTGAGGAAGTTTAAATAAAGTGGCGGAGCTTCTCTGTCTAAGACAGTGGTGTAGGAGCAGTTACTCATGAGTGAATAGGTGAAGTTAAACTATTGCAGCGTTTGAGGAGGAGTTATGTTAAGTGTGGCTCCTGTGCATCATCGAGACATAGTTTTAGACACGCCTCCTGAACAGAAGACTGGTTTTCAGTCTTTATTCCACTTATAATAATTCAACTTAATTAAATACATTTAAATGTTCCCCTTCCCACTAAAAAGTATTCTTTGGATGACATTGAGGACGGAGGGATATGCTAACAGGAAGTTAGCCAAAAGACGACATCACTGACAGCAGCTTTGAGTCCTCATACCCAAGACTTGATATAAAGACTCCTGTCATCCAGTGTAAGTGACAGTGTCAGGAAAATATAGTGTCCTGGACAAGTGGTTCTGGACAGCAGACTGTGCCACTGCAGTAACAACCTGACGGCCCGACTCACCTGATAAATCTTATCTTTTTCTTTTTTTTTTGCAACTCACTGTATCAACAAAATGAAAGTTGCAGTGAAAGCATTTTCTTCGCCGGAGTCAGTCAAGACTGCAAACAGATGCTGCTGCGTCACACCTTGAACGTGTCAATAGCAAGCAGAAGGTGTTGCATCGCTACAGTGGGTGAGGTGAGGACACTGAGGGAGGACGCACACCTGATAGAAGGATTGTAATGATGCTTTTATTCTCCTGCTCCTTTCATGTGTTTTCTGTGGGGTTTTAAACATGTTTTTTTTTGGCTTCACCTTATCTGTCAAAGTCTGTGTTGACGTGACCAGACTTACGGCAGCCCATGGCAGAAGAGGGAAGGAATTGGGCTCCTAACCAGAAGGTTGCCGAAGGCCGCGGTGCCCCTGAGCAAGGCAATCAATCTCCCATTGCTCCCTGGGTGCCGTTAAGTGCTGCCCACTGCCCCTGTGTCCGACTTGTGTGTTCACAACTGGTGTGTAGTCAAATGCAGAGGTCAAATCCGGCTGCAGTGTGGAGCTTTTGGTGATTTTTCTCGTTGTCGATGTTATTAATCTGCCTCTGTTTGGTCTTTGTTAGCAGACGCGATGTCACATTATCTGTGTGCTGCGTCTTTCATCTGAATACACGCATTGTCAAGCAAATCTGAGTGAAATCAGAGGGAGCGTTTGTGTGTACACAGCAGCAGCAGCAGCAGCACAGGGGCGGACGGGGACGAGAAGCCTTTATCTCGTCTAACTGCTGATAACTCTCCGTGTACAACACAAGTGGACGAAGACTAGACTTTACTTTTGGGGACTCGACATTTATTTCATGTTATAAACTGGCTGTGGCATGCAAACGTCATATCAGTCCACCATATCTTCGTGGATACGTCATCGTGTAAGTGACAGTTCAGATTATATATAATGTATATCCAATATTTTTCACAAATTCATCCTGCGGGCCGGATTTGACCCTTTGGTGGGCCGTATGCTGTGTGTTTGAAACCCCGGTTTTATATATATATATATACACAGAGGTAAATGTAGTTCCCCTACTAACAGTCCGTTGACAGATGAGCAACTCGTTGTCAACTCATCTATGATTCGATACTTGCAGATAAAACAAATTGTCACATAATCAACTAAGATCTTATCATACTTGTTATCATATGTTGACACACTGTTCACTGTCAGAAATGGACAGTCAACTAGTAAGATGCTACAGAGAAGTAGTTAAGTGAAGTGAAGGGATGGTTAATAACACTGCAAATATAGGATTTATAGTCAACAGCCGCTTTTGTATTATTTAGGGTTGGAGTCTAGTGGTCGTTCGTTAATTGTATGTCACTAATCAGTTGAATGAGAGTCAACTGATTATCTGTTGACATGATACTGAATAGATAGAACAGAGAGTCAACAGTGGACGATCAAAATAAAGTGTGGGACCAAGACACTTCATCAAATATTTGTAGTCACAATTGAATTGGAATCAAACCATGTGGCAATAATTCCACAAGTGACAAGCCTGTCATATTGGATTATTCACATCCAAAAAATGAAAATTCCCCAAAGTAGACGTCGCATCACTTGTGGATGAACACCAGTGTCTGTGAGACAGGAGTCTCTGAAGTGAAGCAGGTCTAAAGATGTATTTTAGTAACTTGAATGAGTGCCGATGGAAGCAGTTGTTCAGCGGCTTCCTCTCCCAACAACTGTTTTTTTTTTTTTTCTTTACAGTAACAACAACAAGTATAAGTGCAACAAAGAAAAAACACAAAAGACTGCAACAAATCATTTTAAACAGTCGCTGCCTCTTCCCGGCCTTCTTTTGTAGTTGGTTTCCTCCTGACAAAGGCGTACGTATACGTGCGCTCAACCCACGTTCCTGCACATCACTGAACATCCCATTTCCTGTCCCTTTCGCCCATGTTTCTGCAGGGAATTGTTCAATTGTGATTTTTTATTTTCTCCCCCTCCCCCCCCCCCACCATGACTGAAAGTAGCGCCTTCTGTGTTTGTGCGGTTGGTTGGCCATGTCTAAATGGGAGGCAAGGTCATGGAGTCTTTGTCAGGATGCTCCGCAGAGATAGCTCGGAGAAAACAATTGGCGGTGGAACAAAAAGCCGGCTTCGCCCTTCGCAGTAAGAGTGGTAATTGCATCAGAGGGTGGTAATTTAAAACAGGGTCGCAGCCAGGCTGTGCTAGTCCTGCTCATGTGTGAGTGTGGGTTGTGTAGCGCGTTCTGACAACAACACAAACCTCCAGCGGTGAACAGTGAATCATTTAGAGAACAATGTGGCGATTCTCCGTAATCATAGCTGAAATATTATTTACTCTGGGATAATGGATGAACTTCACTCTCAGTTTTAACCACATTCGTCAAAAAACTGTCATCCAACACAGTCTGAAACCGAAGAATTCTTACGAGTGGGTCGATGAGTGCGGTAATGAAATACTTTATGGTAATAATGGGCTCCACTCAGTCCTCAGCTGCTCTTTAATTTCAGAGAAACGATCAGTAACATGTTGGTTTGTCTAAATTTAGCACATTTACTCAATAACGTGGTTCAATAACTTTGTTGTGCTGCGAGAAAACAGCACAGCTGAATCCATCAAAACCTCCTATAAAACTTTGGGTTCTTTTTTTCCCCAATAACTGTGCCTGGGCGCGACGTTGTTGGTTTGAAGACTAAACGCGGAGAGTGTGACATCCATGATATTTCTTGTGCAGTTCGGATGCGGGACGACAACAACAATAAATGTCAGAGTTTGATCTTAGTGCCTCACAATAAGAGCGTAATAGCTTTTTGAAAAAAAACGTTCCTTCAGTGCTTGACAGTGTCACAGTTGGAAAACAATAATAATAATAATAACATCAAACGGTACTGAGCACATACAAAACAGATATTAGGTTGATGTAAACAATCGTTGTTTGAGTAATTTTTCTGCAAAACACACATGCGTGTGAACCAAGATTATATTATATTAGTCATTTACATGTCGACACTTTGTTTGCTGTCGTCGTCTTCAAAGTGTGCACATGCATAACAGATTAGATTAAATTAGATTAGACTTAATTGATCTCAGACTATAGAAAGTCACTGAAGGTCAAGTAGATCAAAAACATCATAGTGTGGGTAATGTAAACATAATGTGAATCCTTGTTCACTCTTAAAGTTTGTTTTGTTTGAGTTTGTTTCTGTGCGTGACCACAAGTTAAACATGACTGGGAAACAGAAGGGAACGCTGAAAAAGAAGGTTTGTTGGCAAACAAATGCACCATAGTTTCATTAATTCACTCATTTTCCATCTTTTTCTAATCATTAAAGTTCATTTCTATGCAGATGATTCACTCCCTGTCACAATCACAACAATTATATCCTTACAGCCTAGAACAGAGCCGTTTACGTCATCTACTTCATAGCAGAAATACATAATATGTCAATGTCATTGTTAGGGCGAGTGGTTCTGAGGCACGGAAGTTAAAACAAAGCAGAACACAAGCAAAGAACTAAGCACAAGAGAACTGCGACATCTTCAGGAGCGCCATGACGTTCACCACACAGAGGTCTGTGACAATCTGGTGTCCAAGTGCCTGGAGAACCGGGGGAATAAGTAGGTGCTTGATGAAGGGATTGGGAGCAGGTGTGCTCCCGCCACAGGTGAACTGATTGCATGCAGGAGAAAAAGGGGAGGAGACGTAGGCAGAGAAGAAGGCGGAGCATGACGGTCATATTTTCTGTTGTGCAGCCTGCTTTAGAGAAAGTGAGTTTTTTTGTGTTAACATCCACATCCTTATAACAGTAATAAGCCATAAAAACACACCTGTGACATTTCACTCTTGTCCTCTATGACACAAAACCACTCCACACCTTAAACATACTTTTCTGGTTCAAGTACTTGATTGAACTACTGCACATCACCTTCCAAATGTCTTTTTTTTTTTCTGTGCAAAATATACAAATTTGCAAATGGCTTGCAGAAAAGTAAGAGAGAGCAACAATTTTCTGGTCGACCAGGCTGAGAACACAATGCTGCCGAGATGCAATTTATGATTTAAGTAATCAGCAAGCCTCATTTTCTCAGGGAATACAGTACACTGTGTTCTCTAACTGCACGTCCTGGAGTCATTTTGTCGTCCCGGACTCACAGTTGCTGCAAACAAGTCCGGGCGCTTGTTTGTCTGCATGTGGACACAGCAAAAACAATTTGGAGTGCAAATGCAGGCGGAGAAGTTTAGAGAAAAGAGTAAATCACAGCACTTGATCACAGAACAGCCCACTGAATATCACAGAGGTGTGAGAGTCTGAAGTGGGAAGCGTCCTCTAATCCCCGCTCCTGCAAACAGAGGACAGGCCAACTGGCAGACAATGAATTCCAATACCACTCTTGAACATGATGAGCGAGTTAAACACCCCCTGCTGGATACACCGCAGCAGTGTGTCCATCTGAAAAGCTCTTGAAAATGGCCGGAGTGCTCTGCAGATGCACTTCACGTGGTTTGCGGTGAAGCCTCATTGCAGCACGATCTGGGACGGGATCCATAATCCTCTGTCTCTCAGAGGACGCTTCTGGGGAGCAGATGATGCAGAAATTTGAACTCGATTCACGCTGTCCCTTTTTGCAGTGTGAGGTCTCCTCGTCATTTAGGACCGGGGTGTGTCAGCATCTGCTAGCAACTGAAATTTGGCATCGCGTCTTTGCAGCAATGTGACTCCTATTTAAGAAGTTTGTTGTGAGGGAGGCAGAGAGAGAGAGAAGCAGATGGGGAAGCCATGCTTAGTTTTTGTTGTTCCTAAACCTTTGCCACACAGACACAGTTACGTGTACAATATTGTTTATACTGAATGTGCTCTGGTGATTTTGTAGAAAAGCAGTATTTTGATGTAGATATAAACAGAAAGTTTATTGATTTTCTTTTTTTTATAGATGATTAACTGACTTCTTTATTGACATGGGACAATTTTACATTAGCACTTTGATGTTGGACCTTTAGCTTTATTGTACTTAAAAGTTCATATATATCTTATTGAATTTGATCCAACTAAATTTTACGTTGTCTTACGTTGACCTTCTTTTGATAAACAGATCATTTAGAGACGCCATTAAATCTGTGTTTGGCAGGATCACAAGAACAAAAATCTTCAAGTGGTCAAAAACTAACATTTTGTGCTGGATAAAAAACAAAAACTAAATTCTGTCACTGCTGGAATAAATTGCATGAAAAAGGCAAGTTCTCTCTCCAAGAGGTTATAATGTATTTATTGATCAATAACATCAAAACATGTCGATTTGCCTCGTTCTCTATTTTACATACAGTGTAATTCTTATGAACAATGATATTCACATTATTGGTTGTTGTAATTTATGTGTTTTTCATAGTACTGTTTCAAGCACCAGGCTGTTCCTCATAAAAGTAAAACCCTTGATTACCTGAATCCATCATATAATCTGTTTTGCGTTCAAATGATCAATCGATCTGTTATATTTCTTCTATTACTCATATTTTCTCCACATATTGAGCAGTACATGTTAATGTTTCAATAAAAAAAAAAATGTCACTTTGCCCCGGTTGACTTCAAGGGTTCATATAATATAAAGACAGACACAGAACATTGTGTTTAAGTTGTGCGATAACACTGTGTCTGACAGCTTGGATATTTACCCTTGTACTGTGCGGGTTTGTTAGCGTGCCAGCAAAGATAAGACGCTGCCGTGTTCAGTGCATCAGGTCTCTGCCAAGTGACTGGGTCTTGGTGGGAATCTCCACATAGGAGGTAAATGGAAACCAGATTGTTGATTTCATACATTAAACTTATTTATGGAGCGCCGGCCAAAATGCTGACATGATTAATGCGCAAAAAGGTGAAGATAAGTGATTATCTCATAAAAGTACAATTTTTACACTGGTTACACTGGTAACCAGAGACTGATTTTAGTTGTAAAACTGGAAAAACCCTCGCTCTCTTCCACCGAAGTCCATAACAATCCACAGTTTTCACTCACAGGGATATGGAAGCTGCATTTTTGCTGTTTTAAAACAAAATAACACATAGAACTGAATGATGGAGGCAGCACTAGATCAACTCCTGCATGCTGTGATGTAAAATTGCTGATAATGATGGAGTTAGTGTCGAGAAAAGACTTGTCAGTGGCCAAGATAAGGGGGCAAATGTATTTGAAGAATAGGGACTTGTTTACAATGCTGGAATAATGACCTTCTCCACTGAAGGGACGTGTGTGTGTGTGTGCAGCTGCTTAATAGAACAGCCAATAACAGGACAACTGTCCTCGTTCTGTCAGAACTGATCGACGATTGGTGATGTCCCCCCCCCCCCCCAAGGTTAAAAACAAGTCATGTCTCCAAAACTGGATTTATTGTCAAATGCCAAAGTTGTGTTAATGTAAGTGGTCAACGTTAATTTAACTCTTATTAAAAGTTCTGATTTCCCAACCTCAACAACACAGTGTTCATCCCTTTCATCAAATAAGCTTAAGAAGTACAAAATGAATCAGTCTATGAGTGTGTGCACCAACGAGAAATACTCAAACGTACCAAACAGTCACCTCCAGGTCAAGTCTAGTTCCAGGTTTTCCTCTCTACACCTGAGAGCAACTACAGCCTACAAGTTGGACAGGTCATAAATAACAATAAAAGTCGTGCCCGTCAGCACTGATAATTTCACATATCTTGGAAATCTTAGAAAAAAAATATGGAAATGAAACCAATACAGCACCAAAACAAAACTGCAGCTCTACCAAAGCTGTGTAATATCAACTTTCCACACATCATGTCTGCATATATTCTGGCCCAAAACCATCTCAAACAAAAAGCTCCTCAACATCACCCTACAGGAAGACATGCACTACGTAATCAATAGATGCAGGTGGACCTGGATCAACGTGATCCTTAGACTCGCATTACACTGGACCCCAGAAGGCAAAAGAAAGAAAGGGAGGCCTAACATGACATGGCGCCGTACCAAAGAGAAGGAGCTTCAGCAACACCATCAAAGCTTGGGGACCATCGGCTAAAGATAGATTGAAGTGGAGATACTATGTTGCTGCCCTATGCACCAACCGGCGCAATGGGGATAAGTAAGTAAGCGGAGTGCAACAGGGAGAGTCATCTATCACTACCTGATGCATATCGGAAACTTGATTTATTCCACGCATGTTCAGAGTGGCTACTACCTTTCGAAAACCCTAACTCTTTGTAACAGAAGCTGCTCTTTCAACAAAAATGTTGTTTTTTCTGGTATAAATTGGGTAGTTTCAACCAAGCAAGAAAGCAATGACGCAGCATCCACAGTTCGATCCAGGAAGTCCACTGCCAGGAATCCATTCCCATCCACTCCTTGAACAAATGCCATCATATACTGTCACTGCCCCTCTCCAGACCCGGTGCCCTCAGCACACAAATAGAACAGAATTCAGATTCACCCCAAGTAACCCAGTTCATGGGTGAAATGACAGTCATCACGAGATAAAAGGGACCTACTTTCCTTTACTGGGTCAATATGGAGCGAGCAGACAATCGGCTGCACTCAGGGAAGAGGAGAAACACAAACCCACAGAGGAGCCGAGGAGCCGAGGACAGTGGCATACATATTGTCGTATTTGGAACAGGAGCCAAAGACAGAACATTTCAAGCATGCAACCACAGTGACTGCTAATTGCCCTTTCATTAAAAACACACAAGTAGCCGTGTGAGGGCATCTCAACAATGCGATACTAGCCGTCTTCACCTTGCCAATCTTGACTAAACGCACCACAGAGCTACTTCAGACTGAACACACCGACATGAAATTCCGATCAATCTTCCCCCACTGAAACCGCTGCTAAGCCGCAGAGCAGGTGTACGTCCTACAGGGTTGGAGTTTTACTTTAATAACATGCTACGTTAGGCAGTTTGCAGGTGTGAAACGCCTCTCGTTGGTACAAATTTCCTCGCAATGAGCTTCCACTCTAATGAGATTTGTTGCGATGGGAAACAAATATTGCAGACGCAGGAGGGATGAGAGTGCCGAGCGGTGTTTTCTCTCTGTTTCTGTGTGTAAAATATGAGAAGGGAGTATGAGTCATGCTTCCCACCGGCGGCTTCTTCATATCTTCAAATACATAGCTGTAACCACAGTGTTGTTATTATACTGTATCTCTGTATCTCTTGTCTCCATCCATCTCTGAATGTGACAGTTCACGGGCATTAAGGTGTTGAATGATCGCACAGTAAATGTGTTTGTGTGTGTGTGTGGTGGATAACTTTTAAATATGAAGTCATTTTGTCAAATGAGTTCACACAGCGCTGATTAAACCTATCAATTCCACAGGACTTTGTTTCTCACTGTAGCCAGTGTTAAGAGCTTCTGTTGCCCGGCAACATTTCCACTCTGCAGACAGGAAGTGATTCATTTTATATAAAGACAGACGTGGGCAACGGCGACATTATCTAAGTGACGCTACACACACAGGTTGGAATATGACGGACGACACAAGGAAGGAGGAAGTTTCAGAAGTAAATACCACTTCTCAGGTTTTGGTATGAGGCATGACGTCATAGTACCTCCTCAACATGCACGGGGTCTTCATAGCACGGCTGCACAAATCTGCACCTCATCAACAGTCACATGTGTTTTTGTGGACATCAGCCACAAATCAGCAGGGTTTGATTCTTGTGTCGGACGTCGTGCTCATGACTCTTCCAGTGACAACACTCTCTGACCAATCACTGGCCGGCGGTCAGTTCTCGTCACATTTGGAACCTCGTCAGAGCTATCCCTGATGGATCTGTCCCTAATGGAAAATCAAAAAAAAAACAAAAACTAGTAGAGTCGAATTGAGTCATGCTCGAGCTATATAATGTAAAAGCCCCAATAGTTTTGCAGAGCCTGTTTTCAGGTGAAGGATACAAAATCCAAAGACCAAGCAGTCAGAATAATAACATCATCAACAAAAAAATTAAGTTTTCCTGGCAGAAATATAACATCACTGTACTATGTTTTTAAAAATGTGTCATGGTAAATTATAAAAGGCTTAGTCTAGGTTATGAGAGCATGTTTTATGCACTGTTGGCAGGGTCCTTGTTTTACAGAGGCTTCTGCGATCCGAACGGACAGGAAGGCAACTGTAGTTCCCTTACATGCTTTTACTGGCCCTTTAAGCATGTCTGTGTTTTGAATAGCTGTCTTTGAAAAGCACCAGTGCAGTTGCATATTCAATCCAAAGTCCACACCCCTCAGTGTTTGGACACCCGACAAGAAGCAGAATGTATACTTCAAAATAACACCCTGATTCTGGCTCAACCCAAAGGTTTCTGGGTTAGGGTTAGTTCCTAAGGTTTTACTGGACTATAGCGCCACATTTATTTAATTTTTCAAATCTCGTGTGCATATTGATGATCAGTAACATTAAAAATGTATGTAAAGAAGAAAAACAATCGAATAGTTTTTGCCAGCGAAACACAAACTCAGCACTGATTACATCACTGGGCCCAAATCTGCTCTGGAGTTGGTTGGAGCTGTTGAAACTTACATGGCAGCAACGTGGCAGACAAATGGGCGAAGAAGAAGTACTTCCATGAAGTACTGTCTCGTAATTGTCCTTAAGAGCATTACTATGTGTACCGTTTCCACATCCCGTATTCCCTCGTGTATTAGTCACACGTCTGATGCAGTTTTAAATCCATTCACAATTTCTCTGTGCAGAAGCCATTCAGACGACAAAAACTGCTAATGTGTCTGCTGCCTTTTGTGCTTTAAGAAACTTGGTTATTACAACACTGCGGCTTTCTTTTAAAATGTCTGTGATTGAGGACCAGACAAGCTGCTCTATAATTACAGTCATTACGCCCACTAATGCCAGCAGGATTGAGATGAGCCGTTAAAGCGGCCGCCACTGGGGAGATCCATGTGTACGACTTCATCAATCCATTCAGGAGAGGGCAGCGCCGCCGGAGGAAGGTTTTCCAGCTCGTTCAACAAAACCTCTCATTTACTGCAACTACTCCAACTCGCCTCTACGCCTCACCGGCCCCGCGACCAACCAATTCCTGCGTAGCACAGCTGACCCTTCGGCCGGTCACATTCATGTAGCACAATCCGAGCGGCGTCTGCAGTGCGGGAACACATACACACACGGGCTGGATTTTTCCAACCTATGCTATTGTTTTTCCCGGATGCTGGGAGGTGAGATAAACCAAATGAATGAAGGGGAGGTGGGAGTTGTTGTTCGCGAGGAAGGCGAATGTTGTGGTGTTGTGGGAATGAATGTTCTTCCTGCCGTCAGTGCCAAGCGCAGCCACGTGCCGCCGCCGCCGCTGCGCCACCACCTTCCCCCCCAACCATCCATCCATCCTTTGCCAGCTTGACACAGCCATCTGCATGTCGTCTTGGCAGCAGCTCCTTCCAGTCAATTTACATTCTCTCAGGATTCTCATTCTTCCTCGTGTGAGCCCTCCAGGGAACGCGCAGAGGCGTTTGAATCCAGGAAGTCCCATGAGGATACCTGCGAATGAGCTCTGCAATTATGGATTCCTAAACTTTACCCTAAGCACTCTGTATTCTATTAACATGTATTAAAATATATCAAAGAGCCTGAGAGGTAGGCCTGTGAAAAGTGTGTTATTAAGTTTTTTTGTTAATGCTGTGCACTCGGGGTTTTTCATAAGATATGCAGCTCTATCTACCTCCATCCACGGTTCCAACCCAGAGCCAAAGTTGGCCAATTTCTTCGTTTTTTGAAGTGTGATTACATTTTCTGTGAGAACCGCAGATTGACTCATTCCATTCTGGTCGCAGACAAAATGTATCTGTGTAGAAATAGGCCTTTTGTTCATTGGATTTTTTTTTTGTCCCATCCCTGTAGAAATGGAGGTACAGTCTGACAATCTTGGCCGGCATAAGAACGAAGAGCAACAATAGAGGGAAAACAACAGATGGCCAGGCGTATGGAGCAGGAGGGAAGATGACATATTGTTTCGGTGTAAGATAAAAAATCAGAGGCAGTAAAGGAAAATATAATTCAAGCTGATCCTTGATCGCACCGGATCTCTTGACTTTCTCATTGTGCCTCCCTTCCTGCCACTCCTCATTGTCTCTCACATCACAATTAGCACCGTTTCAAATTGTCTAAGTGGTTTTTATTGTCTGCAAGATAGCTGTTGCACCCCGGAGGTCTTTTCTTAATACTTCTTTTTTTCCACAGCTGTGTAGATATCTCCACCAGAGATTATCCTCTCCACTCGTTTCATTTTAAGCTTCCATTTAGATCCGTATGCACAGAAAAGCAACTCCGTCTAATAAAAGACAAAAAAAACAACCCACAATGACATTTGTATAACTAATTGATGCAACACAAAAGCGATGATGGAGAATCAGAACCACACACAAGTGAATTAATCAGTGGGGATTTACAATAACTGAATATTCTAAGTCATGAGACGTGTGCGTGTCGATTCAGAGACTGCTTCCATCACAGGCTGCTTGTAAACTTGATTGTGATGCATCATTGTAACGTGGATAACAAATACAGCCTTCCCTGTCGAGCCTTTCCCAGGATTCATTGCGTGCCAGACACATTTTGAGAGTGGCCAACTACAAAAAAAAAACACCTTTAAACCAGACTTCAGCTCGATTTAAGGGTCAAGTGCGTAAAAATGTGCAAAATCCATAGTTTGAATTACGGGGGAGTGAAGAGAAGCTCGACTTCCCTGAATGTTTGTGTGAGACATTGGGGCGGAGCTCTGAAACATTGATTTTCTGTACATTGAGGTTCCTGGAATAATAAATAGTAAAATATGTGTCATTACATACCAATTTCTGAACCTTTGTCAATGTCTCCATGAATAAACCGAATGTTATGTGTGCTGTTGCAAGTAGAGCTGAAACAATTACTCTATTAATTGATTACTAATCGATTACTAAATGAATCGTCAACTATTCTGATAATCGGTTCATCGGTTTGAAGCTTTTTTCATGATTAAAAACAAGATTTCTGATAGTTTCAGCTTGTTGTTGTGTTGTAATAAAATGTGATACATATATATATATATATACACACATACAATTATATACACATAAAATTGCCAGTTTGATGCTATCAGTCAATAAAATAGAACTTTATTTAATCCCATGGGGCTTCACATTCACACACCGCACAACATTTAGAAATACATGTACAAATAAAAATCTAACTTCTAAAGAAACAAGAGCTGGGGTAGATGCCACAGACATTTCGCAAACTTCATGTAATGAATTGTAATAATTGTGATGGATCAGTTCTACAAGCAGGTGATGTATTGAGGAAGAAAAGTAAGAAAATAGGGAACATGTCACGGCACCATGTTTTCTCGACATCTATTTGTATTCCGTTTATTCAATCACAGCAAATTAAACAAATGACTCACCATGTTGCACTTACATGTCTTTATATAGCGTCTGTTTTTGCGGCAATTACCGTGTCTGTGTTGCCTCTTTTCTTGCCACTGCTCATCCTATAGGCAGTGACAAGACAACAGGACGTCATTTGTCACCCATCGCTCCTCTAATTGAGTGTGATCTACTCCTAGTCCTCCTCTCAGCAGCTGAGATGAAGCACAGGAAGAGAACACGGAGGCATTTGTCGCAGGATGTTAGAGAAGCAGCAGAAACTCAATTCAATTATTGTTTGTGGTGAGAGAAAAGTTGGGGAGCCTCTGCTCTAAACACTGAGTCACCGAGAGCTGTGAAGCATGTGGAAGGAAGGAAGGAAGTGTTCTTGCCGTGTGTTCTGTGAAAGCTTTGAACTCTACCTGGTGGCTTCCATTTAGCTGATGCTGAGAAAGTACAAGACGTTTCTGTTGTGGTGGGACGGAAACGTAGCAGCTGCCTGTGTGTGTGTGTGTGTGTCTCTGTCACTATCGCCTCATCCTTTTTTTTGGGGGGAATTGGAATAGTTTCCAGCTGATGTTTCAATAACATGTTTTTGCTTGTGATGTTTGTGGCAGCCTGAGAAACCACAGTTCACCTATAGAATCTCTCAAACCTTCTTCAAGTACACCTGTTCAACTGTATGTGAATGCAAATGTCATCGAGACGCGGTCTGACTCCGAGTCTGCTCACGCCGCCATGTTGCCTGTTTTTAAGATTTAAGCTCACTGCACAGTTTAAATCCACAGGGATTAAAACAATAAAAAGTAAATCACCCACTGACTGAATAATATATTTGATCCCACAAAACTCCCGGGTGCTTTTCACGACTTTGGAAACAGCCACATTATTCCAGAGCTGCAGGATTATGTTTTCAACTTTGTGATAAACTTTTTTACTCATTTTACTCCGGAGAACACTTAGACGTCGCAAAAACGCAAACGAGGAAAATAAACAAGATCTTTTAAGTTATTCAGTGTTGGGGGCAGCTGTAATGACACAGCTTCCCGGTCGGAAGTTAAAGGGAAACTTAAATAAAAGGTTTTATGAATGTCATAGTAACACAATCTGATCAATAACATGCACTTTTTAATTTTGTGGTAAGGAATGAGCTGGTTATGGTTAAGGTTTGGGACAGCGCTTTGTCCAATTGAATGGGAGACAATCCGGTGTCCTGAGGACAGCTGTGCAAACCTGTGTGTGTGTAAGTGACAGCATGTAAACATGAATCCTTTAGTTTCCCACCTGGACGACAGCACCGCTGTTAGTCGCAGTTATTGAATCTTTGTTTCTCTCTCTCTAAAACCCACAAAAGGTTCTTGTTGATGTGTCTGGCACTTCATTAGAGAAGCTGATGTTGCCTCTGAAATCTGGTGAGAAAAACGTCGATGGCTCACATTCGCAGCTTTCCGTGTGCGCTGCAATGATATCCCTTTCCTCTGCCGCCTTCCAGCTCAGCAGGCAGACACAGCGTGGTTTTTTTCACATCTCTAAAGTTATTCTTTCTTTTCATCACATCACGAAGCGTTCAGGCACAGCGTTCCCCTTCTTCTGTTCCCTGTTATAAATACATAACGTCATTTGCTTACTTTATCCATCTTCATCCAGGATTCCTCCCACCAGCGCGACCTCAGCGTTTCTCACCATTTCAGTATTGATTCCCATGCAAACAGAATGTGCCGCCCCCCCCCCCCCCCCCCCCCGCCCATTTTCCCATGGTGCAGCTTCACCTTAACTCATCCATCGATATGCCAGTGTGCTCTCCTCTGCCGACTTGTGCAGTCCACGCTCACGTATTGATATCCAGCATGTGCGTGCGAAATGAACCCTCGATTACAGTGAACGCACGCGCGTGGTCGTGCAGCGCGAGTGCACACGCGTGGTCGTGCAACTCGAAGGCGAAGCAAAGTGTTCCGAGAGGCCGCTGTGAAGCTTCGGGGAGTTTCACTCCTCGGCCTCAGCCGTGTTTGATCCATTGAGTTTCGTTTCTCAGAAAAAGAGGAACAACCGCATGCTTCAGCGAGTGAAATCAAAGAAATACACATTATTACAGACCGCACATAGTGCATAATTAAAGTGTATGTGCAGTGCAGTGCACAACAGAAAACGTCTCATTACTTACTGCTTGTGGGGATGATCCAAAGCCTGTGACCCTTTGACATGATTCAAATATTAATTTATTTATCAGGGTCGACACACATTAACCCTTAGAATACGGAGCATTTAGGCTGCTTTTTTTCCCCCATTGCTGTGTTTAAATGTACAGGTACGGAAGAGGATTAGGGCCACATAGGAAAAAAAATATTTGAGTTCTGACTTTATTCTCAGAATTCTTAAACTCCGAATTCTGACTTTATTCTCAGAATTCTGACTTTAAACTCCGAATTTCTGACTTTCTGACTAATATTTTTTTTCCTGTGTGGCCCTAATCCTCTTCCATATACAATTAATCACAATTAATTAAACACAAAAAGAACTAAAAATGTCATGTATGTGTGAAATTTGAAAATATGTCACAGTTTGTTTTTATGAAGAAGAATAAAATAAAATAAAAATGGTATTTTGTGACTTCTGCACAATTACCGCTACTTTATATCACTACTACTAAACTAATACAGCTCTTTGCCACGCGAGGGTTGAATCAGCATCAGCGTGGCTGTATCAAAAAGTAAACGGTATAAGTTGTTTTTAATGAATGTTTTTTCATTGATAACTTTGGTGCAGGTGGAAGTTTGGTTTGGTTTGGTTTGGTTTGGTTTCCGTCTGCTGCGTCACCAACCGTCACTCACCCACTAATGCAGCATGGAATGACAGCAGAGAGCAGGTAGCTGCTATGCCTCATCATTGCTGAATGTCACCAAACTTAAAAAGCCTCATTACCCCTCTCAGTTGACCAGTGGAGAAGAAAGAAATTGGGTCTGAAATATAACGAGGAAAAATGAACTTGACGACAGACATGTTGGTGTGGACAGTTTCCTCTCACTCACACACACACACACACACACACACCTCGTCGTCGTCTCCTCTCATCATCATTTCATATTTCCTGTAGCTGTGTGTTTAGTGTTTATAAAAATAAAACACGATACAGTTGGACAGATCAGATCTTATTTTTAGGTTATATTTAGATGTATCTATAGATCCATATTTAGATATATATTTATATTTTCATATATTTAGATTATTTAAAGTGTTTTAAAGTGGTGTAGACAAAACTGTTGAACATAAATAGTGCATGTCCCCACCGTCCCCACCCTGACGGTTTTTAACCACTAAAGATTTAAACCTTCCGAAACCAAACTTAAAGGATGCTGCACAGTTCAAAGTAAAAAGCAGAAAACAACAATATAACAACATTACAGAAAAATGCTTATACATGTAGTGATGATCATAGACTATACATGGAACATTAAGAATAGCCACAAGGGGGCGACACTGCTGGTGGCAGAAACGGCTTTATCTCTGGGAAAATTAGCTCCTAATTCTCAAGTTATTTGTTACATCAGTAAACTTTTTTGTTCTCATGTGTTGTGAAATATGTTCTAATTCCAAGGAAAATAGGCAATAAAGCACATAGTGGGTGGACTTTAGTGTGATTGACAGCTGGTGTCTGGTTGCAGGTGGTTCTGATCAAGTCTCAAGTCTCATAGCTTCAAAATGTTCTTGTGGATGACGTCATAACTGTTTGCCACTTGGTAAAAACCAATAGAAGCGAAACTTGTATAATTCATACACGTTTGTTTTTTTTACTCCAGACAGAAATTCATGTTTGTACCTGAGAGCAACTGAGAAACACATTTCATCTCTTATCTCTGGCATCAAATGAATAATTACAAAGTTTCTCCCTTTGCATTCAAATGAACTCTGCTGCTTTCAATAATAAGTTTAGACCTAAACATTTGCTGCAAATGCTGAGCTCAACACTTTCCCACTGTTCGCCACACGGTCCAGCAACAGCACAGCAGCTTCCTCTTTCTTGTTCCTTTCCATTTGCTTTACGTGGATGAATGTTTTCAATTAAAAGGCAGTAAGTTTTACAAAGCTGTGATGCACTTGGCCTGCAGCTGCCTCTGGAGAACTGCAAGTCATTCACTACATGTACAACTGCAGCTAAACAGCTTCATCTAACGACTCAGAAAGCACTCGCGCTGCTGCTGCTGCTGCTGCTGTTGCTGCTGCTGCTGTTCTGATGCTTATCATCAGCCTCAGTTTGGAGCTTTTTTAATGGCCTGCTCTTATTTTCACACTGAAAAGGTGGATTGTATGCATTATTCACACTCTAATATAGTGGTGCTATTGCAAACCTTCCTCCCCCTCCCTCCTCCAGCACACACACACACACACACACACACAAATATCAATATAACCCCACCTACACACAGACACACACTCTCTCGCCTCGCAGTGATGAAATATGCGCATACTGTTTACAGCCTCATAAATTGAGGATCCTCCCCGATCCGAGTCTGCGGCTACCCGAACCTCCGACTCGCCAGCGACTCCGCAGCAGAAACTCCTGTGGCGTGTGGAGTCGTGGGCAGGAGAACCCGTGTGCAGTAACCGGAGGCCGTGAAGCCTCTCATCAATGCTGGAGGAAGACTTGAGCAGCCGACCATCTATTATCCATCTATTATTAAGCAGCCGATCAAAGCTGAGGGTAGATGTGGGCAGGTGCAAGACAGTTAGGGTGGAGAGGATTCTTCCCAGTGGCCTGCAGCCTGCAGGGAGTTCTATTCTTCAAATAGCGCACGTTCTGTCATTTTGGCACAAAAACCACAGCGCTTTCACAGACTCAAATGTTAATTCAATCATTTCAAAATGACCTTGCAGCATCTAAGATCTGAGAAACCATTCTCTAGACTCTGTTTCCAGTAGAAGGGAAGACGAGACTGTGATGAGAGACTTTGACCAATCAAAGGCCAGTTCAGAGAGGGAATACGGAGCCCCTATGTGTGCTATAGCATCAAGAAAGTCAGCAAGAAATCAGCCTCATTTTCGGGACGACTAAGAGCAGCTGATCTGCTGATGTTGAGCTCCTGTTAAGAGACTAACAGCAGCAGCATTTTGGAACGCGCTAATATGACGTTCAATGGTGAAAATGAAACTTGATGATCCGAGATGTCGCCATTTTATTGTTCGATCCATATCAACTGCACTCAAGACAAAATAGACAACATAAAAAACTGAACGCATCCAAGGAGTAGTAGCAGAAAAAGGCCAATAAATGGTGACAAGAAACTGATCAAAGCGGCATCTGGTTTCTCTCGTCAATTTCCGTGACTGCTTGTGTGTGTTAGGGCTCCTCCTGGTGGAAGTTTGTATCGAGAAAATATAAGTTGTGTAGTTCTCTGCTTCTTGTTTTCTGCCAACAGACGTTAGCAACAAGACATTTAATTATCGCAATGACTCGGACGCTGTTAAATTATGGTAAAAATAAAAAACTACATAGGTGAGCTTTAAGTGTGCAAGTCTCAAAAAGTTAGCATTTAACGACCTGGAGATGCGACTCAAGCTGATATGTTCTACGTCTGCAGCTTAAAAACAAACTAGAGCTCCAAAATCCCTCGTCTTATGTGCGTGTTTGCACAAAAGACGACGCCCTGTGCTTGACACGCGCCTCTCAATGAGCTCTGGTGGTGTGCACTACATTCAGATGTTCTATAAATTCAGAAATCAAACAAGAGGCACAGTGGTTGGACTCCAAATGGGAGCCCTCGCAGAGAATAGAGCAAAAAAAAAAAAAAAAGACGAAAAACATTATATTAAACGAAACACCAGCCTGTGGCAACACACTGAGCTTCTCCTGATTTGCATTCTGTCTGAATGTCAGATTTTTCCGTGTCATTCACAGTATTGTGGCAAATAAACAGTTATTGTAATGCGAGTGAAGAGAAGTTAGTGAGACGGAGGAAATGAAATATGTGAAAATGTGTGGAGTTTGTCATCGGGCTCATTGTACGAGGCCTGTGTGAAAGGATGAGGCTGTTTTACAGATGACTGAAGATGGAGCAGCTGTCATAAATTACAACAAAAAAAAAATAGAAGAATACATTTTAATGTTGGTGGCTTTCACTGTATACAAATTCATTTTATGTTCTTCCTTTGCCTGGAAAATAAAAAAAAAAATCCCATTAATAAAAAACAGATTGCTGGTGCCAAAAACAATGATATCAATAACACGGAGACAGTAATAAAATAAAAAATAAAAAACTATAGGCAGCTCCCAGCATACGACACGAACATCTGGCCGACACCTGTAACTGCCTCGCTGCTTTACTGTAATGATCAACGGAGGAAAATCCTTATCTCAAGTTACAAGGCGTCGGGAACAGGGACGTCTGTTACTATTCACTATACTTTGCTCTCAAGTCCATCAAGAAAATCAGCGATTTTACATTATATATTGTTTCAAAAAGCCAAAACGGTTGCATATCGTTTATTTTCTTGGATCAAACGGGAGAAACTGTTGCACCATTTTAGTTTATTCACTGCCAATACTCCCTTATAGCACAGACAACAGAAACTAGGCTTATTTATGGGAATATCTTCCCAGTTAAATATTAGTTTTGGCTGCTTTTTTTTTTGCTGTCACTGCCGCAGTGTCTCCATATCGGCTGCATAGTTAATCAGACAGCGAGCTCGGCTCGTCTAACCTTTATGTCTCCCTTGTTGACATAACTGGATCGATAAGTTAATACAAAATACTGGAAATATAAGGGCAAGAAGTCACACTCCACCTGCTGGTGACCTTTTAAAGAAATCCCGGTTTCGCTGCCTCGCGTCTTATACAGAAAGGATCAGGCAGTCGCAGGACAACAGTGTGTTGCATCACAGAGCTTGTGGCTTCTTAAAACACCCCCTTTGCTAAATGGACTTGTTTGTGTGCCGGGGGGTCCTGTCACACGCTCTGATGTCATTAATATTTGATGGTGCTCGATGGAGGTAACCTTTAAAGGCATCCCGCTGCTCCATACTCCCGGGTGACCTTTTCTTTTTAGCCAGAATCCTTCCTTTCAGAGCCGGGCTGTGTCCTCCTCCTCCTGGTTGGAGCAATACTAGAATCACACTCTTTTCTTTTCTGCAGAAATGACTCTCACGGCGCTGCAGGTCATATATTTTACTTATTTTAATGAGTAAACGACACGAAAACTGTGTGGACTGCAAAAAATCTGTCATCATTTCACGTAATCAAATCAAAGTTGAACAGGCGGCAACTTTCTCGTCCTTAGCAGTTCTTGTTTGGTCGTTATCGTAAAAGACTCAGCCGTCAGGACGCGGATAATTTCATTTTGTGTTTGCGTTGTGTCATAATAAGTAGTCATGTGTGAAAAACACAATAGAAATCGAGCAAACTCTTCATTCGGTTCAACACGGTTGATTTCTGCTGTCACTTTTTCCCCCCCGTGAAAACTCAAATATAAATGCAAATGGTTTTGTTTTTCTCTCACCATTACACGGCGCAATCAGCTTTAATGTTATAATGACAAAACACTGTCCATTACAAGTAAAAAAAAAAAAAGAAGTGATGTTTACACACGCAGTGATATATGCTGCGCGGCAGTTTGTCTTTGGAAAAAATCACATCGATTTCTTTGAAAGCATATTTTATATAATTGTCACTTGTTTTCCAAAACAAGACCATTGGATTCTCGATCGATCATGAAATTCTCCAGGCAGCTGCCGTTTCTGACTCGTTTCATTGCAATGTGGAAAACACTGCAGGGATTTGAGATAATATTCTATCTCAATAAAGATTTCATAACTTTTTTTTTTCTCTTTGGTGTTGTTGCAGCCTGTTTTTGTGATGTAAAAATCTCTTTTTGTTTTGTGTGTGTGTGTGTGTGTGTGTGTGTCTTCTTATGATCCATAAGATTTAAGAACACCAAGTTTCGGAGCTCATGCTTGTTTGTAGTATCATAACCACATGGTGCTGTTACTTTTACAATAAATTACTTTGAGATGTTTTCGTTAAAGCTAGGTTCTTTAAAGGCTCTGGTATACCTCTGCGCGGCCCCAACGCGCATTGTGCGTATGACGCGATTTGCGTGTTTGGGGCACGCGGACAGAATTTCCGCCCCACCTGTAGGTGGAGTATTAAGCCCTGTTCACCAAGCAGAGAAAACATTTCGACAACAGAAGACGAAGTAGTCACCAACGATAATCATCCAAGCCATTAGCCACAAAACAACAACAACTATTGACCCTCTTTTATTAGCTCCGCCCCCAGAATGCTGAAACTCATTGGTTGTAGTTTCGCTGCAAATTATTGCTGCAGTTTCTCTGACATTTGTCCGTGACTCGCTAACTTCCCACTAAATGTATTCACTGAAGACTATTAGCTTGGAAACCTCCTCATGTCCTACTAGCAAGTCAGGCCGTGCTCACAGCACCCTCTGCTGGACAACTTATTAGTCACTGAAGCATTAATAAAAAAGTGCATTACAGTTCTGTACCACAGTGGGAATAATACACAACTCCTCCTGAGGGGGGTGTGTTTATAAGCTTTAAAAAATGCATTTCTTCTTGTCTGTGTGTTGTTTTCATTTTATTTTGCATTTTTACTTCCCCCCCATAGAGTGGGAGGGAAGTATTGTTTTTAGTGTGTCTGTGTTTGTGTTTCCGCACTTGCCAATATGACCAACAGAGGCTTGTTGAGGGAATGGGGTGAAGTCTGCCATCTCTAGTCACAAAATTAGAGCGTTTTGCTTTTTTTGTTCAGAAAAACGAGCTAAGGGAACTTTGAACAGTGATGTATTTACACATTTCACAAATTCAATCCGATTTTAAACATTTTGGTCACGTTTTGCTCAGGTGTGTTTATTTAGTTGGTGAGAATTACATTTTTTTTTTTAAATCAGATTGCCTAGAATGTGCTGAATAAAGGGACATAAGACACATTCTTATACCCTCTGTATATACTGTATGTTTAAATATAGTAATGGAAAAAAATAAAATAAAATTAGTAATGGTAAATTAATGATTTTTTTAATTTTTCATGTCATTTTGTAGCATTTGTTCTATGAAAATCTTTTCCCGTATCTCTGAAGGAATGATTGTTGAATCAAATGAAATTCTGAATCTGAATCAGTTCATGAAATTATACCAAATTACTAGCATTATCCTTATCGTAGCATTCAAGCGGCGTCTCTCTTTCACGGTGCCATTTAAGATCGAGTGCCCTTTCCCTCCAAGAAAAGGGGTTTGTTATTACTCGCATATATATATAGTTTCTAAATATTCAATATTTAAGATCTTTTCTTTGCCAAACTTCTTTTTTCATCTTGAAGTCTCACTTGAACAACGTGGCGCGCGCTCTGCTTCAGCAGAGTCCCCGTTTGATTTCCCCGGAGACGCCAAGCGGCTTACCAGCTGATGTGAACACAATTACTTGAAGATTAATGTCAAGAAAACAAAGACATGATCACGGCGCACACAGCTGAGATGTTACCAGACTCACACAAGGAACCAAATCACACACACACACACACACACACACACACACATCCCTGCTTTTTATTTTATTTATGGCAATCCTGATTTTGCAGCAACAAAATTAACCACAATGAGAACTAACATCATAAAAAAAAAACATTTAAAAGCTCAACCAATTAAAAGTTTGACCTTAAATAATGAATTAATTGAGAGTAAAGGGCAGCGCTGACAGATAACGGAACACTTTGTTTTCATTTCTGTAATAATAAGTCCTTCAGAAGTGAAATTCAGACGTCAGAAGCAGCACACCACTCCACATGAACCGCTTCTTTTTTATCACCGGCGAGACAACCTGTTGATTTCCGCTGAGGACACTCTCTGGGTGTGAGATGGCTCTAAAGGATCTCGGTGTTAAAGGAGAGAGAGAGAGAGAAAAGGGATTGTGCTGTGAGCTTAGGAGTCACCTTGCACAATGTGTCATTTACATTCTCCTCCTGACATTGATTAAATGCCTGGAAACTCATTTCTATTCCTCCAAGTCACATATTAGGAAGTTTATTTCTCCATGGCCCAAAATGTCTCACATGTGACAGATGTTTGAATATGTAAAGCTCACACAAACCCCCCCTGGTTGTTTTGTTTTGTGTGTGTTGTTTGCTACTGAGCTTTACATAAAAAGTTATTAAAGGGAATAATTCCAGGATTTAAGGAAACACTGTCGCCCTGGCGATGTAAAAACATGAAGGAATGAAGGTCCCGACTATGACTACATCTCACATTACTATGCTTTCCTTGAAAAATGTGTACAGGTCTGCACTTTGTCCTCACTAACGCATTGTTTTGACGTCCTAAAAAAAAGAGATATATAGAGCTCCAGGCCTTGTTTAGCGTTGTTATCACTGTAAGAGTAAGTGTCATGTGATGTAAATATTCGGTTTGTTTATCCATGATTTAAGTAAAATTAACCACGAAATCCGTGGCTTGTGGGCCGTCTCTCTGGATCTGTAGAAAAAACAACTATTTCCCATTGTCACTTTTATGATGAAAACAGTCGATGAAGAGACAAGTTTTCTCGAATAATTGCCTGAAAGTATGCAGTTGGGAACATGAGGGTGAATTTTGACCTTTGATCATCACATGCAAAGTTCAAAGCCAGTTAGTCATGTGTGGTATATGTTTATCAGTTATACTTTATTTTAACCTGCTTTTTTCCATTACTATGTTAAAACATACAGTATATACAGAGGTTATAAGAATGTGCAATATATAGTGAAAAAAAATAAAAATTCACCAAAAAGTTCTCAAAATGTTTCAAATGGGATTGAACACGTCACAGTTCAAAGTTCACTTCGGCTTGTTTTTATGAACAAAATCAAAACACACTATTTTGTGACATCACAAATAAAAATGCAATGTAAAATGAATCATAACTTTGAGTCAACGAAAATGTATTTTTTTTAAAGCCTGAATATGTGACCTATAAACACACAACCCCAGGATGTCCATATAAAGAGTTGTGTATTATTACCACAGGTGCACCTGCGGCACTAAGAGTGAATGGCTGAGCAGTGTTTGTGCTTCTTTATTGATGCTCTTATTTCATCAGAATGCCCATGACATGTTATTATGGACATAGATTACTTTGGATTTACTTGAGTTGAATATGGATGCAGAAAATGTACAGACATACCCTATGATGAGCAGGATGAAGACAATATTCAGGGTCATGACAGAATTTATTCACAATATTGGTGACATAAACAATATAAGCCTGTTTTTATATGGTTAATATGGTTTTGTATGGCCTCTCTGTGTGGTATTAGCACATTTTTCCCTGTGTGTGGGAGATTCTAGCTTCCCTGGATTCCCTCCACAATCCAAAAAAAACATGCAGATTTGCCTCGGACTGATTGCAGACTCTAAATTCATCGTGGGTGTGAACGTGAATGGTTGTTATATGTGCTTTCTGACAGCTTAGGTGGACAGATTAATAACCACAAACACTGGGAGTTATTCGAAAACGCCTCGTAAATATCACTTAAATCTTTGACCCTAATTCAAACCCACTGGAAAATAAATTGTTTTGACAGTCATGGAGTAGCCGTTTCATTTTGGTACTAGAAGCCGAATTCCTGATGGACAGAATTCAAATGTGATTATAGACCATTCTAGTGAATCATTGATAAAAACTGGCAATGGTTTACAGCTCTTAATCTATTCTCTACCTCGGAACTTGTCAGAAGGAAGTGTAATATGCCCCCGAGCGTAGGATACAACAAAGTCCACATATCCAACACATTCATCACTGAAAAAAACATTTCAGATTGCAGCCTGGTGGTTTGAAACGGTCTTCCAACAAGAATATCATTTCTCTTAAACAGGTCAATGGATGTTGCACTTTACACAGTGTGAGATGCAGAAGAGTGATGGTGATAAAATGGCTTTGAGAGCTGCTGGGTAATGATTTTATTTCATTCTTGGTGCTAGTCTACAGCAATACTTTGGCAGATTGTTTGTGGGGTGGTGCAGATGTGTTTGTGCCATTGATCTTGGCCATCAGATAAAGAAACCCAGCGACAGGCTGTTAACCTCAAATGGTCGGAGCAGGAATCCATTCCAAAACATCCCGCTGTGTTTCTTTGTTGCTCGATTCCTCTCGGGCAGGAGAAACATTACCAAATGACCACCGTCTGCCTCATAACTGCTCTTTATCTTCCACTCAATGTGATTTTCTGTAACACAATTAAAAAAAACAACTTTTGATGAACTTGCAGACACGTCGTTATCAGTCAGAGGAAAAAGAATGTGACTGCATTTCAGAAAATTTGATTTGTCACAGGCAACAAGGATTTAATCCGGCTACCACTTTATACTGGATGCACATTGAACTGACAATATTATTTGGACCTGCAGCGATTTACAGGTCCTGTTTCCAATGTTTTTTTTTACAGTCATGAGAAGTGGGAGCTCTGAAAAGTGATTTGCTCGGAGCATGCCTGAAGAAACACACAGGATTTGGTCGCTGATAGATTTGTTAGAGTCAGTTCAACCAGGGAATTTTTATCATTAATGGGTGTGTTTTAAAAAAGAGCTGAAGGTTAATGGAAAACGCCTGAAGGCAAAACACCAGATCAGCTAACATCAAGGGACGGTTGCTAATTAATTCTGTGACTGATATCTGTTTTGAGAGTATCCGGTGTCATTATAGGCACGCGTCGTGTTCCAGCACAAGGCATCTCATGTAAATAATCCTAATTAAAGTTAGTTTTGCCCTTGAACTCGGTCAATGGGATGGCCATTCTGGTGAGTGACTGTGGGATTTGAGGGCTAATTGAAAGCTCCAGTGTATGAATAAGTGACAGTGTGACAATGTTTTGGTCCTCAAACTGTGGTCCATGTACCACCGGTGGTACATGAACAGAACAGAAATAATGTTCTTCTGTATATACCAGGGTATGTGATCTAATTTTGCTATTTCAGTGTGTGAGGAAGAGAAGGAGGATGAGAGAGAAAATTATCTTCTTGGGAATAAATCTGCCTCGGCCTATTAATACCACTGTATCTTAACGTATAGAGATAATGGTGCTACTTCAAGAGCTCAATGTTTACCTAGGTTCTACTTGATATAAAAAGTTGGAGAACCACTGGCCGAGAGAGTCAAATGATCTGTTTTTGGAGTTGAAATGATTAGCCTTGCTTAGACTTGTTCTCGTCAAAGCTTTAAAGATAAAGGCGGCTCAAAACCTCGGGGAATAAACCACTTCCACTTCACAGCTTTTATTTAGACTCCATCAGCATATTTAATTGCTTTGTTGTAGAAATGTTACATGTGTAGCATTCACAATAATTAAACATTGATATCAATATTGTTTCCATTTTTCATGGTCCACGGTCTTTGGATTTCAGGGTGAAACATCTTGGCGGAGTTTGTTTGAAATTAATTTTTAAAATGTAAAACTAGCTTTTCATCTAGCACCATCCCAGCTCACCCACCTGAAAAAGTGGCATTGCTTTATGTTTAGAGCTAATCATCAAAGGTTTGCACACTCATATGTCAAACTAAGGACACAGAAAACACTGTACCATAGCTGGCAAAGAAAAACATGTTAGCATAGTTTCAGACCAGCTCCTTTGCTTTAGTTGTCATTAAAAAATATGTCACTCATACAAAACGGGACAAATGTGGGGACTAGTGAGCTAGTAAAATACTCAAGAGCTGTCTTCTTTAAAGGCAGTTTTAGTGTGTGATGTTTTTATTTCGGCGTGTTTTGCCACTGTCAACATATCTTGTTTGCATGTTGCAGCTCTGACAGCCACACGGTAATTAATGTATACTCGCTGTCTGAGTTTCAAAGCACTAGCATCAGGGACCTGGTTTGCCTAAATGGTGAGGAGCATGTGAGCAAAGTGGCACATGGTGTACTCTTGTGTCCTGGCAAGACGTCAAACATGGTCTCCACTCTCATCAGGTACCGCTCACTGCTGCACACGAGGCCCGGAAAAAGCCCAAAAAGAAGATTTTTTGAGTGGGAAATGTTCCCTGAATGTTGTGCATGTTTGAGTGAAGTCTTGTTTACCTTCAACTGACACCTTTTTTTCTGCATGCTGCAGACAAGCCAGCCTATTTGGCCATAACGATTGGGGTGGCTGAGCATAATACAGTTTGACCCGTTGCTAATGATGTCCTGACACTTGCTTAGCGGTGCTCTAAATATGGATAACTGACATCTAATTGGAAGTGACAGGACAGCACCTGTAGCTCAGCCACGGCAGTGTTTACCAGGAATATGTTAGGGGGTGAATGTGAGGAGGAGAGGATTTTTGGTTACAGCTCTTTCTTTTCACATCTTAGAGCTGCCATAGCATGGCTGTCAGTGCACAACACCCGGGTAGCTTGAATTTAACCATAAAAAGAAAAGAATTGCATTCCTGTGACATGCTACTCACTGCGGTGGGCAACTATCTTTGGACGCTGTCCTGAAGCCAAAGATTTTTTTAGCAATGTAATCTTGACAAATGAGTAAAAACCCAGTTAAATCTGGTGAACTAACCTGGGATCTGTCATTTGATAAGCTCACTGAATGGTTCGGTGAGCACGAAGATTAAAATCATCTTCAATACAGGGGTTGATGAGACAGAGATGCGTCTCGAGAAACAGGCCACCAATTCTTTTCCAACAGTATGGAGCATCTGCAGTGTGCTCTTCTTTTTTTAATGGCCACAAAAGTTAAGTTAGTTTCAACATTTCTTGTTCATGGGCATGGAGTCATAATGTTCATTGTCACATCTGGGCCAGACAGCCAATCAAATCAAGCAAGAGTTGGACTTTACAAACTCAAACCTTCACTTTTTAGCAGCTTAAGCCAAGAGCGCTGGGATAAAGCAAAAGGCAAGAGCTCGATGTCTGCTTGAATCCAATTTTTTTTCCTCACATTAATATTTAATTGACCGCTTGTGCTTGCAGCTCACCAGTGCACTGGGCACACAACTCTTTTTATCCCTGTTTTCAAAAGAAGTGTCCACGTCTGTGTGGTTGGCCGTTCAACGCCTTCACTGTCGCCAAATCTTGACCGAACAACCAAGAGGGTCGCCATTGAGAGTGTCTGATAAAACCCCAACATGTGTTGAAAGAATGGTGTTCATCATTTCAGAGCAGCTTGAGAGGCAGATCTATGCCAAGAAAGACTGGAGCTGTTTGGGAGACTCATGCTAGATCAATGGCTTACTGAGACACTGCCGGGCTTTGCTTTAGTTCATCGTGCAGCTCTGTATTCTTGGCAACAGGTGCAGCCGGTGATGGCGGAGGCATAATAAATCATGGCTGGCAGTATCACCCCACTGTAGACAGGAGAGAAAGGCCAGGACAGCTCCCTCGATGCTGACAACTGCGAGATCAGGACCTTCGAGAGTGTCGCGCCAAAAAGTCTCGACAAGGATGCTAACTTGATGTCGCTGTTCACGGAGCAGCCAAACTGACACCGAGGCGGTCGTCGACGGTTATCAGGTGAGACAGCGTGACTTAATGTGTGTGTTTGTGTGTGTTTGTGTGCTTTTCAGTGACAGGTTACCAACACAGCCAATCCAACCTGGTTGGACATTGTTCCGTGATAAACTAAAAGCACCAGATGGTTTATTGCTCGGAACCATCTGGAAAAGTTTACTCTGAGACTTGCTAGGAAAAGGGCGGGAGCTTTCGTTAATGATCATCGTCACTGTTTCTAAGCCCGTTTCCGATGTTACGGGTTCCACAGAGGCATCAATGCTAACCTCTGACTACAACTGATAATAACATACATTGTTTCTGCCCGTCACTGCAGCCAAGAGGAGCCTGTAGCAGCTGCTCTCGTAGGTTGCCAACTGGTCCAAACCAAAGAGCTTGCTTTTGCATTCTGGCAAAAACAGATTTGTTTCACTCGTGTTGCTTTTTTTTCCTCCGAATTGCTGATTGGGTATTTGAGAAGACACCTCTTCAAAGTAAACTTCAAATCCAAGTCTCAACCTTCTGAAGTGCAAAGATTTGCTTTGTGAAGACTAAATAAATCAAACAATGCAGGACAATCTGAGTTAGAGGTGAAATATTTCAAAATCGCCCGCATAATCAAGTGATCTGAGAGAGAACTAAACTTCTGCACCTCCTTTTATAAGCTCTGCTCACATCATTGGGGGTAATCTGACCCATGACAGGAGATTTTTTAACCAATTACAGCACAGATAAGAGAGAGAGAGAGAAGGCCTGCTATTGGCTTTTCTACTAAGCACCTGCAAGTACACGTCCTTTGAGGATAAGAGTTGCTTTTCCAGCTTGAGTAAACAGCCTTAAAAAGTTATTAAGGACTCAATAACAATAAAACACAGTAAGTCAATATTTGGCAGAGCTTTTCAGGGATGGAGATGTACATTACTAATTCTGAAGACTAAATTTTTATAATCTGAATAGATCAGTTTGTATCTACAATACATTTCTTTTGTGGTTCTTAAATTTAAGATTAAGAGCAGAACCGAGCAGAGGGGGTGGAAGTCAAATCTGTTTGAGAAATAGTTATCAACTGAAGCCTTTTCAACCCCACTCCATATGACAGCGCCTTGAAAATTATTTCTGGAAAACTCCATCTCTGTTGCAGCCAGCTCCATAAAAAGAACCGTTTCTTCCTCCCTCTTTATTGCTCTTGTCCACGAATGTCAAGGAGTTAAGAAGTGAGAGAAAATACTTTTTCTTACCCCTTGCACTAGCAAAAATCCACCCCCCCCCCCCTTCTTTATTTAATATGTGGCCATATGTGTCGTCTCCAGGCAGGAGGTGTCCTAATGGAGCTGGTCAGATTCTCTGCGGCAATACTGGTGCTCTGAAAAAGTTCCTCAGCAGGATGAAGCAAAAATAAATGAGCTTTTTTTTGAAGCTCAAATGTCCTGCAGCTTGGTATTCACACTCACAGCCAGCTTAATTTCAGCTGCAATGGCTACTAATCAAGCAGTGAAGGCATCATTCCCCCCATTGTAAAGCTCATTTCAGTGCCCAACATTCCCATAAATCCTGCAGGGGTAGTTACAATTCTTCCCTCATTTCAAAACGGCAGTGTTTGGTTTGGCCACAGCCATCTGGACGCGGCCCAGTTTGGCAACCAGTGAAAAGTTTAGGTGTTTATCATGTTTAGGCGACATTTAGGAATAAAACTGGGATTAATGCCATCCCATCAACGGCGAGCAGCAGCCACTTCTTCTCAGACTTACACTCCATGACATTTCATATGAGCGCGGAATATTGGGTTCTATTTTTGAGAGAGGGACTCAATTTAAGAATCAGAGAAATCTTGATTGACAACATTTCCTGAACTGAATATACAAGCCATTACATCCAATTATACTGTTAGGATTCTGTGCAATATAGGATTGACTCGTTTGTTGTTGTTGTGTCATGCATAGGAAATATGCCCACACAAGACATAATCATTTAGAAATACAGACCAGCCAGAAATAATAATAAAAAAAACATTATAAAACATAACATAAATAAAATGTGGCTAATTCTAAAAAAAGAATTTTTAATCTGCAAACTTCTAAGACCAACTACAGATCTCTGACTTCTTGATTGATTGTTTGATTGACATTTGCTTCTATGCCAGATTCAGCACAGTAATGATGCTTGATTTCAATAAATGTTCTTAATTTTAGGTTTTAACAAAATGTCTCTTTTAGCATTTGCTTCAAATTTAGCCACCAACTTACTTCTAACAAATGTGTGCGGTAAATATACGCATGTAAAGCGGCATCCTCAAGAATTACTCTCATCTCTTAAGTCTCTTAAGGGGGAATACTTTGATTTACTGCAAAGGAAACTCTTGTTCAACCTTTTTTTTCCTTTGCTAAACATGTGTGTGTGTGTGTGTGTGTTACCTCTTGAGGACCCCTTTTTTTTGGGCATAGCATAAACATGGTCAGGACTGGCAGTCTACATAGGGACCAAACCCTGGTCCAAATGAGACAGAACTGGTTAAGTTTAGGTCTGAGATTTGAATTGTGGTTAGACTTAGACAGGCTGGTTTGTCCTGGACACAAGCAAGGAAAAAAGTTTGGGAACCACTGATATATTCCAGGGTATGTGATCGGAGTGGAGCTGAGGAAGTTTGAGTGTGTGTAGAAAAAGAAACAAATAAATCACTCAATAATAATAATTAAATTCACCTTATCTCTCGCTCCATTATAATCTAACTTCACTTTACCAGTGTGTGAAGTATATGTGAGGAAGAGGAGGATGATGAGAGCAAAATATCTTATTGGGAATATTTCTGCCTCTTGTGAAAAGTCTGTTTGGATTATTCACACCCCTGTATTTTAACTTTGGTGATAAATGTGTTACTTGGAGAGCTCAGTATTTTCCTCAGGTGATACTTGGTGTGAAAGTTGGAGAACCAGCGCTCTAGAGGGTCTGATGGCTTCTGCAAATTCACCCAACACTGCTCACTCAGGGCAGGCTAAAGGAATTTTATTAACACTGCTGCCCACACACAAACAACATAAAACACAAACTGTACAGTGCTGGTGTCCTGGCCATATGTCAAACACACCTCCAGGCTTCCACAACAAAAAAGAGCATCTCCTTCTGTGTGGGCAGCAGTCAGCCTTATGAGCTCCAACCTGCCTCTGCATTTAAAAGGCAGAGAGAATTATTACCAACAAGCAGCAGCTGTGACAATCAACTCACCTGAAACTGCACCTCACTTGATTGGACTCAATGCCAAGCACTTGAGTTGTGAACCTGCATGTGTGACCTCATTTTTATTTCATTTTAACGACTAGTTTTGTGAGAGATGAGATAATTTCAGGTTTTTACAAACTAAGTGAACTCAAATTCAAGGTGCAGGGACAAGTTGGCGGGCAAAAGGAATCTTTGGAATGTAGTGTTCTCTAAAAAATGATGTTACACGGTGGAAAAAAAATCACTTGTTTTTACTTAGTGCAACACCTTTAATGGAGTAGCATTCCCCCTGTGGTACTTATGCCCATCACTCAGCTTGTATTAATGTTTTGAAGCCTATTTATGGCTAGAAATCAATTAATGCACCTTTAAGTATACAAATGATTTCTACAGTTTCTTCTATTCCGTCCAGCTCAAATGTCATTAGCTGCACTTAAGAGGATATTAGTACCTTGAAATGTCTGCGCATTCAATCAAAAAGAAAAGAAATCATTTTGACGGTATTTTCCATCCACTTTTATTTTCATATGCTTTTAACGCGACACTAAATACTGTCTCATAAATGCCAAAAAGCTGACTTTTTTATTGCGACACATCACAGCTTCAACAGACACAGAACTAAAAGACCAAGGTGTCGTTGACATGGCGTGGCATTGGACTGCGTTGTGTTATGTTGTGTGTGTTGTGTTTTTTTTTCTCTTTTATGCGACCGTTGGCCTCGTGAAATAAATCTTTCGGACGCTCCTCTGATTGAGTGCGAAGCCTCCTGGTGAGCTGCGATTAAGTGTGTGCGAAACGTCAGATACAGGCTGCTCGCTCGCAGAGTCCTCATATTATGTCGAGTGTTGTTGTCAGTGCTGCAGATTAATGCACAGAGATAACCAGAGTGTGTGTGCGTGTGTTTTTTACTCTCGTGCACGTGTGCTAAGCACTTGCTCTCTTTTCCATTACAGCTCAGGGTGTGGATGCTGCCCATCCATCAGTTCAAAGAGCAGAATAACCAAGAGTGACATTCAATTACGCTATGCTAATTTGTGTTCTTTATTTATTTATTTGGGCTTCACCATTCATTTACTTAATTAACAATTTTGGACGTGAGCTATCGCGAGCAGATTGCAATATTCTCTCCAATAACAGGCCGTAATGAAATATATTATTAGCCATAAAGTTAATGGAACAAGTGAAGTGAGTCTCCTCGTCACCTCTGGATGGATAGATGGCAAATTAAGGATAATGGAGGGAGCAAACAAAGAGCACAGAGGCAGGAAAATGGCTCCTGTAAAGTATTGTTCGCGTTTCTGTGCGATGAGATCTATTCTGGCATTGTTATATTCTGACGCATAATCACATTTACATTGTCCAGCTGTCAGTGGCAGGTCTAAAAGAGAACCTTTTCGCCCTCGCTGTTACTGCAAATTGGACCTTGTTCTCAATTACAGTGTTTAGAGCGGCAACGGAGAGATTTGGATGTTCTGACGGGTCTGACTGAACTCCAGACGCTCAAAGGTAATTAAACATATTTTAGCTGGGACCATTCAGAGCTTGGCATTCCTGTGGAAACTCTCATTTGTTGACTTGATTGTTTTTTTTTTGTCACACATTTACCTTTTTTTGATGTCGACAATTAAAAGAGATTATCCTTATGTTCAGCCAACACAGTCACCAGGATGATTTGTCAGTGCAAACCACAGATACATGTGCGCTCATGAGTCCAAATTCAAACCAATGGCACTTGTAAAGCAGTTATTTTTGGTGTACTGAATCATTAGACTTTACTTATTTACATGTCTACACGTGTTCATATCAACATTATCGTGTTATAATCACTTCTGGTGTAAAATAGGGTGACAATAACCATTTCCTGGTCATCTGTGGTTAGTTTTAAGCAGAAAAAGCACCTTGTTAGGGTTACAAAAAGACCATTTTTACTCTCATGACATCATTACACATACACTGCTACAAAATTTCTCCATAAAAAACACAAATGACGTGTTTTAATTATGCTGTAAAGATCCTCTGTCGCTCTCTTACGGACGTGTTGCTCGCTATGTTCCGCGAAATCCTTTTTGCGGAACAGGCGTTGGCAGCTTACTCAAAATAAAATATTTTATTTCACAAAATATGTTCCTTGTGAAACACAATTGAGACTGCGGTTAGTTTGCGTTGTAATCAGATTTTCTTAAGCAGTCTGTGCCGCTTACACACCATCAACAACTGCTTCATTTAAAACTTTAGAAATGTTGATATAAAATATCGCGTAACATTCAGACATTGTGCAAATGTGACATTCACTAGAGTCAGAAAAGTACATTATTATTGCGACCAGCTTTTTCATAAAAACAAAAAACGTAGGGCTAATTTAAGAGTACACGCATGAATGCATGCTATCATTAATCCTAATCTGAAATGTAGTAACCAGTCAGTAACCATCACTGAATTTTCTAATTTCTCGAAATGGTCCGAGACACATGAAGAGCATTTTCTAACTAATTAGGTGGAAAGAAGTCTGGAGGTCTGCTGACCTCGGAGATCGCGTTGGGCTTAACGTCAGAGAGAGTGCGGCCTTTGATGTTCACATGTTAAAGTCTGAAACTGACTGAAGTTCAGTTAAAGCCTTTGGGGAAAGTGTGGTTTTCTTTTTAATAGGTAGATACTTGAAAGAGAGACGGACGTGTTGAAGTGGACATAAGACGGCTTGAGACACATTTTAAGGAGCAACAAAGGATGCAAGGGGGTAAAGAGAATTGCGTCAAATTTGGGTCAATGTCAGTTGATTACAGATCAGATTAAAACCCGCCCACAAAAGAATAATTGGCAGAATTTCGGTCCAGATCCTGGCCCTTCCAACAATCGCGGATGCCTTGCGATTTTAGGCCAATTTGAACAGATTATCTGACTAAATTACTGTGTAGTATGCAGATGTGATTTTAATCGCATTGGACAAAAAGCCTACAGTCCGTCCCCATATCTGTATATATTCTGAAATCACATGAAATCACATGTGTGCTCCTGGAGTGGATCGTCTAGTCTGGGTTTTCTCAGGATTAAAACATTCGAAAATTGGTTCCAAAGTGCGTTGTGTCTGTGGTCTCCCACGATTTTTAAAATCAAATCAGATCTGAGAGTCCTCTAGTGTGGGGGCAGGCTTTAGCTACAAGTGTACGTTGACACCTATTTGCATGCACAAAAGAAAAAACTCTGTTGTTGTTTGGCTATGCTGTCAAAAATGCCACATGGATTATGAAATGAACCTTTTCACTTTTAACGCATGGCCAAATATGATCTAAAAAATCAAATCGAAACAAACCTGATTTGAAAATCATAATGGATAGTCAGATTTCTGGGTCCACACAGCCCTGAGAAAACAAAACAAAAAAAAAACAAACAAACAAACATGCATCAATGGGGGAAAAAGACTAAGAATACACTTTTATTTCTAAATCACTTCCAGCTTGAGCTGCAACATATTAATTCTATCTTCTCAGCCATGATCTACAATGCTTTTTTGTTTTTTTGTGTGTATTTATTGCTATAAAACAACATACTAACTGCTTCCATCTTTGTGTTTGTGTGAGATCACAGTGACCGCTGTGACATTGTTTATGTAAAGTGTGTGTGGTCCTGCATTCTGACTGTGCTTCCTCTTGATTAAACTATTATTATTATTTTTTTAAAAGGCTTACATCTGTCACTGTGTATGTGCTCTCCCACGTTCTTTTCTTAATCGGTCAAGATTTGGAAAAATCCTCTCATGTGTATCAGGCTTAAGACTCTGCACCTGCCAAACCTTATCCACACGTCTGACTCTCATCACACTGATTGCCACTCGTCATCACCACCTGCCATAAATACCCGGTCCTCAGCGCGAGTCCTCAGACTGTTGTTAAACCTTTGCTGGCCAAGTCACTGCCGAATGCTGCTGAACAATTTAGAAATGCTTAAAAGAAAGTGTTTGAGGTTTTTGTTTGTACTGAGCGCTGTGTTGTTTGTTGAGTAATTCACCAAAGGAAATCTCTTTAAATCTCTTAATTTAACGTGTTTTCCAGAAAACTTCCTTTGTGTGATTGTCATTAAAAGGTGCCATATTTTACATACACTCTAAAAAGAACAAACTGCTGTTGTATGCTGCAGTCTGTGAACATTTCCTACGACTTATGCCAGTGTATCACACGTTAAATGTGTGTTGTTCTGGTTGTGCATGCACTCCCTGGGAATTTAAACTTGTTTACTAATGATTGATTTACTCCAGCTTTAGTCTGGACGTCCTCCTCGTCTGGGCTGTAAATCACCAAATCAGTGCTCCCTAAAAATCCCGAAATGGAAAATGGTGGGACGTGTGAATGGATACTGCGGCATTTATCAAAGCCAGACTTAAATAACTTTTAAAAATAAAACCTGGAACAAGCTTTGCTGAAAACACATTTGTGACCCTGGGATGGAGTCACTCACATTCACCACTGATCTCTCTTATCAATCGGCCTCACCAAACTTCCTCTCCTCATTAATGTCATGTTCTGTTCAGATATTTGGATGGACAAAAGGTACATTTTACTCTAATTTCCTCCGTCACCTTGTCCCCGGGCCACAGCCGTACAGTATATGAATAATGAAAGCTGCCATGTCCAAGTCTAGCTGCCACTCCAGCGGCGAACCAGGAGCGGCTCCATTAAAGAATGAAAAGGCTGGCCTCCTTTGTTGCTCCCCATTATTAAAGGATCCCATTAACCGAAAGAAGAAGGTCACTTTTCCTTTCAGTGTGATGACACATGGACAAGGACCCATGTCAGGTCAGAGATGGGGGACGCAGATGAAGCCAGTGAGGGGGTTTGGGCCTGAGAGGGATTGAGTTATTGATTGACTGAGTCTGCACTGTGTCTCCTGTGCTCTGTCAATCACCTGCAGACCTTCTTCCTTTGTTGCTCTCTTTTCTTTGGGCCACCGGTGATCACCTATTTTCTGAACATTCTTGCCAAGCCTGTGCCCTCATTTAACTTCATTACCTCGGGGAGGCTGACAGCCCTGCTGCAAAAAGGAGGAACAAGCATCACGGGCATCTTGTTGACCCCGCATGTCCTCGAGACACCTTTCCCGCCACCATCCATCCTCAATTCCCCCTTTTCTCTTTGCTTTCTGTGCTTATTCTATCACTGTCTCTGCCTTCCTGCGTGCCCTTTTCCCATCGCGCCGACAATTGCAGCTCGGTGGCATTGATAACAGCCTGACAGACCGCAGTGGCTGCCTCACGTCTGCGCCTCGCCCCGTCCCTCCTTCCCTCTACCTCGACACCTTGCCTTTTTTCCCCCGTCAAGGTCACTGTGCTGCCCGTCCTCATCGAGAGCAGGACTGTCAGCCTGCAAATGGGGAGGATTTCACCTGCCACTGCTTGTTTTTCTCACGGAGAGTTCTTGCACCTACCAAAATCAAACCACTGCCATCACAGTCGTCTGATTTTTGGGAGTGTGATTTATGAATTTTTGACGCCCCAATTTTAATATTTTTACACCAACACTAATCATGTGAATATAACAACTTGTATCCAGTGAATATAAACTGTACCAGCAAATGTTGACTAACTGACGTGGAACTGACGTCTTTTCAAACTTAACACGTTGTTTTATTGTTGTAACGTTTGTTCTTGTTAATGTGGGATTAGAGCTGGACTCTATACTCCGGCAAAATTATATTTTTAAACAATTTCAATTCACTTTACTACTGTTTTTCTGCACACTACAATTACACATTCTCTTTATGATCCAGATTTGTTGTAGAATTTTAAGGGGTCATTTCTTTTTGATGGTTTTATTCCTCATTAGTCTATCCCAGGGTGTTTTTTATTCAGAAGGGGCAAACGTAAATGTATCCAATTTCCCCTTTTGGGAGTTTTGGTGAGTGCAGACTCATGCCACTGTTATTTGCTGGCTTGCGTTCTTGTCTTCTGATTGGTTGGAGCTAAATTGGTGTTAAAAAATTTCCTTGTGACCCCGCTGGCAGCCGGTGAACCACTGTTTCTTAGGGTGTTGCTTGGCTTGGAAGGTGCAGTCACTACTTTCCCATATAAATTACAATTCCAAATTTTTTTTTTGAAATATCCCTTTCTCATCATTAAAAAGTCCAGAAGTAGAGAACATCATGTTATTGAGTGACATATTATGCTAGTTAGAAGAACTTTTAACATCTACTCTTCAGTTTTTTTGCTTGGGGACGGGGGGGGGGGAGTACTTTGAGCTGCCATTTATGACATGAAAAGTGTTATAAGTAACGAGTCGATTTTATTAAGGTGATGATGATTATTATTAGTGTGGCACAAAAAAAGAAAAACCTCCGCAAAAATGTGAGCGGCTCAGTTGAGTCTGCAGCTGATGTTCACTGCCTTTCAATCAGGACGTGTCAGGAAAACTCGGTGTTTTCGCTCCTGTGTAGAAATCCGCCCTCTGCGGAGATTTTGTTCTGCACATTTACCACCAACTTCAAACCAGAGTCTGTCTCACACCTTCGGTTGCTACTGGTAAAAAAGAAAGTAACACCCCGAGGTGATGAGTCTCTCTCATAGACACAGAGCACACAGTGTAATTCAGTGTGGCTTTGTGATAAATTACAACTTACTCACACACACACACAGAGTGGACTGAGATGTTTCCCTTTGGGAAAATGATTGAGGGGGGGGGGGAAAAAAACACTTATGTCGTTTCCCCAATAAAATATGATTTGAATAATTCTGCTCCGGCACAGATTTGCATGTACCACATGGAGAACAACCTCAGTCACCTCGCTGCAGTAAATGAAAGTGTGACTACTTAAGATTCATGTGTGTTTTTTTTTTTTTAGATGAAAATATTTATTCCTCGAGTGTTTTTCATTACATTTCACTAATGAATGTAAATGAGTGTGTGTGTGTGTGTGTGTGTACATGGACACACTTTCAATAACCGCTCGGCCCAGTTTCACACGTTATTTCATATCACGGTAGAAATAAATAAGTACGTCATCCTTTGCAAACTGGATTTTTTTTTTTCACAATAGACCCTGATCTTGAATTAACCATGATATTATCATATGCCCTGGATATATTGTGTTAATTGATGTGTTTTTACATACAAAATGACATTTCTCTATTATGTGTATATACATAAATCTGTATGCATGTGTACAGGTGCATCTGCATCACCATATATTGAATGTATAATATCATTAATGTTCAAGATCTAAAGCAATGTTTCCAAAAGTCTGGGTCCCGGCCCATTGGTGGGCATTGGATGTACAGGTTGGCCCAAAAATGACTGCACACACAAAAATATTCAAAACTAAGTCTTTGTTCTGGAAATGAACATCTACATTGCAAAGTATTAAATATTAACCACAATTTATTATTTGCAAATGCCACATATGGAGTCTTGAATTGATTATTTATTAATAAAGGTGGCTAAATCTTATGGTTTGAGTGTTATCTGTTGAATTCAAAGATGTGCTACATTCTTCTTTGTGCATAGATGTTCTGCCTAGTTTTCTAATGTCTGCAGTTTTGGGAGGCTCTGATTTAACCATGCAATATTTAACATCACGGTTCAATATCCTGGTGTAGTTTTTGTGTCAGTGTGGAGGTGTGTACTTGTGGCTTTGAGGTTTATTGAAAGTTAGTGTGTATATATGTGTGTGTGTGTATATATATATATATATATATATATATATATATATATATATATATATATATATATATATATATATATATATATATATATATATATATATATATATATATATATATATATACTGTATATATATATACTGTATATATATAATTTAAAGATAAAATAAAACTTTTGCCTGTGGAGGTGTTGAAAAACTTCGTCTTGAAGCACAACGCTGTTCACGCGCACACTTCACACATTTTGTGTGTAACTGTAGCTCCTCTCTGCTGGGGTTAATGAAGTGGTGCCATTTCCAGTTTGATCTTATATGCGTGTGTGTGTGTGAAGAACACAAAGCTCAGCACAACACACTCATTATGATTATAAAAGAGCGAGAGGAAAAACACTTAGACTCATCTTTGTGGTGCAATTTTGATTTTGTGGCACTGAAATGCGTTTACTTTTTCACACGTGGTGGCGACGAGCCTCGAAGTATCTGTCTGCGAGTCTGAAACGTCTCTTGCCTTTTTCTGAAATAGTACCCACTAATTGGGGACTGCACACCTGCCATGTAATCACGTTAATAAGCAGAGGCTTAACACCTTCTCTGAGCACCTCTGAATCCCCGGCGCCAGTAACTATTATCAGACGCTGAAATGAAATTTTAATGATGATTCTAGGAAAATTGAGTTCCATACACAGGGTTTGTGCTGAAGAACTCACAGGGAGGTTGGAGGAGAGTTGTTGCCCTCGAAAGTATTCAGGTCGGAAAAGTTGCTTCCATATCGCCTCCAACTGGAGGTTTGCCCGCAACACCTAACTGGGTCGAGACCTTTAAGCACATCAAGTTTTGAAGTCTTGAGATTTGTGATTCTACCCGTGCCATGACAGTTTGTGAATCTACAACCAGGCATCTCTAACATGGCAGTAACTGTCATATGTGTTGTGCTTTATCATCCATCTATTCTCCTAAAGTTACAAAACTGAACAATCATTGGAACATCGTCCATTTTAACTAATATAATCAACCGAGAAGTCTGCTGATTTTTTCCCATAGACTTCTACTCAACCAGTGGAGGGCGCACCTGCAAACTGCTGCTAACTGCTACTTCCTCCTATGTCCAAGTCTGCACTTTTCAAACTGGAAAACTACCTCCATTACATATATTAAGGGTCTGTGATCACATATCCCATCTGACCACTGAATTGTCTGGGATCCCCCAGGAGGCGCTGGAAAGCCACTTTGGAAAAGCTTAGTCTATTTATACTACAACCTGACAAGGACCTCTGATAAGTGGAATTTAATGGAAAGTGAGATGGATGAATGGACAAGCCACAGTCTATTTTATTAATGTAATACTTTATCTGGCAGGGACAAAAAAGTATGTGGGATTTCGTACCAAGGCTGATTTGCAATCCCTGTCCCTGGTTAGGCTTTTCTGAAATGGGTGTTTACATTAGTGGCATTCCTAAGAATTGTAAAACCCTTCTAATAAAAAGTCAGAGTTCTTTGAAATTACATCCTACTGAATAAATATCACATGTGAGCATGCAATTGCATTTGGATATTTACTTCTGTCTATTTTCAGTTTGGTCAGGTAGCTTTCTGTTAAAATTGTAAACAGATTTTATATATACACTACATTTCAGTCTTATTTTTGCTTCTCGCATGAAATCAAAGAATATTGTGGATTCACAACTCTTTTCCGCTATTTTCCTAGTTTCCATTGTGCCTGATTTGCATTTACCTTTTTTATTGACATGCCAACTTCTCCACCTCCCTCAAGCATACTTTTTAGGTTTATTTTGACAAAAAAATCAAAAGTGCATAAAAACATGGATGGAAACATAATCTACTGTTGCATCTGGTGACTTACGAAACCTGTCTGCGTCTCCTCGATGAGTGACGGCGGTGTTTCCGCCTCCCCAGACTCCATTGTCTTTCTACCTCGTTAGCAGACCTCGTACAGTTCATCATGTTTCATTCAGGAGTGACTCCGTCCTATCGTTCTGTTTCATATGTTAATGTGTTCCATGGACGACCCCCCGTGGCTCCGTCAGACAGCTCCAGATTCTCCTTCATGCCCCGCTCTCCTCTCCGTTTTGTCTTCTGCTTTCACGGCAGCCAAACTAACCGTGAAAACCCAGCTTTATCGTTCCTCCCACCCACCGCAGTCTGTTGACCTATCTTGTTTCCTCCATTTTATTTATTTCTCTCCCACCCCCCGCAGTGGGAACGGCATTTGTGGGACAAACAATCCGTGGAAATGTCGCCAGATTCCACGGAGTCCTCGAGAACGGCGTCCCAGAGCCGAGGGGGAACTGGCATGTTGACATTAGACATTAAGCATCATTTCATAGCGTATAATGGCATGACAACATCATACAACTGCAGCTTTTCACAAATGCCATTCTCAAGCGGTGGTTTATGAAGCATGTCGTATTATATACAGTTGGATCACAGCTGCAGGGAATCAAACACGGCCGCGTGCTGCGTTTAAATCACCATGTGAGTGACACAGTGAGACAAAAACATGCACATAGATTTACCCGTTTAACGAGATTTTTTTTTTTTCTGTTTTGCAATTTACTTTTTTTTCAATTACCGCAACAACGTCTCAATTTCCATGGTACATTGCATTGTGAGACAATAGTGTTTTGTTGTCTCTTTGTTGCTTATGGACTTTTTAAAGTTCTCTATAAGTAGCATATACATTTTTTTTTTTGCCCACTTCAAACTTTTCTACTGCCGAGAATTAGTATGTACCATGAAATGGAGACTCAATTAAAACTTAATGGTGCGTTAAGATGTTCAACGTCACGTCGTAAAGTCAATTTCCGAGTTTATTACCAGGAAGTCGCCGTTGAACGACCAATAAAATATTAATATCGCCGGGAATCTTCTAAGTGTTATGTCCAAGCCTTGTTTTCTTTAAGCAAGTGAAGAGAATCTTCCATGTCTCATTAGCCTTTCCGGGGTTCAGTGACAATGTTTTGATTAGTTTTGGCACGGTATGAAAATGGTAACATTCTGGGGGAGAAAAAAAACAATTAAAGTTACAGTTGGCAGGATTTCATTGATAAATATTACTATAATAACATTAAAGCATCAGTTTAATGTCTGAGAACGACGGCTCTGTTTACAGACGTACAGCAGGGACTCCCATTGGCTGTTCCACTGCCTACAGTTCCTTTCCAGTGACAAAACCGGAAAAAGTCTTCGTCAAATATGAAATAATTGCATCTGTCCTCTCTGATCCGATGAGCTCCCGGTCATCTTGCTTACTGCAGAAGTCTAAGCATATTGTTGACGTCAATATGAACACCTCTGGCCCTTTTAGCCTCTTTAGCCACAAACGTACATGAATGTTAATGAGGGAACATATCTAACAGTGTATCTGTTCCCACAAGCAGCCAAAGTCCTGCATTAGTTTTGACTTTCATGTTGCCCTTGAAGTTCCTTCTCTTATTTTTTCTCTCATCCCGTTGCCACTCGGCTGCAGCTTCTTTACCCCGAGCGACGCAGAGTGTTTGGGTTTGAGCTAGTTTCTCGCGAGGTCACCTCGCCTCCGTGCCCGGCATCTGCTCCTCGGAGAAACCGTGGGATTCGTTCAGCGCGTTGCCCCGCGGTTTTGATTAGCAACAGCTCCGCCTCCGCTGCATCTCCTTGAGGCGAGAGAACAAACAGAGGGAAACCGCTGACCTGCCTTCAAACAATGAATATCATCAGAGAATCATCGACAGACTCGGAGTGGAAGAGAGGACGACGAGGGTTCTCTCCACAACGACCCTGAAGCGGCGACTCTGATCGAAACATTGACCTTAATGCACTGACACTTCATAAAGCGGAGACGCCCAGTGGGCAGGTTTTCAGCTGCAGGCAAACTTCTAAATGTCATGCTCAGGTGCCATTCTTCTTTACAGTTGTGAGAATCAGCTGGGTTGCTAGAATCGTTCATTAAGTGGTGCTTTGCTGTAGAATCATTATATTTGGGAGTAAGAAACTTGACAGAAACAATATCCCCAATGGCACGTGACTGTGATTACGCCGCCATGGTGGCAGGAAAAGCAGTTCTGTCCTACGCTGGTTTCAAGCCATCGGAGTTCATGTTGCACTTTAAATCCATGGAAATCAAGCAATTTATCACAGAACTTGTCAGAGTGAATACATCTGACCCTTATAATGCCCCCGCAGGGCTTTTCTGGAGTCTGGAAACAGCCAGAGAGGATACTGTAATAGACCTGCCCTATTCTACCTCTGTGATAAACTTCCCCTCATCCTACTCTGGAGAATGTGTACAGATGTCCATGAAAGTATGTAAAATAAACAAGATATTGAAGCTGGTAAGCATTGGTTACATGCCTGATGTGAATACTACACAAGTGGAATCTGTTGCCTCTGGGTTCTACTCACTCCATCTTTTCTTCTTTTCATCTCACTTCGAGTGTGTTTTATGGCAGTGATCCAACTCTGCTGCCTCTCAGGATCTTTGGTTATTCAGTCAAATGTTCTCCCGTTTGTTTGTCCCTGACTGTTTTGGTGTCCTGGAGCACAACAGTTCTCCACCGTCTTCCACGAGTTATCAGACGTGATAAGTCTTTGGATTCGAACATCGTGGCTTCCTGCCAAAATGCCCTTCATTCCGGCTATTTCATGATGCCAGCTATACCGCTATATAGTTTTATTCAATACAAAACTCTGTGCATGCCACTGGGAAAACGTATGGAATCCAGTACATGTATGAAAGGTTGAGTGTGTGAGAATTGGTGATATCTAATGGTGAGACTGCAACTGGAGGTCTCCTCCACTCAGCCCTTCCTTTGCCAAGCGCTTCAGGAAAACCATGGTGACCTCTGCATACAAGAAGGAAGTAAACCCTCTTTCACAACTCTCTCTCCACTCTTCCACTTTCCCACTTTCCCATTCTCTCTGCTCTTTGTTCCCTCTTATTTCCGCAATGCTCATCCATTCAGGCTGCTGCAGAAACGTGTGCAAGATGGCGGGCTGTATATGATGTATTATTTTAAGGCTATGAAAGCAAAACTATGCTTTCATATTATTTTGAAGTAATTATACACTCAAAAAAACATACTTATATGTAGTATATTCTATTTCAGCCAACAGACACACTGGACCTTTTTTAAAAAGCTATTGAGTGGCAGCAGCTTTTTTTTTTGTTGTTGCCAATACTGTCACAGTCCCATGTTGTTCATGTTCGACATGTAAACAGTTTACACCTGGCTGAGGAGATAAGAGGCTGCAATTATTGAGTGATTTATCTCCATCTAATTGATTGTTTTATCTGTGTTTAGCACTTACAGTACCTGTAATTACCATGATTGGCTTGATGTGTTTAAGTCATGCAGGGGGGAAAAAACATTTCTGAAGGATATAACACATTCATTTTCCTATATAAGTGTTCGCTTTACTTAACTGTAAATGAATACACACATGACTCACTGAAAATGGTGAAATGGCACAATGTTAAGTGGTGACAGTGAGCTTACACATGTGTAATGCAGACGTGAACTGAAATGCAGCTCATTCAATTTGACTGGGGCGGCGTTAAGCGGTGCTGAATTGCATTGCTTTGTGTTAAACTTTGTGATTAAAATTGTTCTTACACACAAGAATTAGTGTGTAACAACATCATCCCAATGGAGCTGAAAGACGAGGCCTTTTACCCCCTGATGGTGGCGCTTTTGTTGGTGAAACTGTACATACATTAGTATCCCTTTAGCAACAATAACAACTCTTGCCACAAAGTGAGCCATGGTTGGAACTGTTCTTCTGAGACACCAAACATCAGGGATGCCCACTGTCAAGCATTCCTCCTTCCTGGAGAGGGAGGGAGGGAGGGAGGGAGGACGCTGCATCTAGCCCAAACATCTCCACATCGCCTACTAATTTCAAGGTCAAGGGGAGAGGAGTGGAGGATCACATCGACGAATACTTTCAGCGACTAGTCATGGGGAAACCAAACAAAACATACAAGTGTGTGTGTGTGTGTGTGCATGTATCAGCCAACCGCTCATCCATCCCACACCACTTTCCTTTGACAGCCAAATCCCAACTGACAATGGGTGAGAGGCTGCGTACACCCTGGACCAGTCCCCAGCGTATCACTGGGCCAACATATAGCCATTAACAGCCATTCACTCCCACGATCAGTTCTCTCTTTGGACCGGGATTGGAAGCCAGAGAACCTGGAGAAAAGCCACACACAGGGAGAACATGCAAACCCCACAGAAAAGGGCCCCAGTAAAACCAGGATTCAAACAAAGATGCACCAATGATATACAGCATTATATGATCACTGTTCTCTTTAGATCACGCCTATAGTTCTATAGGATGCATGTTGAAAAGGTTGTGTTTCTCTGGGTCGATTACAGGCGAATATGTCCTGGTAAATGTGTGTTTTCCAGCCTTATTTTTTGTTGACCTTTATTACCTTGGACCGACCATCGCATCTGGAGATGGTGAAAATCAGCCCCTGTGCCGTTATTCCACACACAGATGTGGAAACAATTCCCTCTTTTTTTGAGCAGAGAGTAAAAAGTCATTGTGAACTGAGGCTTGATGTGTAGCCACCATCTAAAACAGGGTTTATATGCAACAGGTCAACAAAAATCCAGCCTGAGATTCCTATAGTGCAGAGGTTTTCTTTTTGTTTTACTTTTAGTGTTGTATTTCCCTTGACCTCCACTATTACACCAAAAGGATTTATTGCACATGGTCATGCTTTAATTACACTATATAATATTTCCATTCACTCTGTGGAACCTGAATGGAACCTGAAAATTGCAATGTCATCCCATGATTATTTCCTGACGTAATGAGTTTACAAGCATCACCTGAATGCCCCATTAAACAACTGACAGCTTCCCAATATGTTGTTTTGTTTTTTTTTTAATCAAACAAAACACCTGTTATGTCTCCAGATCCTGACAAAAAACACAGCTATTATTACTTAATATCCACCAACAGAAGTAAAATGAGAGGAGAGTGCGAATTAAATGATGAACAGCTGTTTTCCCGCCTCTTTGAGCAGGTGCGTCTGTTGTGGCTGACACATTTACTGAATTCAGAGTTACAGCCTGGTTAACTTGTGGATTTAACTGCTATCATTCATCATATCGATAGACTGTGGTGAGTAAAGCTTTGCTCGAACTGGAGGGGAAACTGTTGGACTCACAGCTCATAACGCAGCACTGACTGTTTTTCCACTACAGTACAGGTGCAGTAGCCAGGATCAGCTCAAGCCTCAGCTCAAGGTGGCAAAAATACTCATGTTTTGTGATGGAGACTCTGAGTCTTATGAACAGACATAATACAGGTCATACAGGACCGATAACCTCCATCATCTTCGATCTTCTTCTCTTTTGTAAGTCACTTTGGATAAAAGCGTCTGGTAAATGCTTAAATGATGTTGTTGTTTGCTTCTCGCTTTTTTAGGTTGCTTTACAGCTTATACTGTAGGTAGTGCTGGAATAGCCGCTCTTAGTCTGCTGCTTTGTGGTTGCTCAGCCTTTCTTCAAATTCTCAAGGCTTGAAACAGAGAATGAGACTTTAGACAGATTTAACAGATTTGCACTTCTTGTTGTTTTTGGGTTTTGCCTGTAATCTAATGTATTCTCAATTGTGTTTAATGTATTTAATTGCAGGTGAAGGATTTTATTGTCCTTTGGTTTGGTTTGTTGTCCCTTTCATGCTGTGTATTGTTCCATAGCAATGTCTCAGCATAATTTTCACCAATAAAAGTATAGTTAATTTGAGTTTGATTGGCATCCGTCCATCCGTCCATCCATCATCAGGTTGTTCAAGAGGAGGTCCCTATAAAACAAGTTTTAAAATTCTCCTGGGAAGACGCCAAAATCCATCTTGGGAATTTGGGGTCGACCTGGGGTTTCCTCGAGGTGGACATCTCCAACATCTCGAGGTGAAGATGAATCAGTTGCCCGCACTACATGAGCAAACTCCTTTAATCGTAAAGGAACAGTGGCTTTTATCCCTGTCCAAATGTCCAAACTAACTTAACCAGCTTGTAGCCACGATCACATTCATTCAATCACTACCCAACGCTCATGATTAACAGGTAAGGATTGGAATGTACTGATGGAGAGGTCAAACAAAATGCTTTGCTTTACGCCTCAGCTGCTTTGCCAGAGAAAGCCTGTGTAATCACTGCTGTCCCTCCTCCCCTCACACACGACCTGATACTCAAAACTCCTTTACTCGAGGTAACCACCATTCTTACCGTGAGAAGCACGTCCTTGAACGCTGAGGTGGTGATTCTCATCTCGGCCGCTTCTGACTCGACTGCAAACTGCCCTAAAGTGCATTGAAGGACAAATTCATTCAGACATCAATAGAGGCATATTGCCATTTTACATATTTTTTTTATATTACATAAAACTATGCAATAATAATAACATTAGCCAGATGTGCTGCACTAAAGCCAAACATTTTTTGCACAAGCTCACTCTCTATACACCTTTTTTATCTGATGTCACATTTAAACTCGGAGCTTTAATAATATCCACCAAACAGCCTTTAAACACACAGTAACAGTGGGAGCTGTTTGACCATGAAACCTCGTCTACATCCAAAATCCACAAAGTCATAAAGTCCAGAGCTCTGACCAGTGCACTGGAGCTAAAACTGGGCAAAGGCTGACCGAACATGTGTGATCCCTTCTGGGGGATTATGAACAGTGTGGTACATACAACCAAGTGTAATATGTATAGAGCTTTTTTGTGTCTTTAATAAAGTCTATCATAACAACAAAAGACATGGGTCTTGATCTCTGTATATTTGGCTCAATGTGTAAGTCATTGCTTTGCAAGTGAAGTCCCAAACTTTTCTGTTTTTCATATTTTTCTAATTACTCTTGCGAAGCATTCAGGACCTTTTGCCTTTTCTGTTTCCCAAACTTTTAATGAGTTCACACTCTGTTATTAACTATCCCACGTTGCCTATTTTTCAGACGGGAGTTTTATTATTTTTCACTACATGAATTAGTGACAGTGGTTATTGATAACAACGACGGTAAGCACATTGTAACCACAGAGACGCGGAGGAACATAACTGTTATTGTTCCTGCTCTGTCTTGATGAAGTGCCTATTAAACGTCACCTTCCATCATTGGCCTGAGTCACTTCAGACTAACGATGTGTTCACTGACGTCTGAGTGAATTTGACCATGTTCTTCTGTAAAAATCACTAAATTAGCCCGTGGAGCACTGCGGCCACAAGAGCTTCTTTTTTTTTATTTTTTCTCAGAAATGACTGGTCTGTACCACTCTAAGCTCTGTGTCCGTAGCTTATCTGTTAAGTAAATTAAATGCCAATGGTAAATAGTTTTAGTTTACAAATGACAAATGACCACAGCGTGCAGACCCTTTACAAAGCCACAGCGCTGGGTAACAAGAGATGATAAAGGAGGCTGTTCTTGAATGCTACCCAGCTTCTAAATGGCCAGCCCGGTCGAGTGCATCATGCCCATGTCAGGGAACAAACAAATAAGATGAAGTGCTCTCTCAAAGTCAGTGGAAAGGACAACCACACTGGCTACCAACAAACAATGATAGATGAGCAATGCATGATGGTGTAGGCAGAGAACGGGTGGGGGGGAGTATTCAATTAGCACAAGGAGAGATGGCAGTTTAACGGCACGGCAGGAGAAGCTGGCAGGCATTAAGAAAGGCCAAATTGAAAATACATACATCTCAGATAGATGACAGCCTCATTCCCCCCTTTCCAAAGTGGTCCGAAATTTATGATTTTCCATAATTGTTCATGTTTTGACGCCTCATATTTCAATCTTGAAAGTGAATGAGGCAAAAGGCATGCTTGGGGGATTCTTTAAAAAACAGAGTTTAGGGCGCGCTCCCATGTGAGAAACTTACTCTAAATGCTAACAGGCTGAATTCAGCGGCTCACACATCTCTCCCTCACCTCTCAACTTTGCCACTCGGTGGCAGGATTTGTGGCACACTGGAGGCTGTGCGCCAAGCTATTGTGAAGAGTTACACCTTCAAAAGCACTCCGAGTCGGACTCATGAATATTTATACACTGATTAGATGCCCTGATTTATCAGGCTCCGACGGAAAGGAATGATGGATTTTAAGGAGCTGAGGCTCGCATACAGACAAAGGCATGGCTCTGTTAATGCAGCTCCCATACTTCACATAATAGGCTGTCTATTAGAAAAAAAACGGTAGCTGTGCAGAAAACTTCCAACTTCAATCTCGGGCTTTTTACTTCATTGGTTCAGTGATCACATGCTATATAAGATGCGCCCAATCATAAATACAGCAGTGAAATATGATGCTGCTGCTGTTCTTCTTTCTCTTTTCCGCCGCCCACATTATTTCTGTTTAGACAGTTTCGATCCAACAAACACATTTCCAAGGCCTGCGATGGAGAATGTATCGGAGACGTGGTTCATCATTTTTTTTTTACTATCGCATAACGTCTTTGTGTTATTCCGCATGTTTGACTGATTCTGTTGTGCATTGTCTGGAAGTTTTATGCAGCGCTCAGAAGAACCGCGCAGCCATTTAAAGTTTTGGTTTCAGATGTTTCTCACGTCTGTCACTAGACAATAGTGTCTCTCTCTCACACACACACACACACACACACACACACACCAGATTTTACACTGACACAGGAACTGTAAATGTGTTGTCAAATGAACATTATACTGCTTTTATCAACAGTATATTGAGGTATTTGCTCTCAGTATGTTTTAAAAGTAGCATAGGCCTAGCATAGCATAGGTCACTACAGCATAATTAATGGATATTTGCTTATTTTGTGTGGGGTAAAAAGGCAACTGATGCATCTCACCAAATGCCTGATAATGGAACTGGAGTGGAATTAGTTTTGCAGGTATTTGGTGATGAAGCAAAGTATTGAACTAATTAGAAGCGTTACCCACTTGTAGTAGTAAGTTGATGCATCACTAAACTTTATCAAAGTTTATCCCAAGACAAAAACTATGACTGTCTATCTTTAAATGTGACTATTGGGCTGTATTACCTAAAACTAATCAAATCACTATATTCATATAGCATTTAATGATCCTCTACAGAACATGAATGTCATTCACCTCCATGACTGACTTTCTTTGTTTGCCAAAATCAGAAAGCTTTCTTGCAATCTTGCATGACTGGCATGCAAAATGTATAACTTCACCTAAAGGGATTTAAAAATAGTTACGATATTCAGTTATTATAATTTAAACATGAAGTCTACACAATCTGCCTAGCAGTAAATAAAAAAACAGGGGTAAGGTAAGTGCTAGGACAGACGATGCTCTTGGAAGAGCTGGGTCTTCAAGAGCTTCTTGAAGATAGACAGGGACAATCCTTTGAGGAACAGAATACCGAAGGGGTACATAAGCCTTTAGGAGAGCATTTAAGTAGGTGGGAGACCCATGGAACACTTTGTAAGCTAGCATCAGTGATTTGAATTTGATGTGAAATAAAATGTAAAGGACTGATATCGATATTAGTAGATATTTGAGTTTGGTATCAGTCTCGGACATGGACAAGTGGGATCAGGCCATCCCAACCAGACACAGAATACACCGTCCTAACCTAATGCCAACATGTCATCACACAAAGAAAACCCTTTGTCTAACCATGATTTCAAATGTAGAACCTTGTACTCGTGGTATACCATGTTGTTCTCCCCTGATGGTTCCATCCAAGTCGAGTTGCCTTCTGAATTGAACGTAGATATAATCTGATACAGAAAATCTGCATTTTACATCCAACCACTACCCATATTCTAATGATTCATAGAAATTAACTACTCATCGCACCAATTCTCCAGGGTGCAATTAAGTGATTGTGGGAGAAGTGGGCACAGTGAGATCAGGTAATTACGAGAACCAAGGTCGAATCTCAAAATGGTGGAAAAACAATGTCGAAAACTTGTTTCATGTATTAATTTGATGAAGGTCGCAGCCTCTTTATTACAGTAAATCTGTCATTATTCTAAATGGAGCAGTGGCACCAGTTTGCTTCATTGATTTACTAAATCTGTTTCCATATTGTACTTTGTCACAATTTACCTTTTGTATTGATGGAGCACATTTTCAACCTTGAAAAACAAGAGGACGAAAACGCAGTATTTGTGCGGCCACAAGAGCTTCTTCATGCATTTTAAAAAAGATCCAGCCAATGCTGCCTTTTTCCAGGGGAAGACAGTCTCCACTCAGCCATGAATGTCAGGTTTTAAAAAAGTAATTTAAATCTTTTGTACGCATCCACTCGCTCATTTAAACAGATTTTTGATGATATGAACTTTATATGAACTGACAGCCTTTGGAGGAAAAGGTTTATAGGCATTTTCAGTAAAAGATACTTTTCACATGCAGTGCCTTAAACCACAGAAGTGGAATTTTAAAACAGTCTTTTTATGATGGAAAAAAAAGGGAATATTTCAGCAAGAGACAGCATGAACCACCAGTAAATGGAAAACGGTATCTCTTTAAATAATCCTGCAGACAAAAGCGTGGAGCTATTTGGGTCACGGACAAATTGTGGAATAATCATATACCTTATTTCAAAAGTACTGGAAACAATACTTGGGTGTCTGTTTCTTTGTAACTGGGCTCATTCATTATCTATACACATGCTTGTTTAAATTGGTAATGCTGAGCCTTTTCAAAAGTATAATGTCTCCCTTTTGTTGTTTTCCAATTCTATGGTTCCAGAGTAGGAAAAAGGCACCATTAGACACGAGATTAAAATATCAGTCAATGCCAACAGACAACAGTTCTGCCTTGAAGGCCACTGCATCTTTTCTGAAGTGTACTTATAATAACAATAAAAGGGGCTCTTTCCTGGTAACCGTTTCAGTATCAATACACTCTCACTTAACCCATCACTCTTCAGTTTTGTTAATAATCTCACACTTACACGTTGACCTGAGTGTGCGGATGTCATCACAAAAAAAACTTCAAAAGTATTTAACCATGAGCAAAAATGGTAAGAAACACCTTTTCCTCTTTGTAAGAGGTGTTTCATACTTCTTTGGTCACAAAATGGATTAAATCCAACAGTTTTTTTATGAAACACAATATAAAGTGATTGGACAGAGGCAGAAGTCCCAACAGGTAAAAGTCAAACGAGGAGGACAGTGATCATCCGGTGATGATCCGTCGCGCTCTTATCCCTCGCACGCTTTGAGCTGCTCGCGTTGTTCCTCGCTCACCGCCCGGCCTTCCTTTTCCAGCCGCTTGAGTGACAGGTGACACCGAGCCCCCTTTGAACTCTATCTCGCTGATGGAAGAACAGTCTAAATTGAAGCAGTGTTATTACACGCCACCTTGCTGAGTCAGTGGGAAAGTGGGAAGATGGGGTGGCACTTCTCTGAATGAATAAAGAGCCTTTCAGAGGGAAAGGTGCCGAGCCAGATCTCAAATGCATTACACAACAATAATGAGAATTGTAAAGAGAAGGGGGGGGCGGGTGGGATTTGATTAAAAAATGTTTTGAACAGCAGTTCTGCTTTCGTTTATTCTCTCAAAATGACCTCAAAATATATATTTTTTTTACCTTCAAAGGGATTTACAGAGGGAGGAAAAAAGAGACTTGCATTGATAAAATAGTTTGCACTAAAATCAAATTGCAGCCTTAAAGAATGATGAGAAGAAGAAAAAAGAAAAATAAATGACAGATAAAACCCATTATTTCTGAAGTTGAACGAGAACAATGCCTAAAAAACCAAGCGCACACAGACGGATCTTAATATCCAGTGACCGAGAACGACCTTTAGTGAACGCGGGCGACTGTAACATTGATCACAGCGAGATTTAACTTCATTATGACGGTCAATAATTATAAGTGGCTGAGTATCGCTGGCTGTTTTTTTAGTTGAATTTTTAGTGAAGAGAATAAATACCAGTGACAGAACTCACAGTGCAGTGTTTTCTCATTCAGCTTTATCTCGGGGGGGGGAATACAGATGCAGCTGTCAGAGGAATCACGTCTCACACACACACACACACACATACATACACACACTCGCTGCATCAGGCTTTTTGTGCAGATTATTTCAATTTTGTCGCTTCTCTGTGATTAAAAAGAGAGATGCCGGGTTGGTGGTGCTGTGACAGAGGAGCCTTCTGTGTTAGAGAATACAGTTACTCTGTGATTTAAGCTGTAATAACACACATTTGTTCCAGATTGAGTCCAGCAATTCAATATTTAGGGTACATTGATAATTGTTCACTGCTAAATTTTAGTTTCTTCCAAGCCAGGAACAAACTTGTGCTGTATGAATTACATTACTACACAACTAAAGTGTTTCTCAACAGTGTTTTGTAAGAAACTAATATTGCGTTATTTGTAAGGACGATATAATAACCCAGTCTCCATGATCATTGTTCTCTTTTTTACATCTGTAAACCACAGATACAGTTAACCCTTTAACAATAAACATACCGCAGACAATGGTTTTTCTGGATCCTGAGAAGTTGCCTGTCAAAGTCAACGTGTAGTTATTACGGTAATTTCACTCGCTGTTGCAGGAAGCTGGCGAATCAGTGTCTTATGTATTTTTGGACATTGAGACGAACAAATGTTGTTTTTAAATATGTTTTACACTGTTGAAATTTCAAATTTCACGTGCAAAATCTGGTGTTCGTGTACAACCACTGTGTTTGTCTTCATTTAAAATTGGTAACACACTAATTTAACGTGCAGTAGCTTGTTGTAGCTGTCCTGCGAGGGATCGAGGGAGTCGATCAGTTGGTGTCACACGTTTTGACAAAACAGCTGCTTGTCATTGTGTGATATCATACACACAGACCAATCACTTCATCAGGGGCTGAAATAAATACAAATAAATGAAGCTGCAGCTGCTGAGAGACGGGGAGGAAAAAAGAAATCCTGCTGCTTGTCTGAGTCATAGAATCACTCATTTCAGACTGTTTTGGCATACATTATATACAGAGGGTATACGATTATGCAACATAGAGTGTCTTATATCCTTTTTTCAGCACAACCTAGGCAATCTGATGAATTTTTTTTTTCCATATTCACCAACTATATAAACACACCTGACCAAAAAGTAGTCAAAATGTCACAATTCAAAGTTCACTCGGCTTGTTTTTATGAACAATAAGAAAAAACGCTCTATTTTGTGACTTCTAAACGATAATTGCTACTTTATAACACAACAAAAAATGTTAAATTTTATTTATATGTCCATATAAGGAGTTGTGTATTATTCCCCCGGCAATTTGTCACAGGTGCACAAAGGGTTAATACATACTGCATATTAACACTGCAGCACAGTTCATTCATCTGCAAATGTGCAAAGTGTACATTTCTGAAATAGACATTGTCTCTGTTGATGCTGATGTTGATATAAAATGCTTCTTACTATGACAGAAAAAAACACCTCAACGTGTCTTTATCTGTCCAGTTAGTCATGATAGCGTGAAGAATCTATTTAACCACAAAGTAGACAGAGAAGCTCCACCCCCCCCCCCCCCCCCCCCCCCCCCCACACACACACACACCTTCATTGCTCTTAGGTGTAATGTTCAGTATATTACATTTTTCATGTCATGTCAGCCGAGGATTGTCCGGAGCACTGACCCAGTGACAACTTCCTTCACACGCCGTCTGCTCAAAGACAAATCCAATCAGGCTGGACAAACAGTGTGACATCTGTAAATCCACATCACTTTGCTCTTGTACATCTTTGTAATTGCCTGATATTATATTACTGCACAAAATGACTTAAAAAATCTAAATAAATGAAGGCTTAATTGCATTAAATTGGTTAAAAATCCACTTTAAAAAGTGACATACAGACGTTAAAACTGATTGCACTGCGTAATGGTGATAGAAAAATTATGCCTTTTGGATTTCCATTGGTTCCCTATATGTAGAGCGGTCACATGTTCATATTCATACACACTGTTGCAACGATTGTTCAATTACTATATGAATTGTCAACTATATCAACTACTAATTGATTAATCAGTTTGAGTGGGGCTTTCTTTATAATTAATCTCTTTTGGGTTTTTTTTTTTTTAGATTCTTAAATGTGAAATAAATCATTATAACTGAATCATTGTGGTTTGTGGACAAAATTTGACCTTTGAGAACATCATCATTTAGAGATTTTGGGAAACACAATTCATAATGTTATGACATTTTATGGAGCAAAAAAAAAACAACGGATTCATCTGGAAAATAATTGACAGGTTAATCAAGTATGAAAAAGCATCATATTCTTTGTTTTTCTATTGGTTTAATTGAAACATAATGAATATGTACATGTGCACCAAAAACAAGAGCTTAACTTAAATTGCTGTTCAGATTGTGACCGAAACTGGGACACGTTAGGGTTTTGCAGATATTGGTTGTGACTCGGGGAACTCTGCATTGTCCCAGACAAAATGTGCAGTCACTGCTTTCACTGTGTGACTATTTTCTGGCTACAGCAGGAAGCAAGTTTTATATCAAATTGCCAACTTGCTCAAACTCAGGCGGATACACGATGCTCCACGAAGGTGTGGAAACCTATAGAATATCATTAATGACCAATATCACTCTGGTCCTATACACAAAACCCAATTTAAACCCATAATTATACAGAAACATGTGCAAGTCTCAATATATGCAAATGAATCCACACAAACACCAACACTGTATATTACTAACACCTGAGATTTGCCTCCAGACTCAATATTTCACTGTCATATGCTGAATAATTCCAGTCCACTGGGACTCAGCTTTGTTTCCCCGCTCGCCTCAAATATTAAAGAATAATCCCAATAACTAATCCATGTTGGGTTCATCAAGAGAAGCATTGATCATTTCCACCTGCTGTACTGTACTCGCTCTCCTTTCTTCCTCCCTGACTTCCTTCTTTTGCATTCCCTCACTCTTGTTTCCCCCTCTGCCGTTTCTTAAATGTCACTTCCTGCTGTAGCAGAGAGAAAATGCAGGTGTGTGTGTGTGTGTGGCGAAGCAAATGTGACCTTAAATACCAAATCTGACATTTTAACTTGTAAGGCGACATGGGAATGAAGAAATTGCTTTTTTTTTTTCATTTAATACAGTCCAAATGTGGAGAGAGGAAAAAAAAGGGGATACATCAGTGTGGTGAGCAGCAGTATGAAGCAGTGAGGTGTGTTTAATGTGTTTGCCCCCCAAAGACCCGGCTCCGAGTTACTTTTCTACGAATGGCAGAGGAAACCGTGACACAGTCGTTTTGATTTGTGCTCTGTAATGTAAGACCTGTCCAAAAGTAAAAGGGTATATACAGATATTTAAGTAAATAACTGATTCAGGATTATCCAGATGTGGTTTACGTACGTCTGTTAGTGCTTTTCGTGCAACATTTCTATTTTACTCCACAGAAATTGGATCAATTGATGGTAACAGCTTAATTTGTTGCCTGTGCAACATTTTATTTTTTCTATTTGCATGTTTGCTGCTTTATAACAAGAGAATCCCATCCACCTGCTGTGGGATCAATAAAGTTGATCCTCGGCTAATCCTTAAATGCCAATGTCGCATGTCTTTGTGGAGCCGCTGCTGTTTTGCCCTGCGTTTGCCTTTTTGAAAATCACCATAAATAATAAACTTTTAAATGCTCTACATCCTCCCTCTGTATTAAATTTAAATGGCAGCGGAATGAAAGTACAGATCTGCTGGACCTGGAAGGGATAAAGACAGGCTCAAGTGCTTTTATTTTGTAGAATTACCCAGAATGATATTAACATCTGTTACAGTATGATAATTAGCGTTGTTACATTTGGGTCTGGAAAGTGAAGCCAACGTGAAAGTGGCTGAAAAGTGTATTCTGCTGAATGGCCATCAGAGGGCGACTCCACTCAGTTTGTATGAGAGTTTATTACAAAGTCATATTTGTTTTTAACCATCACAATTAAGTCATTAACCTCAGCCCTTACCCTTAACCCTGAAAAAGCCCTTTAACCCTTACAACACAGCATTTCAATGACTATGTTAAAACATACAGTGTATACAGAGGCTATAAGAATGTGCAATATAAGGTGTCTTATATCCTTTTTTTCAGCACAACCTAGGCGAAAAATGCGAAATTCGAAAGTTCACTGGTTTTTATGAACAAAAAGAAAAGAAAAATAGTTTATTTTGTGACTTCCTTTATATCACTACTGGAAATGTGACAACACATAAGAAGACAAAACCCCCCTGCATTATTTTTAAAGCCTGAATATTATTCTAACGGTTATTTTCATAATCGATAAATCTGTTAATTATTTTCTCGATGAATCGAGTAATCGTTTGGTCCATAAAATGTCAGATAATGTTGATCAGTGTTTCTCAACGTAGAAAGGATGATGTTCCCAAATGTCTTGTTTTGTCCAAAAACCAAAAAACCAAAAAACGACTTCTGTTTTAATGATTTCTTTGTTATATGGAGCAAAGAAACCGGGTAATCGATTGTCAAAATAGTTGACAATTAATTTAGTCATTGATTAATAATCGGTTAATGGAGTACTTGGTGTTGTTGGTCGTACTTTAAAAGAACGTTCCCATATAAAAGACTTCAAACATATAAACTGACATAAATAAAAAAATATATGTGTTAACAGTTATTAAAGCAGATATATTTGTTATACATCATCAAAAAAGTAGTGTTTTTGTAGGAGTGACAGCATTGGACTGAGGCTTTATTACCAAACCTCATCATTTCACACACACTAGTGCATTAAAATGAATCCTACATTGGTTGATTTCTTTTCCTTTATACTTTTCTACTTTCACATTAAGACATTTCATTCTGCTGCTCTGTTTAAATAAAGAGGGTTCTCTGGAGGGGAGGTCTTAAGAGAAAATGGAACAAAAAAAACCTGATTGGGAAACAAAATGATTCTATCCCACAAAGTAATTCATTTCTTTGCTGTCATTAAATTTTATGTTTTGAAAATTAACAAAAAACAATGAGCCATATCTATCTCGCATTTCCATGTCCCACAATCTCATCTCCTGCTAGATAATTTGATTTCACTTCAAGCCATCACTGGGGTAATTTCGAAAAAGTTGCAGTTTTGAAGTTATTGCTTCAGAAAAAAAAAACATTAAAAAAACAGGACGCAAAGTTGTGGGAAGTCGTTCTTGATGTTATCCCCTCTGTGGCTGTGATGAGGAGGGAAGCTGCTTCACAGGCAGATCAGAGGAGCGAGGTACCTGTGAAACGCAGCTTCTCTTTTCATGTGAACAGCAGAGTTCAGCCCGGAGAGCTGGAATCACGCAGGCATGGTGCAGACATATGTTACTGTCAGACGGTGTTAGCTTTGATTCTCCTGAAAACACAGGCGCCATTAGAAATAGATGTCACAACATTCCTGGATGAATCGGCTGAGGCTGCAACAATCTGCTGACTTCCATCCGTCACCGGCTGGTGGAGACGGGGAGCAGCACAGACTCTCTGCACGCTTCACTTCATTCCTCCAGACGTTCAGGTGGAGGTCTCTTTCCCTTCCTGCTTTGCACACTCCACTTGTTCCTGTCTTCTTCTTCTTTTTTTTACAAAATAATTTAGCTTCTTTTAGTGCGGGACGAAGAGTGTTCAGTGTATGATAAACGCGCTCCACTGCTTTCGTGAAAGGAACTCACTTTCCATCGAATTACATTTGCTGCATTAACTTGGCTCCATTACCAAGGAGCAGCTTAGTGAGAGAGGAACAGCCTGTTTACATGATTATGATGACTTCTACTCTTAAGGATTTGTAAAGTCCTGATACACCAGACAGCACACGCATGAACTGAACCTGTGGAGTATCGAGCCCCGCTTACCAAGCACAAAAAACTTTTTGACAACAGAAGAAGTAGTCGCAAAGAATAGCTATCCGAGCCTCGCCCTTAATGCAGTGGCCATAGCTTACTTCAAAACCCGCCAAAGGTTCAAATGTTGTTGATGTTTGAACAGCAGGGGCTAGCGCGAGACACATCGCTGGGCCTGGGGCGTTCTGTCACTATGCATCACATTTTGATTGGCTGACGACACACGTCAGTCAAAGCTATAACCAAATAGGAAATGGGAGCTTCAAAGAAAGGCCAGCAATGTTACTAGAGCAGGTCCACGGAGCTATGATGCGTTTAAAGACATTATGGAAAATCCAGCTCAGCTTCACAAAAAATAACCATATTCTTTCAGGAAATATAATCATAACATACTGAACAAGTAATTGAATTCAGACACGTTCAGACACACATTAACTTGATTATTAAATAACAAATAATAATAATCATAATAAAAAATACTTTTTTGATATTGTCAGGGCCAGCAGAGAAGGCCCTGCTGGCCCTGACAGCCCACCACTGCTTCTAAGTATATCACATACAAGAAACAACTCAATTTCAGGGGAAAGAGCACCCATACCATGCCCCACCACTGAAAAAATGGCAATGAGGTGACACCTTTGCAATGTTCTGGGGTCACAATTCACAGCTAAATGTGTTAGTTTGGTGCAGTGGGTTTAAATGTTCCTAGACCCACTTAGACGGTGTGTGAAGATTACTTTGAGTTTCTCCATTCACGATGTTTCTTGTCTGTCTTTTTTTTTTAATTTTTTGTACATATTTATGTAAGTCTGCCTCTCATGAATCAGCCTTGAAACAACTCCGATTTGCCACAGCACCATCTGCTTTGTGTAATTAAAATCCTCACTCACTTTCTCATGGAGGCTCCGCCGAGAATCAACAGGGGAAAGCTGAGACAGAAAGTTGTTATTTATGAAGTGCGTGAACGTCGCGCGTGCACGTCTGTAACGGGCGGCAGCTATAGAGAACGAAACCGTGTGATTAGCCGGGTTTAACCATGTGGCACGTCTTCACACGTCTTCACGCTCACTTAGTCACGTTTCATCGATCTGCATCCGTGTTGTCGCCCTTACCTTGGTTTGTAACTCGTGCCAATTAGCGCGCAGCACACATGGACCTATATAAACCTATGCTGTCTGACTTTGTTGATTAACTCTGCAAATGCAAAGGTGTTGCAAAGAAAACCTTGACAACACAGAGCAGGAAGTCGCCACGAGTTTCCCCGTTGAGCCGATACTTACCGTTCACTCTAATAAGGGGCATGTGGAAAACATTCAGTGCTAATGCTGCGCAGAACGGCTGTGACATAACCATAATTATCCACCTGCCACCAGCTTGCACCAATTTACCACCCGTTTTTAATCAGAAATAATCACATTTATGACCAGCCCCGCCCTATCTGCGGCTTCTTCATGTGCACGTTACTGCAGCCTGAGCAATTTTCTCCGCTGTTCACATCAATCCATCAATAAATATCCAAAACACTTCCCTTGATTTTCATATGTTTGACATCCTGATTCACAGGGTCTTTAACGAAAGTCACAGCGTGTGTTTGTTATTATATTGTCTCATGCATGACGATTACTACTGCAACTTATTATTTCAGTACTTTTTCAGGGTGTGTGGAGGATCCAAATTTGACCTAATACCGTAGTTCATATTTGAAGTCCACTTTTTCTAACCTTTAGGCCAACCTTAAATCTTGTTGACAGATGACAAGAGGCAATTCCTCCAAAGTCTCCACCCATTTTGTAATGTTTCATTTTGTTACAACACTATTAAACTCACATTCTGTAAGGTTTTTGATAGTTTCACTTTTTTTTTGTCACACGCATATGTATTAATAGTGTATAACTTATTCATTTACTTTGGCCTTTCTAGTCTTATTTAACATTAAAATATTTTTCTTTTCATTTTCATTTCTTTTACTTTTTATTTAGACTTGGCAATTTCTTAAAATTCCGCTTCTGCATTGCTTTGCTTTGCCATTTCACTGAGAAATTAGCAACTGCTAAGAAGAACAGCCAATAGGGGGCGCCTCTCTCTCTCTGAACTGCACTGTGATTGGTCAAATTCTCCCGCCATGGTTCAGATTTCCTCAAGGCTAGAAACGGAGTCCAGAGAAGGTGCAGATGTTTAGTTTCTCTCATGTTGCCTACACCGGCTTTAATGGTAGAATAACTCGTTAGGATATGGGTTTTTGTCCAGAATTGTCCATTAGCACAAATGTTGTCTTCATGCCCTTGATTATAAAGGATTAATACATTTCTGGGTTCACCTTTCGCCGGCCATCGTCCTGCTCACTCAAACGAGACCACACTCAACGTCGGGGACCTTCAGAGGTCAGGAAAGTTTTTCAAATTCAGAGAATGTGACTCCATGTTTTCTGTCAAAATTGAATCACTGCCCCGGCCGTTTACTTTTACCTTAATTTGATGCTGAGTAGAGTGCACAGACAGCTACATCAACCTGCGACAAAGCGTCAGTGGGGGGAAAAGAGCTGAGTGCACTCCGCTGATTGTATCTGAGGCTGCTCAGACAGCGGCCTCTCCGTCATCCATAAACCACGCGGCGTGAAAGGAAACATCGGGAGGAATTACAAGGACAAGTGGAGTGTGTATGAACTTCTCATGGAACTGTGACAATGATTTTACAGGTCAGACGTAGATGTAGAGCAGCAAAGCAACGTTTTCTAGCAATATAGGGTTCTTACTCAAGAAATGATTAATAAACTGTTAACCTTGTGGGATATGGGAGTGTATTGTTGAGCAGGGGTTTGTGTACTGTGCAAAAAGGTGCAAACTGTCAATTCTGATCTGTAACTTTAAAGACTTGACTCAGACTGATCTGAACCCAGCCGCCTTTGTTCTGATGCAATGACAAGTTGCCTCCTGGCCCTTAAATGTAACAACGTGTTCACTCAGGAGAACTTGGACCTGTTTTATCTGCAGCGCCGCCGCTGCGCCGTCTCCCCACAGGCGGACGTCTGACCTTGGGTTGAAAAAAAACCAACTTGAAAGTGGTGTAAATGAAGAAAGTAGCTTTTTCCCTCACAAACATCCTGTCAGCTTTGTGTTGTGCCGTCCTTGTGTGCGCGGACCTGTGGAGGCGCAGCGCCACAGCGGTGTTTGTTGTCCTCTTAAAGGATTACAGAGGAGTTGGGATAGGTGCATAATCCTTTCAAGTTTCTATCAGCCTCAGACCAGCAGCAAAAATAAACAATCTAGCCAAGCGACTACAGTTCACTGATAAATTCCAACTTGTCTCTGTCCAGGCGAGCGTGTCCACCTCTGAACTGCCGATCCCACATCTCGACGTTCTTTTTTTTATCCTCCTCCTTTTCGTTCTCCGCTGTGTCCGTGGTTGCCCACGTAATAAACGGGGAAGGCTGCTGGTGTGTGATCTTGACACCCGACCCTGTGTGAGGACTGAAACTGAGAGCTGTGGTCATTTCATCTCCTCTGGAGCAGTGTGGCTTGTCTCACACGGATTAAAGGACACAGGGGAGACCTCCAGGGACCGAGCCTGGTTATTACCTCCGTGTTTGGGCTGCACAGAGGTCAGAGACCCCTGCTTGGCAGCAGGTGGACACAATCTGCCCTGTTTTTGTTTGATTTTAATAAATTCCTGATTGGATTCTTGTTTATTTTTCCGTCCAGCTTGCGTCATGTGTGAGACGCGGTTATATTCTGCTGCATTCACTGTAGGCAATTGGTGACCTGCAGCGAGAGGTCACCGCGGTCGGGTCAGGCTCGTGCAAAATTGATGCCAGTTCAACCCGTGCTAACCAGATATGGAGGGAGTAGACAGGAAGCAGGTACTTAACCCAAACCAAGTCAAATTGCATATTTAGAATTACACACACACATGCTCAAAAATGATATTTATAAACAATAGGTCAAGTTCTGAGTTTTTGACACGTCTCAGAAAGTGTCCCACAACAAACAATTTATCTGATTAATTTTCATGTGTCAGCGACAAGAGGAGATTGAAAGGGAAAGTGTTTCTGCTCCGAGCGGCAGCAGCAGATTATCACACGATGAGGTCAAAAGATGAGATAAGAGTCAAAAAATGGACTAGAAATATGTTAAACACATTAAATATCCATCGCCAACATGCACAAGTCATCTCTACTTACAGTGAAATATGAGTGAAAGCATTCTGGACTGGCTACAAGTGTTAAGAAGAGGGACAACATCATACCAGTATTGTGCAGCCCAGTTCTTTTTAGGATTGATTTTAAAACAACCATATCTTGTTGGTTTTTAAACAACCAACTGTCCCTAAACCTGGAGTAAAATATTCTTAAATTGATATAAATGTTCTTGTTTTAATAAAACAGGGGATAAAAACAAAAACTAGACAAAATTTAAGAATGTTGTACTTAATCAAATAAAAGACGGCTCATTTAAACATTTCTTCCATGAAATAATTGATTTGCCTGTTTAAGCTGAATTTAAGAACAGAATTTCACATATTTGCACACACACACACACCAGTCTGTGACTTTTACTACTGTAATATCTTATTAAGATAAAGTTAGATGTGTTTTCTGAAAATTGGATTTATTTTTTTCGAGGTCAGAACATTCCTGTTTGCCGAGATTATTTTTCCCAGGATTTCCCAGAAACAAATCTTATTTTACTTTCTTTAAAAAAAAATTCTGTTTTTGCAGTGTAGCTGCCCCTCCCCTTCAAAATAAATCTGTCCACAAATCTTGCCTTTCCTTCCAACATGACAAGATTTTATCATGATGTACAGTTTTTAATGTTCTTGTTCTCTTACATCGTATAAAGTGGACACTTGTTCTTAAATTAAATTCTTTACTTTACTTGAGTAGAGACCTTGGCTGCAGCTTAATTTTTAATCTATCTTGGATAAAATGATCTGCAAATTTTCCCTCTTTGCTTTCCGCCGTCTGCGTTGTTACACATCTCATCTAATGCAGACGTTCATTTTTAGAAGTGAGCTCTTCCAGGTTTGATAATGACATTTCCAACCCAGAGCTTCAGACTCTGTTTCCTGACCTTTAACTGTAAGTAAGTTCTGAACTGTGTTCTGAACTGATTCACTGAGTACCATTTTCTTGATTTTTTCCCCTTCCCCAGCAGAAATTGTGCTTTTTCTGTTGCCTCCTCAATCCCGTGTTATTTCTGTAAAAACAGATTATCCAACCAATCCTGTTGTATACTTTTCCCTGTGTTTCAAAGACACGCCCTCATGCCGCCAACAAAAATAAACTTTCCAGGATCACACGCTCTTTCTCCAACATCACCCTCTCCCCTATATCTAACCTCTCAGAATTGAGTGCCAGAAACATAAGCCCTCAGACACACAATAGCCGTTGACTCCCATCAACCCTTTAATCCACACTTCACACTGATACAGAACTCTGGGACGGAGAAACGCTGACTTCAGCAAGAGCTTTGCCCCATTTGCCAGAGCAGCACTAAATAATCTCCTACACCAACCTGGACAAAACCAGTCTTTACGTTTCCTCCGGGTGTTTGTTGCATGTGTTGTGCAGTGTTTTTTTCACTGTTTTTTATTGTTGTATTAAGCCGCCGTTTTCAGGGGTTTTTCTGGGAGATTGCTGTTCACATATGAAGAAAAAAAGAAAGGTGAGGAGTGGAGCCTGACACGAGCATGTACATATAAGATGGATTCTATGGATGCTATGAATTCTCCCAGAGCTTTTTCAAGTTGTGCACTTTGACAAGGACCAGATCATTTTCTAGTCTCTTTACTTGTCCTGTTAGATCGTATTGCTGCATTTGACACCAGTGATCATGATATTTTATTGCAGACTGGTGCAGACTCTTGGGATCACAGGTACTGCCCTCTGCTGGTTTAAATCATGTTTACCTGATAGATTGCAGTTTGTTCATGTTAATCATAAAGCCTCATTACAAACAAAAGTTAATTGTGGTGTTCCACAAGGCTCAGTGCTTGGGCCTATACTTTTTACCTTATATATATATATATATATAATATATAACATTATTAGAAAGCACAACATACACTTTCATTGTTATGCAGATGACACACAGCTTTATTTATCAATGAGGCTGGATGAAATAAATCAGGTTGTTCAACTTCAGGAATGTCTCAGAGACATTAAGTCCTGGATAACCTGTAACTTTCTACTTTTAAACTCAGAAAAAACTGAGGTCATTATTATCAGCCCTAAACACTTTGCTTTGCTCATTGTGTTGGCTTTCTCTGCTCTCCATGATGTACAGTGCCTTGAGATAATATATGTACAAATAAAATTGAATTGAATTGAATTGAACTCACAGGAGAAGTTCCTGGGGAAAAATGTGTGGAGTGTCTTTTGTGGACATTTGCATACTCACTCAAACCCCTCTGGACAATTTCGGGAACATGTCCGTACTCCAGTGCAACTACGCTGTAAGTTACATCGTAAGTTTCACAGCAGCTTTTGTAACTTTGACTGCAGGTGCTGTAGCAAACACCATTATGCAAGATAATTATATTTAACTGACCTCTGTTCAGCATTACTGATTCTGGCACTTTGCGTCTCCGACTATCATTAAATTACACACTCCTCACAATGTTCCTGCTCACTCACCAAATGTATTCATGCACATTTGTGCCAGGACAATGGTTCGGATGCAGAGTGGGAATAAAAGACTCACCCATTCTCTATTAAATATCAGTGATCCAACACAAAGTTCATTCATTCATTCATCTTCTACCTCTTTATGCTTCACATAAGGGTTCACAGGGAGTGCTGGTGCCAATCCCAGCTGACATAGAGGGAATGGTGGGGTACGGCCTGGACAGTCCGTCACAGGGACACAAACAATACTCAATTTAGAGTGTTTTTGTTTTTTTAGCATTTGAAGTATGGTACAAATTTCTTTTCAGGAATGGATAACGTTTTAATAAAGAGTGTTAATTTGACTTAAAAATTTACCTCAAAAACACACACTACTGAAAATGAAGGGAAGCTAAGCTAACACAGTGAGGACGGCAAAGGGAGCGAGGAGAGCAACTCCCCATTAGGGGTGGGTCAAAATATCGATTTGGTGATACAGTGTTATCGATATGCCAGGGCAAATAACAAATGAAGCTGGGCGTTGTTACTTGATGGGAACTTGAGTGGAAGTTACCCGGCCCGAAGAAAAGGGAATTTACAGCAAGGTAATGGCACAGAAAGCTACGTTAAGAGATGCTCCATCCACGTTCAATACATATACTTCATGCTCTTTGTTCTCTGTGTTGTAAATAAACAGAGAAATCCTTTAGTTTTCGTCATTTAGAGAGATATCGTGATGTATCGCTATGTGATCGATTGTCGCAGTATCGTGATATTATTGGTATCGTGGTCAATGAATCACGTATCGTGAGGTACCCTGTGATTCCCCACCACTAACTCCCCATCACCCTGACTTAACCTCCTGTCCAAAGAGTCGGCAAGGTAGTGGATTAGATGACAAGCTGCCCAGCAGAAACCCTGATATGATGCTGGCAACGTGCCGCCATTTGCTCGCAGATGCTCCTAACGGTTCCCACTTCCTGCTCGATTTAACTGGACGCAAACCTGACATTTTGTAGTGAAGCGATCGCCAAATACCGCAAAGCGTAGTTAATCAACTTAAGTGGCAGTGGAGAGTTTGCCGTGAAGTTGGCCTGTTACATTAATTTGACTGACCTCATTACTTTTAATCACATTTCCCTCACATTTTAGTGTGGACGGTCATTCTGAAACTCACCGTTCTCATCAGCGCTGGTTCCAGCTGCAGCGTGCAGCTGTTTTCAGAGGGAGAGCTTCCATCGACTCTTTGTCCCCGTCGTGACACAGCAGTGACCATCTGGCGAGCGCAGTGACTTCTATAACAAGGCCACAACGTAACATAATATTAAATGAATGCAAATGTCGCTTTGCGTCCATCGGATGTTGTCATCAAATCAATAACTACCACTTAATGTATAATAAAGGTATAATACCTGCACTTATGTATGTTAAGTAGTGCTTACATGACTAACTCTGAAGTTCTGTGGGGCAGTTGTTATCACGATATCATAATAAAGGTTGATTTATTACTGCAGTGTGTCGATGCATTAGAAATTTTATTTTTCCTGAAAATTTGAAGCTGCATTATATGGAAATTAGAGCAGAAAATCGGAGTTCAGGAGGTTAATAAAAGCCTGAAATCCTCTTTCATTTGAATATTGGCAACCCGTGTGTGTGTGTGTGTGTGTGTGTGTGTGCATGAAAAGCACTGTCACCACAGCACAAACATTACCTGAGGGACATCTGCTAATTTATAATTGTGGACAGCGATTTTTTAATCCTGTCTGAATCTGTTAAAACTTCCACGGAAAATTATCTGCCACATTTCGGCGATGATTTTCCCTCGGCAATTCTAATCCCAACCAAATCAAACCGTTTCAACTGCTGATTGTTTTCAGTGGCCAATTTATTATCCTTGTTCTCCTGGAAACATTGTGTTAATCCTCTTTCTGTCACAGAAAACAAATGAAATGATTTTAGTTTTTTTTTCTAGAGGGCATTAGAGCTAGTTTGAGGCAGCGGCACACAATTCAGCGGTGACTACTTTGTGTGTGTGCCCTGCACTAAAACACATTTTAGCCACCTAACAAAAGACTTGCCTAATACAATCTATTCCTGTTTAAATCTATGATATCTTAAGAATATGTTTGCTATTTTATCTCACCGTTAGACAGCTGTCCGCAACAGGAAACTGAACTTAGTTTTGCTTTGTAAACAAACTTACTTTGTACCTTTTAGTACCTGCTCTGGCGAGAGGTTCCAAGCGAGCTGAGGTGATACTACGCGTGACGTCGGCAGACTGTCGGCCACTGATTGGTCAGCGTGCCGTCACAGGAAGAGACGTCCGACACAAGAATCAGTTAAAAAGACTTAACAATCATAAAGACGTAGGTTAATCTCCAACAATTACCAGGGAAATGTCTAAAATCTCAATATCCGCCATCTCTGATTGCCTTGTTGTAGTGGAAAACCAACCTAAACCGTGCCGAGGCGAGGCGAGGCAAGCTAAAATGAGCAGTTTCAAATTGTGGCAGAGAGGAGTTTCTGATCCACTGCCGCTTCCAACACTGAGCTCAAAATATGTAATTTTATGACTTTGGAGTTTGAAGTCAGCTGAGATTGGCACAGTGCTCCCTGTGACCCTGCGTGTGGAGGATAAAGCAGTAGAAGATGAGTGAGTGAGTGAGTGAGTGGAGTTTGAAGTGCTTGGTTCGCATATCCTTAAGTCACATACCAAACAAAGCAGCAGTGGACCGGCAGCTCCTGAATGAAAAAGGCTGCTTTTCTCTATGGGCTTTGGTGCACAAAGCAAGAAAAAATGTAGTTTTCTAGTACACTTATCATGCCAATAAACCCTCATAAATGTGACATGCTGTTAAACCTTAGCGGTTGGGTGAAGCCGTTTATTACCAAACAATTGTGTTTGCTCATTTTAAATCATAATGACAGCATAATTGAGCACAACTGTATATTTGTACAGTTTTGTATTTAAGGTAATAGAGGAATACTGTGTGCAATCTGCAGTTTCACCATTAGATGTCACTAATTCTTACATACCAGACCTTGACGCAGGCATAATTTCATTCAAGTGGCTTAAATCTGTTTTTCCTCCTGTCCCCCACTGGCAGGAAGTGTGTGTCAGTACTCCACATAACTACGTTTAAAAAAAAAAAAAAACTTAATTATCCCTTTAAGCTTCATCAAGCTTCACCAAACCAGGAATTGACAACACGTAAAATGTTAAAAAAGGGTCTTTGGCTACTGCAGAAGCATTAACTGTGTTGTGTTAATGTGCCTCTGGAAAACTGTGCAGTGTGAAGGTCATTGACGAATTACAGACGGCGCTAACTGTCAGCGCTTAACAGCCTTCTCCTAATGCAAATGGCACTAAAGACAATGTAAATGCATGTGTCTGCATGTTTAAAAAGTGTAATTATGCAGCAGCCTGTCCCACGCCAGCAGACACTGACACTATCTGAACCCAACACCCTCTATTTGTCTGTCATTGTCACGTCTGCCTCCACCAACCACTCCTCTCCTCTCCTCCTCCCCACCTTCGTCCTGGTCTTGAATGCGGGTCACATTTCAACAGCGGCGTCCCGGACAGCAATGATTTTAACCGCGCCTCCCCCGGTGCGAGTGAGAGGGAGACGCTCGCACAGCTGCGACACTCGCGTCCTCAAATTAATTCCTCACTAGGAAATTGTTAATCAAACGGAATTCTTCGCATCACTGTGGGAGCAAATAAATGGCAAATCATTATGATGGTAATTGCACGTTGCAGTGATGGTGAAACTGGTCATTAGTGTTAGTGTTTTATGTATGCATGAATTTTCCCCGAGACCTTGAAGCAGCGTTAACCACGCTGAGAAACAGACGGTGATCTGGAGGCAATGACTGGCAGTTTGTGTGGGTTTGACACAGGGCCATTTCACTCAATATGTGTGTGTGTGTGTGTGAACACATTTGTGCTTCTGTTGTTGCACGGCTGATTTTTATTTTTTTTTTCTATCTATGAGCAGCCTGTGGCCAAGAGGAAAATAATTGGGCTTGTAAATGTTTGTAAGGTCAAATCCCGGGAAGGGTCAAGGTCATCTATCCATCATATGCTTATGTAAATACATTAATAGACCAAGAAATGAACAGCATATTAACACATTATGCAGATGTCATAATACTATTAACTGTATCATTTTTAAGTTAGAACTTTTATGTTGGAATATAATTTTATTATTTTCGTTAAGTGTCTTTAACCCTTAGAACACAGAGCATTTTGGCTGCTTTTTCCACATTACTATATTAAAACATACAGTTTATGCAGAGGAGGGTATAAGAATGTGCAATATAGAGTGTCTTATATCCTTCTTTTCAGCACAACCTAGGCAATCTGATGAAAAAAAGAATCCCTTTCACCAACTATATCAACACACCTGAGCAGAAAGTACTCAAAATGTTTAAAATCAGATTAGATTTGTGACATTTGGAATTCAAAGTTCACTTTCACTCGTTTTTATAGACGAAAATAAAAGAAAAACAGTCTATTACATGACTTCTGCACAAGGATTGCTATTTTATATCACTACTAAAAATATGATAGAAAATGAATCATTACTTTGACGCATATGTGACCTATAAACACACCCCCCCAGGATGTCCATATAAAGAGTTGTGTATCATTCCCATGGCAATTTACCATGGGTGTGAGCACTAAGGGTTAACAACTTAGAACTCTTAAATGTTGTGTATGTATTTATGTACACGCATGTTCAATAGCCACTTTATTAGGTACACCTTTTGAGGAGCTTGTGAAGCAAAATATCTAATCAGAGAATCACACGTGGACGTGTGCATGACGACTCGCTGACGTCTGAACGTAGCATCAGAATAGCAATAAAATGTGATTTGAGTGACTTTGGCATTGTTGTTGGTGCCAGATGGGCTGGTCTGAATATTTCAGAAACTATAGAGTACGGTCTGTTTTTAACACCGTAATTAACGACAGGTTTATCCGCTTTTAAGTCATGACCTTTTAGCTAGTGAATATTTTAAAGAATAACACACTTTTAGACCTTTTAAAGCCTAATCAAACAGGGCTCTCTACATTCTCCTCCTTGCAATAGAATATGGAAATGTGAATTATCCTGACTGAAACAAAAACAACAACAACAGTAAAGTATAAACCTGGGAACCTTGTTTCAAATTGCAATTTTGATGAATCGCTTTGCACCATTGCCAAACATGACAAATGGCAGATAAAGTAAATTCCTATAATTGCAGAGTAAATGTCTGGTTAAAGATGGATCTACTGTGTGTTCCAGTGTTTGGAGGGAAAAGGAAGCCAAGTGTTTACCATCACAATCTGGTGCTCGGGCTTGTGAATGTGCTGACAGGCACATGCTCTGGTCACTTTATGTTGAAAGGATTGTTGAGAGGATCCATCTGTGCCCGTGTGTGTGTGTGTGTGTGTGCCCACATACGGTATGTGTATGTGTCATTCGCCATATGTGCGCGTTCCATCTATGTGTTTGACAAGTGCTCCAAGGCCTGTGTTAACACTTGGATTAGAGGCAGAGGGAGGGAGGGAGGGAGGGAAGGGAGAGGAGTTGGTGTGACCTCCCAAGGACGAGCATGGAAGTGACCGATAAGGTGGAGGGGAGGGACGGGAGCGGCGTGCTGCAGGGTGCTGGCGTCAGCCTGCTCTGCATGGTAAGGGATTTAAAAGCTCTGAGAAGGAGGGCATGAGAAGATGCTGAGGCGATTCTGTGTCTGAACTGCACTGACTTCTATCTCCTCTGTTCTTCTTATCTATTTTTAGTGGACTGCTGCATGAATCTCCTCTCCCTCATTTGCGACAGACCCCAGTGTTTTTCTATCGATTCCCCCCCCCCCCCCCCCCCCCCCCCCCCGCCCCCCTCCCTCCTGCCCCACCTCCCCTTGCTTTACTTTGCCATCCAGACCCAGCTGCACGTCTTGGGGAAAATTTAAACAGCACTTTGTCCTGATGTACACACAGGGAGCCATGTTTCAAATATCAGATGTTAATATCATAGATGAATTTCTCAGAGGAGACTCTAAATCAGATTTTTCTTTGTTGCTCACCTCTGCTCATCTGCTCTCCCTCGGTAGCTGCCCTCTGAGTGAGCGGTATACAAAAGCTCCAAGTAAAGCTCCAAGTAACCATTCATTTCCTGCTGACAGATGACAGAGTGATGCATGGCCCGTGGCTTTACTTGATTTATCAAAAAATACACAAAGAGCACAACAGAACGCCGAGAGAACACAGGAAAAGGCCATTTGAAATCTGCTGAATGGGGTGATTTTCTTTTTTTTTTTTAGTACTATTTGCATAATTGCTTGTTTGCTACAAAATGATGAATAAACCTCAAAAAGAAAAATGCACATGGAAACAGTGAAGTTTGCTGCCAGCCGAGCATGCAGCATAATGTGCGCGCATGTGCTTCTCCGCTAATGACATTGAGATTGCGGTGTGTCAGTTTGAAGCATGATCCAAATGACAGGACTCCGGGGGAAGAAAAAAAATCAAATCATATTATTTTGTTGCCAGGAAAGAAAACACAATAAAACATGAACCCACACACTGCTATAAAGTGGATCTCCGTGATGCACAAAGCGTTTTAAACCTAAATGACAATCAATCAATACTGAATTATTCAGGACGTTAACTCTTAAGTGAGTATTTGTTTTTTTTTAGTAAAAACCCAGACAGTGCCCGTCAACATTTCCGTGATAACTCAGGGTTTATGAAGCACGGTTTGTACGAGGTTCTAAAACATCCACACTATGATGTTTTCATTTTAAATGAAAGCAGGTCGACATCTAGAAATCTGAGCTCTGTTATGAGACTACAAAAACTACAAAGTGTAGCCGGCTTGAAAATACTGCGGTATAGTGTTGAACGCAAGAACATCCATTTTTACACCATCACCGAATGGTGCTATATATATGTAGTAAACAATTTTTACGACTATTATTTTAAACGCTCTTAGAACACCTTTTCCAAAAGAGAACTGGCAAAAAAAATTTGTATTTTCTATTATCGTTTGGTCACAGCCATGTTTGGCTTACGTACGAGTAAGTATGTCATACCTGTAGTTCCCCAAGCTTTCTCTTGAATTTTAGACATTGAGGACACACTTCCCACTCGCCCATAAAAGTCAAAGTAAAGTTTGAATGTAATTCAGAACAGGTTCTTTTCTGGAGATGTTGCAAATGATCCGATGATTCCCCCCCTCTATATTTTTTGGAAACACATTTCTCCCTGTATTATTATTATTATTATTTACTTTTAATTTTATTGTCATACATGCATCTGCAGAGTCCAAGCAGCCTTTAATAATTACATCTCTCTGAGACAGTGTTGGCTGAGCCATATTCCGTGCTCTCCTCTTGCTGACTTTGCCCCACTGTGATTACGGACCCTGTAATTTTAACCACCAACCCCTTAACTTTAGTTGTTTTCTCTCCCAAAAAATGTATTAAATCTTACAAATAAAAATGATTACACCCTCAAATTCAAAAGGGCTTTGCTTTGCAAAGGGTTGGGAACATTCGCCTCACACGACCCCCGACAACACAGTCGACTTATCACCTGATTATATGAGGCTGACTCATTATTCCAAGGAAAACATGGAGATGTTTCCCGTGTGGTTTCTATCTCACAGCCACCTACTTGCAAATCCCCCTTCACTCCACTATGCTGAGCAGCTTAGTGCCTGTTGTAGCTTCAGGTTTCTGCTGAGTAAAAAAAATATAATAACATGTTCAATGTTGAGTGTTAAGAGGCACTCTGACCATTTGGACCAGGACTAACGGTCCAGTGTTCTTTGTTTTCTGCAGCAGGCAGCCTGCAGATACTTCAAGCCCAATCAGGCCCCTATTGTAATCAGCTGGAGAGAGGCTGGCCCAATCATAATCATCAGTGTGATTGATTTTTCCATCCGAGCTTCGGGATAATTAGCCAATTTTGACGAGAAACTATAAGACTGATTAGTCCAATAAGGGTTTTTCAACTCGACTTTGCAGAGAAGTGACATTTGAAAAAAGCTCACTCTTCTTTTAACGCCACACTTGGTGCCAGGGCTGATTTTAGAAGCGCAGAATAAGAAAACGGATCTCGGGAGAAACGACGTCTATAGCTCTCCTCCGGTGAGAAAAACTCACTGGATTTTCCTGAGAAGAATGGGGCCCATCAGACGAAAGAATCAAACCTCTCTTTTTCACCACTTTCCCCGACAAAACATGAGGAGAATAATCATCCGCAGATGTTAAAGGCCAGAGGTGCAGACATCCATCAAGCTCATTGTCACCGTGTTTCCCATCCCTCTAAAGAAACAAAACACCCTCGAATCTAAACCAAGGAACAATAGTTCCGGTTTTTCAGTGTCCCACTGTGTCGCGGTCAATGCCGAGTTTCCCATCCTTTACCCCCAACACAAAGTCTCCTTGTCCCACGGCGAAGAAAGATTGACACATCCAGCCCGGCCTCCTCCATCGCTCACTGCTTCCTCGCCCACACGTGCTTTGTCTTGTCTGCCCTGCCTCATTGGAGCAGTCAGCTCCATTCAGGCAGGTTCACGGGGGGCATTTAGTCATGCACTGTCAGCTCTGCTGTAGTTCTCTGCCGCTCCCCGAGAGGTGTGTCGGGCGGGAATGACATACGCACACAACCCCGGCCAGCCTGATCCGGGCCCGACGGGTGCGTCGCGCGCACACACAGTCACACTCAATATCACACGTGAGCTCGGGGGCCGCCTAGGAGTTGTGTCAGAGGAAATGACTCAGGTGGGTTGGCCCGACATGATTGTACTATTTTTGAGAATTGCACAGTGTAAAGGGAGAGGAGTGAGTGATGAGGCGGAGGAAATGGCTGGCAGTGCGTGATTGTGTTTGTGAGGAGAGGGTGGAGGCGACGCGTGCATGTGCGTCTGCTCCACAGGTGCAAAATCCTTTCCATTTCCTGCCAATGAACACGTTGATGTCACTCCACATTCATTATTCATTATTGATCACAGCACTTGGGTTCTAGGGGTTTACCTGGGTCAGGCAACAGTACTTTTACAAAGATGACAACATCAAAACACAATGGACTACAATGGAGGACATCCAGCAGCTCGGTATGTGACTGCGGCCGTTTGCCTCGACGTCCACGGGATATTTAAACGGATCGCAGGGAGTGGATGTTTTTCTGACGGCTCTCGTACCCTAAGGGAAGGGCGCCGGAAAATGTGCTTGGTTAGGTTATTTTAGTTTCTAATCCGTATGAAAACGTACTGGACTGAACTTTTCCACTAGGTGGAAACGTGGCTATAGACGGTGCTGACTGTGCTGTGTGCTGCCTGCTCCAAGAACCCAGCAGGCAAGCTCTCAGTCAAACGACTGGAGGGGGGTGGGATTATAAAAGATTATATATGTAAAATATGTACAACGACCTTAAAGCGCTTACTGCAATCTGAACTGAAAACATAAGTTGGCAGATTCTCCAGAAAGTAATCATGAACACAGTCTAACACTGGGTAAAAGTGCAGTGTCTTATTTCACATGTTTTCTTTTCATAACATTGTAGCTATTAAATTTTAGCAGGTCGGAAATAGGTGACGTTTGAAAATAATCACACCAAAACACAGTTTGTGCTTCATGAATGAAAGTGTATTTTGCCGTTGTATTCAGAGAAGAAAATGATGTTTTTCCTCAGTCTTTGGCGACTCATTTTATGTCAAAATATAATACATTCTTTCCACTAATCATCCTTTAATGAAGGCCCATCTATTAAAACCTACACTAGATTAAGTTAGAAGAATTAGTTTGCCGTGTTCTCTCACTGTTAGACAGCCGTCTCTGACCAGAAACCTAAGTTTGTGCTGTTACAGTATCACAGCACACTAAAGTCTGACCTTATAAGGCAAATAAACGTCCCTTTATAAAATGTCTGGAACCAATTATCATCCTGCATCTTATGTGTTGTGTTTTGGTTTCTTTTCCAAGAGCAAATGTAACTGTAATCCTTACAATCCTGAAAATGTTTGTTTTTTTACAAGGTGTTTGAAGTGAGGAAGTAAAGGATCACTAATGGAAACAATAGACAGGTTTAATGCTTTTTAAATATGTGGGATTCAGATGTACTGTTTGAATTTAGTCTTGAAGGTTTGAAATGAATATCTTATCTTCCAACAGAACGTTGTGTTTTTACCACATGGAAAGATTTGACATCCTAGACATTCAGTGGATCAACATCATTCTTACGCAATGACAACATGACATCTAACGTTAAAATATACTGGAGCAGGAAATAAAGACAAGGAATTTCCCATGAGTCCCAACCTAGTATGACTAAATTACTTAATATATAAATATAAGAAACTAATTTAACTAATTAGTTTAATAAACTATTTTTTTATTAAACTAATAAACAAACAAAAAAAGAACTTCCTTGGGCTCAGACATTTTCAAAAACATCACCAGAACATTAAAAGCTTTAACCCTTTACCACTTAAGCCTCAAAATGTCCGCCATAAAAGGGCCAGAAAATGTCCTGTAACTAAAATGTAAAGTGCTTTTCCCCATTTCATCAATATCTGGCAGTTATTTACAAGTTACTGCATGTTACTAGTAGTATTAATAGTGTATTAACAAATTAAAATGAAGAAAAACAAAAGGTTTTATTGAGAAAAGACACGGTAGCGTGTTAAAAATGATATATGAACAGCATAACACATATTTAAAATAACATTAGTTTGAGTTTTTGTCTCAATGTCCAAAATTTTTCCAACTCTCTCCTCTGAGATACTGATTCTACGGCTTCCTGAAATTACCGTAATAACCACACGTTGGCTTTGACGTGCAACTTCTCAGCTTTTAGAAACATTAGGAACTCCTCCGATAGCACAAACCGTCGCGTAGATACGGTGATGCACTCGCGTTAAAGGGTTAAGACACTTCCCACTTTCCAAATGACATAAGGGCGGCGTTCAAATGGACTTATTCCACAAACGTGGTAAAAACGCGAGCCCCATTTGATGGCACCATGTGTCCAATAAATGTGTCGGCAGCTGCTTGCTATAAAAGCACTGACACGGCGCTTATAAATGATTATATGTCATCATTTGAGTCCAGTTTCCACGCGAGGATTTTCTACAGTGGTGGACCTATTTTTAGCTTCCTTAATTAAACATATTGAGCACCACCTCCCGCTCTTTGGCTCTCGGGCAGCCACGGATGTGCAGCGACACAGGAGTTGACCTTGTCGTTGCTCTTCATTGTCTATTCACGCAGCTCGCCGTATATCTGCATATGAAATGTAATCACAGGCTTGAAGTTTTATTAAAATAAGTGATGTAGAGAATGACTAAGAGAGTAATCCCCTCTCAGCTGCGCTCACCCTGTCACAAAGTGATAATGGTATGAAGAATTAGTTTCACACAAAAACACACACACACACTCACACAATTTTCCGAGTGGAAGAACCGGCATTTTTACATGTTCTCCTGAGCATACGCTGTCATTCTGAAGCGTCTACACCTGTGTGACTGAGCACGAGTGAGAAGCAATTTCCCCTCCTTCTCATTATTAGATTAGTGCTTGTATTATTTGTGGGAATAAATTGCCTGCGATTGAAATGAATGCCACCAGCCCCGACGCTGAAAGGCACGTCCTTTCACTTTTCAACGTTGCCCGTGTTCGATCACGGTTATCAAGTGCAGACGGAGGAAAAAGCACCGCCACGCTGGGACACTCACATTGTTCCCATGACGGTTTTCTGCCCGCAAGCCGAGCTGAGTCAATCAGCACCGTGGGATTTCACAGGGACCTTGACAACGACACAATCGCTGATGTCTAAATCCTCGATGGCAAGTGACTGCGCACACACACTCGTGATGAGAATCGTAACCGCAGAGTCCTGTTTACTTTGTGGCGGAAAACTATTTCTCGACTCTCTGTGCCGCGGCGATGCCGCAGCCAAATCATCTAGTTTGGGGGAAAATTACGACAAAGCGGCACAATGTGAGTTAAATCACCTGTATCCATCACCGTGAGGGTGGCGAGGTCGCATGGGACTCACCGCCGTATATGCTGCTCCATTAGCAGGTCAAACAGGTTTCTGTTGGGTGCTTTACTTAAACGCTTCCTTTCACCCACCCCTTGATTCACCTACTGCTGAAATAAGCTCAGCCTGAGTCACACAATGACTTTGGCTGTGAAGGGTAATTGATTGGCTTGGATTATCCCGCTCCAAGTCACCAGCGGACGGAGCCCAGAATGACAGGAGCGAGGGAGATCTGCATCCTCTGAGCGTTCACACTTCCTCCACACCTTGTAAAATATCTATTTTTTTACGTTTACCAGTGTTTTAACAGTGACCCTGAACATCTCTACCACTTATAATTTCCCTTTTCTCCTGGGGAAATTTTATTTTTCAAAGGAGCTCAAGGTCTTGCAAACCAAGAACATACGGATTAAAACACTTTACTCATCCTCAGTTGCCAACTGCTAGGGGTCAGCTGTGAATGTGGGGTGTGAACGAGTGTGTGATGGCAAAACTGTGGTGTCAAAAGCTCTGATTGGTCGTCAACTCTAGAAAAGTGCTACATGAATACAGACCATTAGGGGTTGCATATTCCCTGCCTTTCCCTTAAAGATCCGGTGTGTAACTTTGGAGGGTTTATTTGAAGAAAGTGAGTGTAAGTTTGTATAAGTGACAAAAACTATGACGGAAAACTTACACAGACGAGATGTTAAGTAAATATAAATAAAGCCGATAAGACCAAATCTATGGCAAAATCAACTGACACTTTCATTAACGAATAAAAACTAGATGAAAATGTTAAGGCGGGGCAAAATTGGAGAAGAAGTGGTTCCTGTTTTATTTTGAAATTTCTCTCTCCTCTGGTTTCAGGTAACTTGCCCCTTCCCCTTGTGTTTTCCTGCCAGTCTGATTGTCTGCCCCGCCCTGATTGTTTCCACCTGTTCCCCATTACCGAGTGTATATTATGGTCTGCTTTGTCTCTTGCCAGTTCATCTTGTCTTGTGAACCAGTGTAACTCCCGTGCTTTTGTCTGTATTTGCTCCATGCCACTGTTTGTTTGCGACCTTGTTTTTTTGTAGTAGTTTTTCACTCATAAGAGTGATTTTGATTTGTTGGCTCTAGCCGTTTTTCCCTCTTAGGAGTGTTTTTTTGTTGCACATTGAAAATAAAAGTTTGTTTATTTTTCACTTTGTCTCCCGAGTTGTGCAATTGGTGACAAAGGGTTCAGTAAAGTGCACACAATGTTGGATTTTAAATAAAAATACCTATTGATTTGCTGAAACTATGAAAATACCAAGTGAAAAAAACTTGAATATAACAGGGTTTCTGTTGCCTTAGAATAAGTGTTTTGTACGTACGATATAAGTACAGGTGCAGTTTAGAGAAAAGTTCTTCTTACCACATAATTGCTGTCTTGCATTTTGACCTCGTCCTCATCTCATTATGGGATTGCGGTTGACCTGCACCCTCTGCTGGTACTAACTTAATTATATAGCATACTCTACTACTAATCTACTAGAGTACTCTACTCACTACTCTCTAGTAATATGATAATTCACTAAGACAAGTGTGTTTCTCTAACCACCTGTAAAAACCTTGCCTGAACTGTTTTCCACATGGTTAGAGACGTCTGTGTAAAAAAAGTGCAACGGTTTCTGTCAACGTAAAAGAGACAGTCAAACTTCTGATAAACAAAAGAGACACAGAACTATGGAGAACAATCTGTGGCGATCACTAAAGAGCCCTGCGTCCTCCATCGTGTTATTAATATCATATTTGTCCCATCTTGTTTTGCACGTGCTTTTCCAATGTGTGAGATCTGCTCTTTCGTTTAACACATCTCTTCCTCTGCAGCGCTTTAACAATCGTGGCCACTGTTGAATATAAATGAATATAATGTGTAAACGGCACGGGTGTTGATAAAGTACCGTATGTTTTTTCTGTGCCTTTTGTCCATCTGTTAGCAGGATTTCATCAACAGCTGAACAGATTCCCATGCAACTTGGTGGGTGGTTGAAGTGCAGGCCAAATACGACAAAAGGACCCAAGTGGATCCAAGTAAGGGGGATAGATAAAGGGATTTCTGTTCACTTCCTTTCACATCGCAAAATGCATTTTTATTTTTCTGAATTTCCTTGAGGATCGTTGTGAAACACATCAGGCAGGGAGTGCTTCTACTGAATCTTCTGGGTTTCTCCAGTAGCCAAAAAGGAAAGTATAGACTATCCACTTTGGGGGAGACTCCACTGAGTCCAAATGAGCGTCTACGTCTCACTTGTTTTATATAAAAAAAAATTCTCAGTGACGAGATCCAGGTCTTACTGAATGGAACATGATGTCAGTTTTGTAAATTTAACAGTATAAGTGGACACCAGTGTGATTGACAGCTGGTGTCGTCAACCAAAACCTCAAAATGGCACCACCAACACGTTATTGTTTACTTGTGTTTCAAAGCGAGAGAAGAAACCGATGTTGCAGCAGACGACCGATGTTACCTTGTATATCATTTTGTCAAACACAATTGAAAGCAGACTCGACTGCAAGGAGCTTGACAGACATTTGCATTTACATGTGTTTATTACAGTCATAATTAGGGCTTTAACTAACTACAATTCCAATTGATCAATCAGGGGATTCTTTTCATGATTCACTGGATTTCCCAAACCTCAAAAATGAGAACAACAGGTATTAATTTGTGATTCCTCTGGTACACAGGAGGAAAATAATACACTGGAGACAATTATCAGGGTTGCTAATTTGGTTTTTTTGACTGCCATTTCATTTCGGTTTGTTATGCTCTTTCCAAGTCTTCAGGAAACGCAGGAAGCTTCACTGAGATATTGATTGTTGACGGGCGTAGCACCTCCGTGTCGAAAATAACCCCTCACTTTTCATTCATCACTTGGAGAGCGAGAGAGGCCTCAAACTGTCCTACATTTGTATTTTACCTCGACGCTCCGGTATCGAGTGTAACACTGACATTTCACTCCGCGCCGTTTTGATTGAAGAGTCTCGACAGAAACCGGTACTTTGGAGACAAAATAACAAGAAAAATGTAACAAGAAAAATAAGAATGAACGCGCACTTGAATTATTTCCATTTTCCTGTGAAATTGCAGTGGAAGCATCCAGAATCAGGAAGCCTACACGCTCTCTTTCACCTTCTCTGTGAACAAAAGCACAAGTTAGGTTGCAGTGATTCAATGATTATAAAGCAGAAACCACTTAGGTCTCTGTATGTTTTTTGTTTTTTTTGTTTTGTTTTCATGTAGCCTCTCTGAAGACATCCTCCCTGTCTGTCCATCAACCTTCCTGGCAACATAATTAGGGAGCTTACAACAACAGTATCCACCCTACGGGACTAAGCACACATGAATGCTTACTCCACTGCCATTACACACTCAAGATGCCATCACCACTTCAGTTGCTGCTGCTGCAAGGTTCCCTCTCTGTCTCTGTCTTCTTCCTTTCTTTCCCCTCTCTCTGTCTTTGAAGGAGCTTGTCTTTTGGTTTTTTTCTCCTTCTTCTTCTTCTTCTTCTTCTTCTCCTGCTCTGCAGAAGCCTGAGGGAAGCAGCTGGACTCTGCGGGTTGCTGCCGAAGCAGGGCGGAGAACAAACAGACAAATCAGAGAAGGCTAATTGTTTTTTAATGTCCTTGACTGCAAGGCGGGAGGGATGGTTGAGGGACTGCGAGCATGTGTGTGTGTGTGTGTTGTTTTTCCCTGGTATAAATTGTCTGTTGTGAGGAGGCAGACTTGTAATTCTTAATGGCTTGTTTATGTTATGACGGTGGAAAGAAAAGCAAAATACATTTAATTTTGATTAAATAAAGCGTTCTACTCTCTCTGTCTCTCTAGCACAGCACAGTTATTGGATATGGTTTGGAAAGATGATGAACAACAAAGTTTGTAGTGTTGACTTAACGGATCTGGGCTTTAAATTAGGGCTGTCACGTTTTATTTCACATACTATTACTACAAATGTGGGGTGTAAAGTTCAAGACGTGTTTGAAATGCCTTGCTGCAGTCTCATAGACCATTTGTAGTTTTTGTAATAGAACCTGGTTTCCCCAACATTTAAGAGCTTGATATAAAGGGGAGACAAATATAAGGAATCCAACCTTTTGGAAAAAAAAGAGTTGGTGCATTTCTTTCCTAAGTCAAAATATTTCCATCATTTCGTTTGACGTGATGAGATAACACACATTTAGTGTGAACGCTCCATAAGTCATTGTGGACACTGTGTGACTTCCTGACCCTTGAAAAATACTCACTTTTGTCTGCTGCAGTGCTGACTCACTGCGATACAACGCTGTCAATCTAGAGGTGATTAAAAGCCTGGGAAATAATGAGGTGCCTCTTAGAGCCATTTTCCCCAATGGCCCATTTGAGCTAAGTGTTTGTTACCTGGAGAACAGATTGTGTCACGGGGAAAAGTGCCACCGTTGGTGACAGGAAGGCAAATAAAGTTCACACGTCAGCCAAGATGGAGCCGTAATGACCTGTTTGAAATGCCTAGCTGCAGTCTCATAGACCATTTGGAGTAGTACCCCTTAGGATCCGACTAGGGGCGCTCCATTATATCCATGTTGCATAGTGTTTTTAGAAATAATCCTTAGAACCTGGTCACTTAAAGGCGACATAGAATGCTTGTATCACACATATATGTTAGTTATGGAGGTCTACTTACATATATTAACTTGTTTTCATGATTAAAAACCTTCTAATCGCTGCAAACGAGCCGATCAAAATATCTCCTCACTGACGCTCTCGTCAGCCGCGCTGTTTCAGACCAAAACCACACCCCCAGAATGTGGACTGTGTTGTGATTGGCCAGCCAACGAGAGCTTTCCTACTGTCCTGTGATTGGCCAGGTACCTGGAAGTGACGTAATTGGTAGGCCAGCTCTCAGATACACAGCTCCCCCTCTGGCACGGTGGATGCTCTGCATCTCAGCAGCTACAACGAGAGTAGTTCTTCTTCTTCTGCGGTTCAATGTACGCAACCGGATGTGCCCGGACTAGTGCCACACCAGGAGGCGCTACGGTGGTGAGAGGAGTGGTGAGGATTTCTGATGACGACATCAAATTAAGGAAGTGCCGATCCGCTTCGCAGAGCCCAGGAAAACAATACAACACTATTTTCTCAGCACTGGCTGAACTGTTGTTCTGAAACTTTAGGGTTTCATAAACGAGGTAATGACGCCGATACACACACACAAACACAGCGTTAATTGGAGCTTCCGGTCTATGTCGCCTTTAAAAAAGCCACGGAGCCAAATGTAAAGAAACACAACCTGTGAATACTTGCACGGATTCAAGTTCTTTTTCTACCAATTCTGCCTCAGTCTCAATCATCATGTGACTCGAGTGACTAAAGCCAATTTCTTATCGCGTGTGTCGCCCCTTTCATGTTTTCACTTTGCATGTAATCTCATCATGCGAAACATGTGGCGCGGATGAGTCATTGTGGACATTGTGTGAGACTTTCTGACCTTTTTATTCACTTTTATTCACTTGTGTCTGCTGCAGTGCTGACTCACTGTGATATAACACTGTCAAACGTGGAGATGATTGCAATGTACAATCAGCCTATAGTTGAGCTCAGAAATAATGAGGTGCCTCTCAGAGCTATTTTCCCCAATGGCCCATTCAAGTTAAGTGATTGCTACCGGGAGCACAAACTGTGTCATGGAAAAAAATGGCACTGTTGGTGACATGAAGGCATAAAAGTTCAAATGCAAACACAGTTCACACGTCAGTAGAGCAACCTGCAGAGTCTGGAGATTTTAGGGGGTTCACAGCCATGGCGATTTGTAACAAGCAGCCAGAGAAAAAGGCTTTTTCTGTAAGAATTTCTTTTATCTGCATCTCTGCTGTGATTGGTATTGATTTCATAAGGGCATCATTAAAAGATAATAGCTTCCACCTGGGTTCACCTTGTTTAAAGCATGAATTCAGGGTCAAATAGGCTACAAATGAGAGGGGTGGAATTTATGAAGAGGCCTGAGGAAAACAACATCTTCCACTAGGGATGCTGGAAAGAAAGTTTAAAGCCTAAATGTGTAATGTCTCGTCAAGTTTGTTAAGTTTACTCACTCATGTTTTGTTCTGATATGCACTTCCTGTTTTATTTTGTATTCACCTTTCTGACCTCCTTCCCGCCACTGTGATTGTCTGCCCCGCCCCTGATTGCTTTCACCTGTTCCCACTTACCTCCTGCTTAAATAGTCCTGGTCTTCCCCTGTTGCCAGTTCATCTTGTTTGGTCCATGAGTGACGTTGCCAAGTTTCTTCAGAGCTAGTTATTCATGTTTCCCTGGTTTCATTTACTTGAGTAGAGATTTGTTTGATCCTCCTTGTGAGCGTTTTATGTTTATATTATTATTAAGTAACCTTTTGTTAAACCTTACATTGCCGTTGTGTCGTGCATTTGAGTCCTCCAGTCAAAAGACAAAGGGGCTTGGATGCTGTCGCCACCATGCTAACTTTCCCACAGTGTTAATTTCAAACCAACAAACTCAAATGGCTCCATCCTCTGGGAACCATGAGCGACTGTGCAAAGTAATTTGCCATAGTAGCCAACTTCATGGAGGTAGTGTAAGTTATGACCTGATTGCGACATTACAGAAAGGCTTGGGGGATAATAAAGCATGAAAACATGGATGTGTGTTAAAATCTCTCAGCTAACTTTCTGGTAGTTGTTTGGATATTTTGACTCTTGTCCAATTTCATCACCAATCCTAGAGGAATGACTAAAAAACACAAGTTTGTGAGTCATTTGTGATTAAAACACTGACCACAGATGTGAGATAGAATGTTATTTGGATAGATTTCTCACACTTTGTGTTCAGTTATTGAGAAGTGTTGTAAGTCCTAAACAGGGTTTTGGATTGCACTGTTCATTTCTCAGTTATGGCCGCGCTGGCGACAAAGCATTGTTTCATTTGCACCCGTTTTTTGTGTTTTTTTGTTTTTTTTAAACTGCACCCCGTACTTCAAAGCTCTCTGCAACAGCGGTGGATTTTCGGGTCTAACAATGACTTGTTCATAATGGCAGAACCACTTTTAGCGAGGCGCCTGTCACGTTTTGAAGACATTAGGCGCACAGCCAAATGTTGTAATTTCTGCAGAGCTCCTATTAAAGGCGCCATTTGAAGCTTTGAATAGGCGGACCAAATTACATAAAACTAGCAGTGGAGCAAAACATCTTTAGAATAGATGAAAAGCTTCTGTTAATGTGTGAATTATTTCTGATTTATCCACATTAGTAGCAACAATTAAATCTCTTGGCATTTCAATGACATTTATTTTGTCATCATTAAACAGTGATTGATCACAGGATGGCTCATTTTGCCATCCAGATCTTAATGTCACAAGTAGAAGTGTCTATTAATTAATACTGAGTGAAGTTACCATCCATTACTAACAACCCCAGCCATTATAAGAGTATATATCAGGAATACATTCACATTAGAAAGTTAAGCTCTGAAATTGAATCAACCCACAGTGTTCTCTGCCTTGAAAGCAAAACTCCTTAACGCCTAAAGTTATAACCTCAAAACCTTTGTCTAATTATTGTGCCCTCATTACGTGGAGATTCACAGCTGTGTAACTACACACTCTTTCAGTAAAGGTTGAAGGCAGCAATTGGCCTTTTTAAGTTGTCACCGGAAGCAATTGTGTCACAATAACAGGGGTATTGTTTAAAGGAGCACAGTCGGTGGCCGTGTCTCAATTCAGAGGCTGTATTTGAAGGTGGATTGTCTCTGCGTCATGGCTGCCTCGCCTTCATATATCCACTGGAAGATCCATTGTGAGCTGCAAGCCAAACGTTGAGGCTGGTGCCAATCCCAGCTGACATAGGGCGAAAGATGGGGTACTGCCTAATCCCCAATTCTGCGTGTGTTTGGACTGTGGGAGGAAACCGGAGAACCCGGAGAAAACGCTAGAACACATGGGGAGAACATGCTCTCACCTAAGTATCTATACTTGGCGTTCAACCCTAGAAAAACATGAGCATTGGAGGTTGAATATTTAAATATTACACTCTGTGTAGCTCTGCTGCCAGACGACAATGGAAACACGATTGGAAAATCTTGCCTAGAAAAGGCGTAGAACGAAGAAAATGCCATAGAACAGGTTAGACCAAACATATTTTAGGAAGAACACGACAGTTTAAGTGAAAAATCCTCTTGGAATCCAATTGTAAGTCTTCATCTTAATCCTGTAAATGTGTAAAAACATTAAGATGACAGTTTGTCTAACTTCACACACTCTCTCACAGTGATTCCTCAGCAACATATTGGACAAGTGATGATCCAACATTTGTGGATTTATGTCGCCTGAGAATATTTGCTCGGTAGCAGCTCGGACAAATAAATTATGGATGCAACAGTGTCAGTTAAACTGCTGTGGAGCTGAGCCAGTAGGGGTTGCTATAGTAACGAACGCCCCAACCAAAAGCGACAGCTGGTGGTGCAAAACTCCAAGACTCCACTAATTCGGAGCTATTTAAAAAAAAAAAATTATGCTCAAAATTAGAGATCAGCTGATAATGGTTTTTCTGGCCGATATGTTTGACTGATTTACTTTCTTTCCTCCGTCTGAAAAAATATAACAATTTAAAGACAACAAATCATAACATACACAGTTGCTTTATTTCAACAAACACTTTTCAAATAACAAACAAGGTCTGTTTCTGATTGACTAATGGCGTGTTTCCACCGGCTCACCTCGCCTCACCTCGGCACAGCACGGTTCAGTTGCTATGATGCGTGATGTCGTCAAACTACCGGAGACTGATTGGTCAGAGTGCCGTCACAGGAAGAGACGTCCGACACAAGAAACAAGCCGAACAATGCCGAACTGCAGCTCAGTTATAAAGACTTAACAATACTAAAAACGTGGGCTAATCTCCAACAATTACCAGGGAAATGTCTAAAATATGAATGAATATATTAAAAGTATTGAAGTATTTAACAGAGGAGTCTGGTGTATTATGTTAGCGACAGCACTGCTGACCGCGAGTGGCATCACAGACCCTGCGGCTGTATTTCTGTCCAGTGACTGTGTCAGACGGAGCCTTTACCCCGGTCATAGAATCAGTTTTAATTGATTCTAATGATTCAGTTACACTCAAAACAACTGCTTTACAAGTCACTAGTCACTCGTTTGTGTGTGAAACGAAGTCACTGCAGGTGAGTAGGTAATATTCTATAGTGGAAAGCCAACCGTGCCGTGCCGAGGCGAGCTGGGACCTTAGTGGAAAAGGGCCATTAGTAGTATTTAGAATGTTTTCTAAGCACACAACTCAATACAAATTCAATAGTTAATTGGGATGAGTGATAAATCAGAGCAAGGAGTAATTGTAAAGGTGAGATGTTACAGTAAATTATAAGATAAGTGTTGGTTATACATTCCCTACCTCTCTTCATTTAGTTTTCCACCATGTTTACACATGTCCCCTGGACACTGCTGCAACCATAGCTCTGTAACAGGCCACACTATGTTGTGATGCTGGTGTCATTTGGGGCCAGGGTCTCCACAGCTGTGACGGCTCACACCAAAGTGATAAAGAAAAATAAAAGGTTCCATATGGAACACTCGAGTGCCACCAGCAGTCACAGTTGAGCGCGCATGTCAGACCCCCCCCAAAAAAAGGCAATTATGAAAATGAAAACCAAGCAAATCATATGGAACATAATGAAGTTATTGTAAGGAGTCCAGGGCTTTGAGTGATTCTGGAGCCATTTTGCTGCTTTTATAAAGTGTCCATCATGGTAATGGCAGGCGAATATTAATTCTGATCTTTTCACTCTCTGATGTCTGCAGCCTCTTTAGCCAAAGGAAAGCTTTCCCTGGAAGTAAATCCACAGCCTTCAGTCGATGCCTTGACCTACTTTTTTTTTTTTTGCCATAACCAAGCTGTTGGTCTGGCGTAAAATAAACAAAAAACCTCCTGACCTTATAAGTGGTCAATGTGTTCGTCTCATGCATGTAAACAAGTCCATTTCAACACAGAATATTTACTGTATATACAGGGTCTGGTATTTCCTGCGGTACTCAAATGCAACGGCTGGTCCAGCAACCAAAACAGAGGCCCCCCAGTAAAAGCACACAGAGAAGGAGTGTGAAGTATAGAAGAGTGTGCTCTTCTATACTTCTGCATAACATTTGCTTTGCTGATATCTTGTGACACAGAATGTTGCACAATACCCTTCTCTTACTTTACTCCTCTGGTGGTGCTTGGATTAAAATCTCAAATACTGCATTATAAATTGAAACAAATAACAAAAAATTGTAATAAATTAAGTAGAATTATAATTGGAGTCACCTTATCTCTCACCTTATCACTTTATCTATGTGAGGAAGAGGAGGAGGATGAGGATGACGTCCTATTTTACACCACTGTATTTTTTAATATTATATTATTATATGATTTTTTATTTGTTGGTTATAATGGTGTTACATCGAGAGCTCAATATTTTCTCAGGTAGGAACCAATGCACTAACTACTAACATAGAGGATGTAAAGCAGGGGTGTTAAACTCAAACGACCTGGGGGCCAATGAGCATCTAGTCTGGTCAAGAGGGGGCTGGCCTAGAGAAAAAAATCTGATATTTAGTAGCGGGTGGGCAATATAAGATATTCATTATGATATTAGACAGAATTGCAAAGTAAAAGTTCTAAAGTTTGTTAGAAAATGATGTATACGTCACAATAAAAACACCATGACGATGCACAAGAACGGAGAAATAAATAGAAAATGTATAACTGTAGTTAATTATATGTCATTTAATGTTGAGTGTAATACATTTAATAAAGCAATGATTACAACCGAGTGTCTTATTACTTAAAAGCAGACCTCGGCAGGTTGAACCCTTGGCGGGTGACTGACTGCAACGTCGAGCCAGGGAGTGATGTAACAGTAGGTTATGATTTTTGCATAACGTGTGTGTGTGTGTGTGTGTGTGTGTGAGCTCAGTGAATCATCCGTGTACTTCTACAGTCACAGCACTGCTTCCTGCAATATGTACAAGCCTCAAAATAGCATCTCTGTGGCAAAGTTCATCATTTGGAACACAGGATTACTGTGTCTGCCAGTAGATGGTGTCGCGGTTCATTAATGACATTACTGTTGCAGTGCAGGCTGAGAGTAAAACAAACAAACCCTCTGCTCATACATAAAGGAAAAGAACACGACACTGCATCCGAGTTGTTAGTAAAACGCTGTGCTGTCGGTGCCTTCTGACACAAACATGCTACCGTGCATTTGTATTTGGTCTTCATCTTAATAAGCCGAGTGCTTCTTCTTGTTGTGCTGATTGTTCATCCCTCTCCCTGGTGATCTGTCAATCAAACAGCGTGGGTGGTACTGGCACATTTTTCCCCTTGTTGCTGTCAGAACGAGTTTCCATTTTCGGTTCCGTTTGTTCTGTAAAGTAACGGCGACTTGCCTTCTGTGTCCTAACTAGTTTCTTTGTTTTGCAACAGCACAGACAAACCGCAAAACCAAGGAACAGACACTTAGAGTTCATAATGAACGACGCAGATGTGTTGTAGTTTATGAGTTTTTACTTTTATTTTATATTTCTTCACCATCTCCCCTGATATTCTTCCTCCCATCATCATGTGCCACAGAAGGCTCCATGTGATCCTTGTAAATACAGGAGCAATTGTAATACTAATTTAATACTTAACTGAACTTGTATTGAATAAGATAATAAGATAGTTATTAGTTCAGTAGAACAGAGGACATTTAAGTGAAGATGAAATCTCAAATTCTAGCTGGACCCTCATGTGGAGGATAAAGCGGTAGAAGATGAGTGAGTGATTTCAACTGTATCTTTTTTATATATATATATATACAAATATATACATATACATCATAATATAGTACAGATAGTGTACCTGTGTGTAGAATATCTATGTTATTCACCCTCTAAGAGACAACATGCAAATAACCATGGTAACAACTGTATGTAAGGTGCCGGGTAACAAATTAAGCACAGTTTAAAGGAAGTATTCCAGGTTTGGGCAGAAAAAGTCATCCTAATCTGCAATAATGGCGTGATTGTGTTTAAGTCTACTGCTTATGGGGAAACCTGTAATTGCACTTTCTTCATATCTCTGCATCTATGACGCAGATGTATGGGGTTCAAAGATAAGTTTTGAGGGTCAAGATGAAAATATTTTAATCTGTCTCTGTTTGCATTCGCCCCCATCTAATTTGCATCTCACTCACGTCTTTCCATTCACTTTGATGATAACCATCTGCCCCTAAAACCTTTGTACATCAGCAGTCACTTCATTATTTCCTCTCCTTTAAGCTCGGGTTTGGTCTCCACCATCTCCTGAATGATCCGCCTCTTCAGCTGCTCCACGTTCCACTCCCTTCATCGTGCTGCCGGACAGGTTGTCCACACAGGCTTTATCTGAGCGTATTCACAGCAGACACCTGCCTGCCGCCGAGTCTGACGAGGCCAAAAAAAAACGAAACAGCACTGTGTGATAAATGCAAATGTGTGAGGTAAAAGCCACTTTGGAGGGTAGATTAATCAATATGAGCGACGAGTGGCTTATTTCACATCACATCCAGTCACTTGACTCATTGTGAAAGGTACAACATGTTGAACAGTGGAGCTTCAAGGGAACAAAGTACATCCTGATTAAATAGCTTATTTCACTTTCACATCTACCTTTATTCGCTGAAATGCAGGCAAACACCACAACATCAACCATTTCATTCCCTGTAATACATATTTCCTGTTGCCTGGTACCCACCTCTATAACAACCATCTCATTGCACTTATGCAGTGCAGAGAAAAAAAGGTGGAAGAGAGAGACAGTGAGCAAGAGAAAATAGCCCTCGCCACTCAAAGACAAATAGGCTTTTATCCATTGACGCTGTGTGCATGTGGCAGCATATGTGAGGCATTTCTCTGAAGTCGGGACTGCATTATTAAGTCAAATTAAGCCATGTTCTGCGCACTGGAGCTGAGTGCTTGACCCTTTCTTGCCGGAGGAAACCATCTCCTAGTGCCAGATCAGAAGGCCCAATTGATTCTGTCTGCTGTTTGAATGAATTCATCTCTAGACTAATGTACCTTTGTCATTGATGGTTCAGATTTTAATCTCTTTTATTATCCTCTCTCACCGCTGCGCTCGCCCACCCTCATTAACGCCCTCCCTGCCACAACACTGACGAGCTTGTTCTTCCCAAGTCTGACATCGTGTAAAGTTTCTCATGCTCCTCTGGCCTGTCTCCTTAGCGCGGCGTGTTCGTGCATAGTGCGGCTCTTTCTGTTGTTATTTTTGTCTCTTATCTCCTCTCTGTTCCCCCGCTGCAGTTTTCCCTCCGCCGCGCTCTACCTAATCCTTCGCTCTCTATTTTTGTCTGTCTTGGACTTAGTGAGAAAGGCTGAGGGAGTGTCTGAAAGGGAATTACAGAGTCCTCAGTGTCATTGACGCCAGTGAGACTGACAGTGAAAAACCAATAATGAGCCCTCCATCCTCAAACACTGACCGGGCCCCCGTGTGCGTCCAGCAGGCCTGGTCTGTTTTTGGTTCTAAGGTCACTTGTCTATACTGACGCACACATTTTCCCCCATAATCCACCCACACAGTCATTTTAATGGCCAATTTATAGCTTCCACAAGGTGCAACATGATCTGTTGGACGTAAAATGTTGTCATCCATCTACGTGATCATGACCATGTGGCCCTTACACTGTGTCCGTGCAACCTTTGACTGCATATGCACCAGGTACTAGGATATATAGGAATGGATGTGGGATCAGGTGCACTGGCGCCAGGCTTAATACCCTCAGTTGTATTCTGTGCCCCTCTGTTTAGGTTTTATGCGTCTATGAAAAACTATTGAGAACAAAATAAATTATTTTGTCAGTATACGTATGACTTAAGGACCACAGTGTTGTACTGAAAGAGAGATAAGGGCACTACAAATATTTGTTTCTGTTTACTTCCCCCTGCTGGTTTTAATGGATAATCATTCAGAAATACAGAGTTCTGCTGCTTTTATTTGTAATGTGGGCACTCACACTTGTAGGGATGAGAGGACTGCAAAACAGAACAGCCACAAAAAACATCCGAGAGGCAGCAGAAAAAGGCCTCCCGGTAGCTGTGGATCTGGAGGGGAGATCTGTGGTTGGACGCAGGTTCGGGACTTGATCAACTCTGGCTTTGACCAGACACCAAACACCAAATAACCCTAGGCTCATGCACTCAAAGGTTTATTCTCAAACTCCAGTGTTTACTCCACACTGCTATATTTTCATTTCTGTGAAATTCTGAAATTATGTAAGTGACTGAGGAAAGTCATAGCGCTAGTTAGCAGCAGAGTATAGTGTTAAAAAGACTATACTTTCCATCACTGTAATGGGGTTTATTCTTTTAGCCACTGGATAATGGAGGAGTGGGGGTGGCGTGACATCACCCAGGCATGTGCCATGTGCATAAGTTACGCACCGGAGCTTTAAATTAATGAGTTTTATGTTACGAAAAAAGCAACACGATGTTTTAAAAGCCCATCTTGGGACTGATCAACATGTGTGAATGCCAGACAGAAGCGGACCCTTGTTACAGTATGGAAACAATACCGGCATGTTCATGCGACTCTCACTGGACATGCAACGCAGAGAGTACGGAGATGCCTTGACAGTGAGAAAGCAGTAATGAGGCCTTCTCTCTCGTTCTCCTCAGACTCTGACCAGACTGCTGTCTGTCCAGCTGGCCCCGAACTTCAGATCAATGATCATTTGTCTTTGTTGTATAGAGACGGTCACACGCGCGTACACTTTACCATCATCTGCTCGCGTAGCCATTTGACTTAATGTAATTAGGTAAACATTTTGGAAGATGGATTTTAGGACCCTATTCCAGTAGCAATTACTGAATTTCAGGACTATTGATTTATTTCAGAGTGGAGCTACAGTGGATTGCGCAGAACCGTGCCAGGAGGCCGACTGTAGCGTGGAATACACTGTGTATATCCTTAGCTAATTATTGTCAGGAAGGTGCGCTGCAAATCATCAAGCAAATTCACTCGCGCCACTCTGCCATTGATTGTTTGTGGCGACGCCTTGTATCGAGTATCATTTCATCACTGGCCATGTTTGTCAACCTATTTGCTGTGTTAAGCAAGAAACTGGATTGATCTTGTCGAGTATGCACCACTTGTTCAATCGATAGCACAAATATGACTCAAACATATGAGCATAGAACGCCGCGGCCATTACAGCAGCGGTGCTGCAAGAGGAGAAAGGGGAAAAGTACCAGAAACATTAAGAGCAGCATCAGCACTGCGCAAGATGAAAGTCTAATGACTTAAGCTGGTATTTAGGGTTATCTCATTAAATCTGCAAAGCATTAGCAACAATCGGACAACGTATAATTATTCCCCAGAACCTTTTGTTCTTATTTCACTGGATTCTTTTCTGTAATAAAACCCTCTTTGAATGAGTTAGATGGAGGGTTGCCAAACATTGAAAGATTACTGCTGGATGTAATAACCTTATCTGTTGAACGCAAAAATGCATCACAAAGGCCAGAAAAATACCTCCACACAGCTTATCATGCTAACAGTGCTGCACCGATTTGAATGGCTCGTTGCTCGAGGAGGCCCATCCAAGACTTAGCAGCAGATGGTAATAGCAGAGAGGTGGAAGTAATTAAAATGGCTAATCCTCAGTGAGATGGTGTATTGACGCCTTCCCACTGCCTACACTGAGCCCCAACTGCAGCAACACTCCCAGAACAACAAAAAAAGGACACTCTGCCTGCACAAGCCATGTGCTTTTACTACTTTATCATGTTCACGTTTGTCATGATCACTTAATTTTTGTCTTGGCACGGCATCAAAGCCTGTGGGTGAAATTGCCAGGCATAGTGTGACTGTGATTTTGGATCCAGTCTTGGCTCCCGCTCGAATGGTTTCCATGGTGAGCCGAGTTTATCAGTCTGGTGGATCCGGTTAGTTACCCCGCATGCACTCATTGCTAAGCTACTCTGTTGTTTGGGGGGGAATTTGTCAAAAAAAATCCAAACTCAATTACATTTTCTTTCCTTTGGAAACTTGTGGAATGGACATATTTTGTTAAAGATTTTCTTCATTGCTTCCAGCTGCTCTCTTTTTATTCACAATAGCACTATTTTCCACAGGCCTGTTTTTCTTTTTTTTAGTGCGGTCAACCTTATTGCTTCTTCCCAGTTTTCACAAATACTTTTTTTTATGAAAGATAGCTCACACATATATGCTTACCCTTTCTTTTTTTTCCTTTCACTATAAAGCTTTGTGGAAACTGCAATTTATGGCCAATGTGTCGACTGATGTTCTTTATGTGCAAAGAGCAACACATTAACACACCTGTGTGGTCGACTCTCCTGAAGCAAGTGTTGCCTGATGCTGGACTTTGAAAATGTTGTCAGCAGTAATTTCTTGACTGAGTAACTATTTATATTCACATTGTGCAACCTTCAGAAAAATGTGGCTCTGGCTGGCCATTGGGAGTTTAGTGGTGTGTGATAGAATGACGAGGATCATTAAACCAGCAACAAGGTACACGAAGCATTGTCATAAATGAGATTTAACCTCCAAATGTGACTCGGTTTATTCTCAGTGTGAGGCTGCAGCTTTAATGATGGTAGATCATGATGGAAAGTCCCCATGTTTTCAGGTCCAGTGCTAAGAACAAGCCTTTGAGTATTTTTCAACGAGCTAGAGCTCATTCAAAGTGAATATCCATTTACTTTGACCATAAAGTGTGAAATCACATTCGTATGAAAAGACGCTCAGCATTTCTGTATTTATTTCTAATGTATAGTGAGAACAAATAAATACATAATGACCTGAGGTTGTTTTCAGGTCATTGGTTAGACCTAGAAGTTGTTTTCCTTAAATATTGTTGAAAATGCAGATGCAGACAAATGTCCCTGCCGACGTTTCCTGGAACTGGTTTCACATCTTTTTCAATATGAAGTCCATTTTGTAAAATTATTGTCCCAATAAGAGTCAAATTGGTGTTTAAGCAAGTATGCATAAATAGCTAATACTATCAATTGGTCTCTGTTTACAGGTGTAGATGGACATGTCTTAACCCGGTGTTTATAATACAGTATGGTCACTTCTGGTTTCAACAAAACAAGATTACGCTTACCAAAATATTAAATTCAAAGCCTCAAAACAGCTTTTCCCAAACCATTGGGTAACACTTGGCTTTAGCTCCTTACCTGGATGATCTGGACTTCATTTTCTGAACAGTTCCTAGAGCTTAAATGTGCATGCAGGAGGGTTTATTGGCAGACAAAGAACCTAATACCAATGTGTATGCTTGTGTAAGTCTTTAATCATATTAAAATAACATAATATTTGGTGTTGTAGCCTGAGAATAAGGCTTTTTATGTACCTAAGGCAAGGGCTTTGATTTATGGAGGCCACTATCTTGGGCTGAAACTATTACACCCATGTAAACCTGATGCATAAACCAATTCCGAAGAATCAGGAAATGGTAAAGAGAGAGTGGAGAAGTCTTGGAAAGAGTACATATACCTTTCTAATACGTGAAGGCCACTATAGTTCCCTGATGGGATGATGGATTTCTTACTCAAAGGACCTTTAAGGGAATGTTGACACCTAAATACTGTGGCATTTAACTATTGTGTTTGGTTTACAGGGCTGATGCGAAAGTTTTTGACTTAATAAACAAGACCCAAATGAAAAGCTTGGTCTCTCCACAGTCCATTGCAGGCAGCTATTTTGGAACTGCCATGTTCTCCTATCTTATACATGCTCATTAGTCTGCACAAGTTCCCATCCGTCTCTGGAATTTCCTTCTGTAACTGTCATCTTGTATCATCAAGGACCAAACTGAAACTCAGTCACTGTCAGTTGATATATAATCTGCTTGTGGCTCTTGGTTTGTTTGAACATGAACCAGTACAGAACTTAAAAGGCAACAATGTGCCATTCTTCTTTCTTTTTTTTTTTAATCCATTTTGTCCCAACATGAACCAAAGTGGGGGGTGTGAATGTGTCCTCGGGCTGCTTTCATTCTTTACCTGTTTGAATCAGTTCAGCTAAAGTTTGCTGTCATTTAAACTTTGATGCAGATGAAAGAACCAAATTGGCACTCATCCCAAAATGTTAACAATGTGGAGATGAGACTCAACAATCAACCAATCAAACAATTTTTTTTTTTTTTTTTCTGGAGATCCTGAAAGCATCCTAAATAAAACAACACATACTAGGACACAATAACCTTGTATGTAAAGCACACTAAAGATCTTCAGCATGTTATTTATGTATAACTGCAAGGAAGGCTTATGTGTCCAATGCTTACCAAGGACACCAGTGTGACGACATTGGCAGTGTTTTGATAAAAAAACGCAATAGATACTGGTAGAAATGTGACGGACCCTCATAATATATGGAACGGGTACAGCACCGGTATTTGCAGATAAACAAATCAAGCTCCTCTGATGCAGTAATCATCTGATGTGGTCTGATGCTGCTTCAGCTCTGTCTGCAAACGTCTTAAACTCCCTGATGGAGCTGACAGCTGCTGTTGTGGCAGGTGTAAGAGTTTACTTTCATACGCTGCATGAGCTACAAAGTCTGACCGCTTTTTTTGGGCCCTATGATGCACTTGGGCACAGCATGAACTTTTGTTGAGACAGCAGTCCGTCCCAAAACATGAGTGTAATTTCCAATAGTGGACCATTAGCTGTGGACAGGCTAAAAAAAAACATGACAGGGAGGATGTATCCTCACAGAAGCGGAGGAGTTGGGAGCAGCTTTTTCTCTAAACTCATTTATTAGTTTTAATCCCATGGCTGAGTTTGGCCATTTTTTCTTTTTTTTTAAAAATCCTGCTACTTTCATGATCTGTCGACTTATGCTTTATGTGGCAGATGTGGTGTCAGGATGCATGACACTGATGAAACAGCCACTAACATATTTAAACCAAAAATAACTTTGAAGTAATACACTCTCATTAAGTCCAAAACTTGTAATCTTTTTGAGGATGAAAATATGAAACAGAGACAAATCCCTTTTCAGGGGCCAGTGGAAGTTTTACTTTTATGAAAATAGTAACACAGGGTGTTTTACCCCCCAACACAGTGGTTTATTTAGTGTGAAATTCTGATTGTCAGCCAACCAAACATAACATGTACAATTTACACAGCATTTCACATATTGTTGCTTGAAATAACAGCTGCCGCTTTTGTATTTGCATATTTCCCACATAAACTTGACCGCAAATGAATGTAAATGATCGATACTCATCAGAAGATTAATTACACCTCATTATTGGATGTACATGTGTGTATGTGTGTAAGCAGGAGGTCTTTTAAGAGGCTGCGATGGCATTCATCAAGTTCTTCATATCGACTCCGGAGCTGTAATGTAATTTCATGAGTAAAAAATGATGCAGAGCGTAATGCACCCATGGCGCACCGCATTCAAAACCTATTTTTCAGCAGCAGCTCATCAATAGTTTCCAGCCATTTTACCAGCTGCTTAACAGCGTTGAACAGCAACAAAGGGTATTTTTACCTGTATAATCGGAGACTGATTTGGGGTTTTCTGCTCCGTTACAGATGGTCAACAGGAACCTTTCATTATCTCTTCCAGGGAAAAGATGGCACCCAAAGAAAGGTAACACAATTACACCGAAGGCAATTAGTTCCACACTCTCTGTGTTGTGAAACTGAGGGGTGTAATTACGCAGATGAAGTTGGTGACAATCTCGAGCGTCTCGGCGATGAGGCTACACCATTACCCACTGTTGTGTCTTTTAATTAGTCCGTCGCTCACTTTTTTGCCATAACATTAAGGGTAATGTTGCACGGAGGAGAAGTGCAGGGGTGGAGACTCGAGTGTGCGGAGAGGCAAGAGTGGTTTTCATAACTCACACAGAGCTGCGCCAGTGTCACGTAATGTAGCGTGTAACATCAAAAGATGTAACATCACATATTCATCAAGTGTTTGGCCTTTTTGGTGGTGGAACTGTGGTCCTCTGAAATACACTTTCAGGTCAGATGATGGAACAGGTGCTGCACATCAAGTCTAATGGACTCTTGAGGTGCATTCCCACTGAACACGGAGTGACTTTGCACGCTGCATTACTCGTTTATTTATTAAAAAACAACTAATGCCTCCTCACAAAGGGATAATGCTTGAGCTAACTGCAGTCATAATAAAGTGCAACCAGCAGCGTGACTCAAGTGGCACACAGATACTGCATTTACAGAACTAAACAGGTAGCAAAGTGTCCCTTCTCACTTTCCGCCAAAGCCCTCTCACTCGCCTTGATAAAAATCGTGGGATTTGAGGAATTTCAATGCTGATCGTCTTTGGTATCATCAGGTTTTGGCCCCTAGAAGCGAATCAAGTGAAGCTAACCTCTGCGTGACTTGCATCGCCAGTGAAAATTTAGCATTAGCAACATTTATTGGCGAAGTTGCAGCTGAAGATCCTTCACCTCAACCTTCCCCCTCCACCTGTGTTGAGAACTTACCAAACCTTCAGTTGTCATCAACACTCAGAAGATGTTTAGTTTTTAGTAAGGCTCATTCTGTGGTCATGGAAATACAATTCATACAATCAGGTGATTGTACACAATTGTATCTTCAATTTATGCCAAATTAAAAACATGCCATTTACATTTTCTCTAACAGGGAAAAGAAATGGCATACAACTTGATATATTATGTTGTGTGCACAGAGCAGATCCACAAAAACAACCACCCATTATTATAATATCTGAACTACCCATCTATACTATGTTATTTCTGGTTCCACATTATTTTGGTTTCTTGTTATTTTCGCAATCTGCAAATCTAAGCCCTCAGTCTGAGCGACAGCAGCGCGACAAACTGAATGCCCCCGAACACAATCACAGAGAAGCCGACCATTACAAATGACACCATCCTGTCCGTGAATCTGTACCCACTCATGACTCAGTGTCACTGCTCCCTCTGACACTCAGAGTTCAGTCCACAGATCTGAGAGCCAGGGGTCCGCGGCCTTTTTTCAGAGAAAAGCTAGCAGCGGCTCCCATCTGTCATCTGCTCAGCGGCCAAATGAGCCTGTTCTTTAGTGGGAGCCGACAAGATGGATGGAGCCACTTCATCTCGGCTGCATGAGGGCACAGTGGAGGCGCTGCACTGCATGTCTCTTTGACAGCCAGGCCTCCCCCACTGTGCCTCCCTACGGCTACCATCAGTTAGAGTACAGCTAACTCATTAGCAGTACCACCACTGAGGCTGCATATTTCATTAACCGAATAATTGTTTACACCCACCAGCATTAGAGGACAGTGTGATCCTCTGATCATTTTTGAACTGTGGGTTGATTTATTATGAAAGAATTTGATTTATTTTTGGGGTTCATGTTCTTTGCCTCTGTCTGCCTCATTTGCTTCTGCTCTGATTTCCAATTTCCTCCTACCTGCAGAAGTTCAGGTACCTGCACAGATGGAGTCTCTCTCTGCATCATCAGACACTTTACTTTAAACTTTAAATGTGACGGACAAACACGACACAAACTTCTTACATCCTATTGATTTCCAAATCTGATGATTTTTGGTCCTTAATCATTTCAGGAGGAGTTGTCGTCTGGCAGAGAGCTGCAATTAATGAATAATTATGAAAAAAAATGTGTTAGGTCTTATTTGCGGTTATTTTTTTTGGATGGATGGACAAATGCTCTGGCATGTGCTGCTAAATTATGGCCTGAGGTTATGAAATGAAAGAGACTGCGGTAGTTTTTTTTGGAAGTGCTAAGCAGCACATATTGGTAAAAGAAGGACGTCTAAATCACTCACATTAAATTGGATTCATTTAAAATATACATAACTAGTTAGTCCCAAATATTGTCCGAACCTGACGTGACTTAGTACGTTTTGACAGCTGGGTTTGGTGTCCACTCTCTCCTTAGGTGCACAATGAGTGTAAAGTGAGACAGAGACGCACACTTCACGAGTGGGTCATTGTTGGGGCAGAGCATTTTGTAATTTAGCCTGAGGCAGAACTATGTGATGACCGAAAACTGAAAGAATACATTACTGCCATTAGCCTCCTCATGTTCCCATGTGTCACCACATTACCACCAAGTGAAACGGTTCTGTTTGGTACGTTATGTATTTTTGCGACAAACTAGGACCAGTACAAATTGGTGTGGTTTTATTTTACGACAAATGCTCTCGGACATGTTCGCTCATTTACGTAGGGTGCAAATCGCCAAAATGGATGCCAAAATTAAAAATGACCAATGTCCTGTTGAGTTGAGGCCATGGTTACAGGTTTACTTTTTATTTAAAACATCTTCCCACCAAGTTTCGGGAAATTTGGTGGAACTCAATTTTGCCTCTGTTTTCACGTTAGAGCTGGGAACTATGCCAATAACACATTTTTGCCAGACCTCCATGCCAGGCTTCATGGCTTTTCATGCACATTAACCTACTCAAAATTGACCATAAATCCTTGGATATAACAATACCAACAATAATAATAATACTCTGAAGGACAACAATAGGTTCCTTGCACAAATTTGTGCCAGGAGCCATTTCAGCTCCTGCCATTTGGGGCTCGGGCCCTAATAACAGGCCTCAACCATTCCATGTATCGCACTGATGCAGCCATCGGGCACAGGTAGTGTTCGCCGTCGAAACACAAGCCTGACCCAGGGCTTTACCGTGACATGGGATTAGTTTCAACCTTTACTTAGTTAGTTTAAGTATTCAATGTCCGAAACTGATTCTGCAGTATAACTTGACGAATGTACCCGCTGTTTTCAAATGCACTGACTTACTGCAAACCCTTTGGTAGCCATTCATAATTAAACAGTATCTTCCTAACAATTACACAACGTATGTTTCACTTTCATCATGGTTGAAGTTATTCTTCTACAACACAGCAGGCGTGTGGAGCTGTTCTCATGCGATGATTATAAGTTAAATATGTTACCGGGGAAATTAGATCATCAAAATGAGTCAGAGTGTACCATTATGTACAACAATTACTATACACGGTATAGTAATTGTAGGCAACTACCACTTTTTGTACTTGATATGTTTGACCTGCTTTGACTCTTGCCTGGCGTTGCCATGGTTTGCTTTCTTTGCACAACAGTCAGCCTTCTGGAGCTCCATAAAGGCATTATTAAGCCTCTAGATCTGCTGGATAAAGCATAAAACTAATCAACCACATCTGGGCTCCAAATAGTGTCACCCTAACCTTGATGTCTTTTTAAAAGCAGCATTATGAGTTATTTTCTCACAGCAGAGTTTGGTTGGCAGACGGGGAAATCAAAGAGGCACCATTCCTACCACCTATTATAGGTCATTGTGGCATCAAAAATGATGCTGAAACTGGCATTACAAAGGAAATGTGTCGTACTGCTGATCAGAAGTCCTTGTCTCTTTGTGCATTCACACAAAACATGAAGCAAACTTTATGCATGAAGAAAATGATGATGATACAAAGTCAATGCAAATTTAGCTTAATGATGTCATGGTTCACCTCCTGCTCTTGCATTCATAGTTTCCTTCTTCTTGTGTTTGGAGTTTGCTTGGTCTATTCACTTTTATTTTCTTCCCTTATGGTCCAAGTTTTGGTGTCTTTGAAATCCTCGAGGGTTTCGGAATCTGAAAGTTTGCAAAAAAGAAATTAAGCTGATATTTAGGTGAACTTCTCCCTTGCTTGTTACGACGCCACCTACTGTTTCATACGCCCTGCCTTGCTTGACATACGTGGACTAGGCCTACACAGAACAAACGTTGAGGTGTAATTACATGAGGTGTTGTGGACACTGTGCACTGTCTCTCTTTGCCGTTGACGTGTGATTCCACGCAGAACATTGAGCGGATGAGTACACGATGCCTGGGAAATGAAAATTCCAAGATCTCTGGAACACCAAACAAAATTACAAACACTGACTTTGACCGAGATCCCAAGGGCAATCACTTGTCGAGATGCAGAACGTGCTGAAAATCAATAAAAGTGGACGCCATGGGGACGAAAGCGTCTCTTACAAGTTGTCCTCCCATCTTAAGCTGTGTCAGCACGTTCGGTCGTTGCATTTAAGGGAACTGGTCCTGGAAAGTCCTTGAATTTGACGGCAACCAAGACGTGGGAACCCTGTGTATATCTATCACACACTTGTACAGTACAGTACAATGTATACTACAGCGTTTAGAGTGGTTTTCAATGAAACAATGAACGAAAAAAGAACTCAAGCTAAATGACGCTGAAAGATGTTTCCTGACGTCCAAAGATTGCACCAAATACAGATACTGTTCACTTTTCAGAAAAGTAGATTTAGAGTAGATACATTACACAAGTAATAAAAATAATCATAGTTTATGAAGAACTTTTAACCCTGAATAAAGTCTCCTTTCATCACGCGGTCTCAGTCAGCAGCCAAAAGGATCCAATCAGCCTGAGGCTTCTTTCTTGCTCAGTTTCTTTGCTCTGTTTATCTACAGCTCTGTGCTCTGTTTGCAGTCTGGAGCAGCTCAGACAGAAAAATAGAAGAATGAAGAAGGAAGGGAGCATTTAAATATATATGAGATGAATGGGTTTTGAAGACGCCCAGATGGCTATCACTTGTTGCCACCGTCAGTCTGTGTGTACATGAAAAAAAGAGGCTTGACCCCTAAGAGCATGTCATGCAGTTTTCAGTCCCGAACAAAAGAAAGAATAATCCTGAAGAGGAAGAAGAATTTTAAGGGAATGAGAAACCGTGGATTGCCTGAATGAAAGATAATCAAAACGCTTGTTTTACACGAGAATCCTCAAAATGAGGATTTAAAACAGGGAGAGTTCAATGCATACTAACTCTATTAAAAATGTATAAAACACAAGCAAATAAGAGAGACTCATCAGTGGAAACATTGACACATAAATGGTTTTAATGTTGGGAATAACATAATTATATTTATTATATATAACAACATATTATTTTTCACGGCATAACAAGATTCTCTCAATCATCTCATTGTGATATAAAATGATTATTCTTATTATTCCACCATTCTTAATGATACAATCAAGTCATAAAGTGTTGTAATGAGATAAATGATCATGTAATGACAAGAAACATTTCATTTTATGACATATAACCTGATCAAAGCTTAAAAATGACTGCGTGAGAGAGATTCATCTTCACGTTTCTGGCCCAGAAGCAACACATAACTGCATTCGTACAATGGTTAAGTTGAATTATGATTTTACTGGGCTTTATATAGCCATAAATTACATTAATAGCAGACTACTGTAGTGCTGCCCCCTTCCAATCCATCATAAAAGTGACGACTGCTGTCTGGTCCTTGTAGTTAAAGGTTGGTAACCCACACAGAGAAGCCCGGCGCTGCAGCAATTAGCAGTGGCTCCTCACAAGCCGGTGGCGAGCGGTCGTGACATCTGAACCTTGATAATCACAGTTTGGCAAGTGTCGTGTTGGGATTTTATCAGAAGTCACCTTTACAACGAGGCTCTTATTAGACGACGCAGACTGTCGGTCACAGTGGTGTCCACTCATACAGGGTGTGTTGGAAAAATCAACATATTTTGACACTGTTAACTCCTTTTTGCAACTAGTGGAGTCACCCCCTAGTGGCTATTCAATTTATTTTTGTTTCCTTGTTGGCCTCAGGAGGAAACCAGAAGACAAAGTCCCTTGGTAATCATAGGACAGGTCAACAGAGGTTAGGTTAACTGGAAACTCTTCTGTTCTTCTCTAGTCTGGCTGTGATCCGGGATGAGAAGATACCAATATCACAAACTTGAGTATTTAACTCAATATTAGAACAATACAGTTTTTTTTAGACCATTTATGAACTATAACCCCTTAATGACCATCATGATAATCAGGCTGCCTGGATTTATTTTGATTTCATGTCAGTGGAATTGAATTGAATTTAATGTTCTGCTCCTTTTTTTTCCCGAAATAACTTACACTTTCCATATCTGGCAGTTATTCGACCGTTTACGAATTACGGTACTGAGAAGCTGACGTCACGTCTGGGATTGGACTATTGGAAGTCCTGAGGGGGCTACCAAAGCTCTATTTCTCTGCCTGTCCAGTGTCCATCCACCCGTCTTCTACCGATTTATCCTCCACGTGAGGGTCGTGGGTAGTGAGAAGTACGTACACCGAACCCTGTCGACAAAGACAGGAAGGGTTGATAACACATTGGTGCTGAGTCATTTCAAAGACATCATTTTCCAACTGTGCAACAAATATGGTTCTCCCAAAAATTAGGAAGTAAACATGACTCAGCTGAAATGGTTTTGGACAGTGTCGGATTTTACATTTGACCGGTATCGCAGCGATATTGACTGACACCGGTTCCCATCCCTGGCTGTGACAGACAGATGGTTCGTCCAATCACCTGCCAAGTGCTATTTTAAGAGTGCGTGCCCTTTTCCAAACTGTTTTCCATGAAGCTTTTCCAGATGGTTCCGTGTAGCAAACCATCTGGCGCGTCAAAATTAAGTTGAGTTGTCATATTCGCCTCCTTTTCCTTGCACACGTTGTGTGATCACGCCACTAACTGTCCCAAATGCGCCCGCGTTTCACAGCCCTCGCCAGATCTCGCCAGAAAACATTCTGCCCCACGAAAATGAAAACACAAAAAGAAATAATAATTTTCCCCGCAAATCCTCGCAGCAGGTGCAAACAATCTTCTAAGCTCCTTTCACCGTAAGACTGTCACACTTCATTCCTATTCTTCCCCTCACATCTGTAAACAGCCGCCCTGCTAATGAAAAGCTCCTCCACTCTATATCTCATATTGCCTCCATCTTCCATTTTTAATCCACAGAAACGCACCCTGCACCACATCCTAGGTGTGCAGTAATCATGGATTATGCTCACTAAGCAACCGTCGAGTCACACAGAAGGGATTTGGTCAGCAGCCCCCCCCCCCCCCCCCCACAAATAAAAGGCAGCGTATCCTTGTGTATAATTGCATGGATCTTCTCATCTTGGGCATAATCACATTCCGCAGCGAGGATAAGATTTCCTGATGAGTTGAGGTTTAATCAAGACTTTTTTTTCCCCCTCTCCTCTTTGCATCACTTCATCTTATTGTTTCTGCTTGAAATAAAGGAGGTGAGATGAGGAAATGATTTACCTTAAAAAAAAAAGAAAGTCATAGTCTTGAGGAAAATGAATCCTCAGTTCTGTATTCCACAGAAGCCTCTGTGATTTCAAACTGACATGTCGCGGTGCTCCAGCGGGTTTTGAATTATCAAAAAAAAACTATGCAGCGCAGGTCTGTGTGACACGCTGCTGTTTCAGATCACTTTAATGGGTCGACTTTTAAGCGCCCTTACAGTCCGGCGGCGAAGAGGGAAACGCAAAAAAAAGAGGCATACGGCCTCTTCCCGTGACATCCCACTGACACGCGCCCGTGAAACAGCGCGGTTACTCGAGCTCGCAGGCTGATCTAACACACGGCACACACCTCACACACCTCACACACCTCACACGGGAAACTCTCGTCTCTCCCAAAATTCAAATCCAATTTTTGGTGGCAGAGACAAAGACTGTGAACCTCTGCCAGCCGCGGCTCTCTGGGTCTGTGATGGCTAATCGATCGATGTTGTGCAACAAAGGGCCGAGGCCAAGTGACTGCACAGACACATGCTCTCTGTCTGTCTGTCTGTCTAGGTGCTTCAATTGTTTCTCCCGACGAAGTTTGATATTTAAAGCTGTCGTGCACAGCGGTCAGATGAGTTCCCGCTGTGCTGATTATGTCTCTGAGACACTTTTTATGTCGGGACCGAGCAGGCGAGAAATATGAAAATACCACATTCAGAATTACTGCTTAAAATAAACCTGGACGTTCTGCAGGACTTCACTATCATATTTACATGTAACTCCTCGAGAACATGATCATTTGATATTGATTATGTGTGCGACACTTGTTCCTAATCTGGACGAATAACGTGACAGTAAAAGACAGATAAACAACACATTACTTAACAAAGTATTTCTATCTGCTGTCTGTCTCTCTCTGTGTGTGTGTGTGTGTGTGTGTGTGTGTTTGTATGGAATAAGGGTTTTTCTGGGTTAAAATCTGGTTTAAATTTAAGGCTTAGAATTGGATTTGGGTTAGAGTCAGCGTTAGTTGTGATGGTTCAGGAGAAAAACTAAGAGACTGCAGTATTACTCAGACGTCCACAGGGGGCGATAGAGGTTCCACACTGTTATCCTTCGTGTCTGCACTGCAGGCTGTTAAAGTTCACCTCCTTTTTATATCTTTATCACTTCATGTGTAGTCATGGTAGATTCTTTCCTTTTTTCCTTGTTTTCTTCTTCTTCTTCTTTTTGCCCCTCCCCTGTCCTCTCTTTCTGTGCAAATGTCTGGGGGCATGGCCTCCCTTCCCTCTCTCCACCTGCTGCACACCTGTCTTCAATCAGGCTCTTTAAGACTCAGCAGCACTCAGTGTTCTTACTCTCTTGTGTCATGTTTTTGATGTGATTTCTTTTTTTGGTCACTTCATACTAACCTGTGTCTTTTCCCTGTGAAGATAAATCACTGACTGTTTCGGTCCAAGTTGCCATTTGTTGGACTTTGAAATCCTCAAAGTCAAAGTGTATATAAAAGAAAAAAAAGAAAGAAGAATCCATTAGTCATTGATTAATGTCATGTCACTGTGATTTCAACGATCCATCCTTCATGGAACAGTGGAGTTATTTTTGGAAATTACATTAAGAAACCGCTTAGGAATAAAATAGTTGTTGAAATGAATAAAGAAATAGATAAAATGCATCTGCAGCCTTTTCTTTGTCTTTGCCACATGGTTATTAGTGGAAGCATGACAGAAAAATAATACATGGAAAGAAGTGTTTTCGCCTAACCTAGAAAACATTGAAAAAAAATGCTATTTTAAAATATTTCGAAACATAAAAATAGATGTATTTGTATTGAAATACTCAAATTAAACGATATGACAATCCAACGCAATCCCCTTACAAAGTTGTGGAGCTTTTCCTGTCATCATTAATAATATTTTAAAGCAGCTTTTACATCAATAATGGAAGTTTTCCAAAGAATAGTGCAGGATTTTTCAAACTTTTATTTCCAGTGGGTCTAATCACTGAGAACACACGTTGTTGACAATGTGACATTTTTCAAAAACACTGACGTCTACTGTTGACTATGACTTCTTTATATATTTGCAGTGTAAGCAAACACAGACAGCTATTTCTGCTCTTATTCATTTATTTATTTATTTATTCTTCTGTATACAGCACTTTGTTCCACTGTGGTTGTTTTAAAGTGATGTTCAAATATAGATTGGATTGGAAATATTCCGTCTGTCTGGAAAAAAATCAAAAACAAGTCCATTCTGAAGCTGAAAAGAAGTAAAATTGGACTAAATTATTTATTATTTCAATGTTTAGGTTGAAATGCTCGACGCTGACTCCACCTTCCCCCCGACACAATTTGTTCCTTGTCTTTATGATTTATTCTCATAATTGTAATCGTTATTGTATAAGTTGTCATGGCCTTGGCAGCTTCTCTTCTTTCTTTCTTCCTTTTTTATTTAATTATTTGTTTGCCCCTCCCCTATCCTCACTCTCTCTATCTACCTGTACAATCGTCTTGGGGGGGCGTGGCTTCCCTCTCTCTCCACCTGCTGCTTGTTCACCTGCACACCTGATTTCAATCAGCTCTTTAAGACTCAGCAGTCATATATAAACCTGGGTTTCCCCACTTCCTTCTTGCTGCTCGGGCTGACTCTCTTGTATCAGTTTACTCATGAATTCTGATCTGTGTTTCTTCCTGTGAAGATCAACCTCTTTGAACCATTAACTTCGTTCTCCTCCCTCAGTGTGTTTCATTAAAATTCTACCTTGTGAGCTGAAGAAAGTAACAACATACTGTGCCGAGCGAGAGTGCATCAAAATGTGTGATTTGAAATTTAGTGCCATAAATATGATGTCTGAGAATGTGTCTGAGGTGCAGTGGGGGGGGGGCAGAAAAGGACAAACATGAAGTCAGTGCAGTGAAATGGAAGCTTGTTTCCCCAGAACTAAACCTCTTCATTCTAAAAAAAAACCCAAAAAGCATTCTCCGTCTTGTTGTTTGTCCAGAACCACCTGGACTTTTGTGATAAAAGCAAACGGGAAACATCGCAGATGCTCTGATTTTCCCCCAAACACGGCGCGCCATGAAGAGTGGATGCAGAAATCAAAGACTTTCAAAGAACACTTGGAGACAAACCATCTGATAGGCAGCATGAAAATTCACACTTGTTCACTTTTTGGAGTGACTGATGCTCGCTGCATATCCTCCCATCTGCACGGCTGATAGTAGAAACATAATGAGACGAGCGGAGACAAAGTGTCGAGAGGCTGCGTGTGGCTGTATCATCGCTCCAACTCTGAAGGGGATTTCTCCCATCCTCTCCCTCCAGCTGGTGCCTATCTCCCCTCCCCTCCCCTCCCCTCCCCTCCCCGGCCCCTGTCACTTATGCCATTTGACACACAGGCAGCAGATTAGTCAAGCACACACACACACACAGTGGATACATGCGAGGACTTGCTCACATGTGCGTGGACATGCAGACATACAGCATATGGCTCCCTTTTCTTTTTTGATACTCAAGTCTTGTGTGTGTGTGTGTGTGTCTGTAGTAGGATGTGAGGACCAAGATTTTGATTGAAACCCATTTTAAAGTTTTACAGGACTTAACCCTAGTGTTAGGGTTTAGCGAAGGGTTAAGGCCGTGGTACACTTCCACGCACTGCACGTGACCTTATGTGTCGTTGTTCTTTTAACCATGTTTCCTCTTGTTGTGTCAAAGAAACATTTCTGTCACTGATTGCAACAGACAGTAAAGTCTTTCTATCTATTCCATCTGATGGACAACTATAGATTACATGTTTCAGAACCCAGAGACGAAAATCAATTTATTTTTTTTTACATACAGTGAACGGCATTTTTACGAGTGGTTAATTCCGTTGTCAGAGCTTAGAAAGGATTATCTCATCCCATCTCATCTTATCTTATCTCCATGTTTGGCAGATAATCTCTGTCATGCCACCATGAGTAAAAACGATATACAGCCATTCACACGTATTAATGTACACGTCGGGTTAAAACTTTGAAACGCTTTCTCATTTGCATAGATTTTTTTTCTAAGGTCTAACTAATGTAAAATTACAGAATCAACATGCATCTTATGCACATGGCAGTAAAGTCATGCTTGGCGGTGCGACAACAGTGAGGCTACAGGCGGCAATTGAAGGAGTGTGAGTTGGGCTGAGCGATCAGCACGTCGTCACACATCTCCCCCTCTCTTCATGCCTTGTGCTCGGTGTTATCTACAGAAAAGCTGATCAATAGCTTTTAAAACAAAAGGGTCTTTGTAACAGAATAAAGCATGTGTTCTTTATTTGCACTCCGCTGCACAAAGTTATTATAGCCAACCTCCAAGACTGCCCATAACTTAAGGAAGCTTCTATCGGGGACACTTTAAAAGCCTCGTCCTTTCTCGTCTGATGTCCGGCATATTTCACGGAGACGCGGTGGCAATCGAAGTTCGCATCTGACGTCGCCTCAAATGGACCAATTACATCACTGTGATCTGAATTAGCCTTGAGATACGGCGTTAGCGCCCGTGACCCTGAGCGCTTGGATGTTGTGACATCAGACGGAGGTTTTTTGTTTTTTACGACTCGCTGCTCTGAGTCACACGTTTTACGTGAGCCAACAGCATTAACAGTCTCTTTGTTCCTCCCTTTCCCGGAGGTTTGCTTTGACGAGTGTATGAGCCTTGCAAAAGTGCTGACTCCGGTTCCCGCACTGCCAGACGTGTGTTGAGCGACGCGAAGGACCGAGTGGATTGTCACAGGCCTCGTGAAATGACTCACCTTGTCTTTTCAACTCGCTCTGATCTTTGCACACAGTGTTCCTCGCGGCGCTTTTACCCCATAGGCTCTGCACTGATGAGCTGCTGGAGACGCCGTGGACTACATAACACTGCCCTTATGTAGTGTTCTGTCAAATTTGCAGTACTCATTTATCACTGAAGAAAACACACTTGCTGCATGATGGAATTTCCTTTTACCAGCTCTGTGCAACTCCAAGTATAAATCACAAGATTAGAACTCGTGACGTATTATAAAAAGGAATGAACCGTTTGCTATCATAATGTGATTTGATTATAACCTGATAAAGCACAGACGTTTTATGGCAGCCCTGGTGAGGGACATGTAATGATGTTATATTATGGTTTTAGGAGTCACATGACCATTCACTTGCACTGGGAACATGCGATACACTGGATTATCAAGAAGAACAGAAATAAAAATACACAATACATCCTCCTTTTTGGCCCCCCTAATTTCTCTCCATCCCACAAACTCTAGTAAATAAACGGGACCCATCTTGTTTTGTTAAATTTGAGTGATTCTTATATTTTATATGAATATTAAAACAACACAAATACAACCTGAGATGACACAGCTCTCTCTCTCTCTCTCTGTTATGATCTTTTCCTTTGTGCTGGTCCCACACTTTATAGGAGACAGAGATATGAGGAGGCACCTGAGGACAGTAAACACAAACACTTCATCCATCACTTCCTCACACACAACATGCTTTAAGCATCAAGATAAGGCCATTTACTCCTAAAGTAATCTCAGTGTCTCTTATCAGACAATTCTCTGTTGTGGACTATCTGCAGGAAACCTGTAGCCCTCTGAGAGCTCACACACACACACACACACACACACACACTGAAATAAGGCTGGAACTAACCTTTGTCTAATGTGGTTGTTGGTGTTCCTCTTTCGGTGTTGTGTGACACAATTTAGCAGGTGTGACATTTAAATCGGCAACGATTTCCTTTCACGGCTGAAAGTCATCAAAGCTTTTGCTCGTTTAATTCACTCGTTTAAAACACCAATTAGCAATTTGTTGCCTCTTAATTAACTGACACTTAGTTGCTTGTTTTGATCTTGGATAAATCGGGATTTTGTGTAACCAGTGGTGTAGCATTCTAATGTTGTTGTGTGCCTCCATGTCTTGTGATGGAAGTAGAAGTTGGAGGCAGTGTGTTTTCTCAAGACTTTCATATTGGAACTGTTGTTTTTTTGTGTTTTGAGATATAAGAGGAAACTTCTATATAGTTAAAAGGTTTATTTTTGAAGCAACAGCTGTGGGCTCCGCTAAGTGAAGAGCACATGATACGGAGGAGATCTATTCTATTCTAGTCTGTATCTATATGTGTTGAAGTGTGATTGGTTCAATAGATGGGGATGAGCCGTGGTTTACAGACCCCGCCCTTTCAAAACTGGTACAAATGTTCCCTTGTTGGCAACGTCACAGGAACAACTTGGGGTATTTCTTCACTGGTGGATAACCAGGATAGATTTTAGTGGTTAAAGGTCACTGGTGTTTCTCAAAACCCTTTTATTTATTATATTATTGGCGCACCTTACAGAATCTTTTCAAATCTATTGAGATTTGGGTGGTCAAACGTCTGGGTTAAGGTGGCCTTCTAGGTCAACAAGCACATGTCAAGACTGAAACTGCATCGCTGAGTGAAACGCATACTGGGCATAACTCCCGGGCAGTGAATCCTAGTTTAACACATGCCCACATGTATCTACTGCTAGTAACTACAAGCTCTTATGTGTGCAGACCTTTTTCCAGCTCTGTTTCTCTCCTGCTTCCTTCCTCACCCAGAGACATGCAAGAACTCGGTACATGTGATGGGTCAGCAGAGAGAAAAAAGAGGCTGTGGCTGTGTTCTTCAGGATTATATTTCGCTGGAGATGATAATAATAAATGAAGAAGCTACTTCAGCACAAAAAACTCCACAATGAAGACATTTCCAATCAAGACCAACCCCTTGAAAAATGATGGCCTGTGTCATCAGAGCGTCTCTGTATTGTCAGGAGCTCTTTGAGGAGGAACATCTTCAGTCTTACTGTTACATTAAAAAATACCCCATAGTACTCAGCATCTGTATATAAGATTGATCTCATGGAGATCATGGAGATCTCATCTCCATGTCGACACGTTTACGCTACGCTTAGACTGTCCTTCAGACCATTTTTCTTTTGTGTTTTTACTAGGTTTGTGCGTCATCATCATGATGAAAATCACTGGAGTCTTTCTTTTTTCCCTTCACATATATTTACAAAACTATTTATTTATTGTACAAATTTATAATTCAATTTAGGTGAATTTGTTGTTTTACCCCAAAACCTATTCCACAAAAAACTATTCTTTAACACTGTTTACTACTATATTTTATTTACAAACCAGTAGCATTTCAGGAACGGTTAAAGCACTGTAGTATCAATTTAGCAGCAGTATTATAAATTCACCCAAATCTAGTCGTTATTAATGCAACTTTTGCAGCCAATAGGAGGCGCCCTCTCTCTCTGATCTGCTCTGTAATTGACTCCCATCACAGGCCAGATTTCCCTCAGTTTGAAAACAGATGCTGCATTCCATTTACGTCGAAACTTGGAAGTCGCGACTGGGAGTGACCTCACCCAAAGTTCCTGTTGAGCCTTGGAGGAGGTGCAAATGCCTTTTGTTGTCATTTGTTTTCAAGTAGCACTAAATATAATCTCAATCGTGTGATTGTTACACAATCAATGACAGCAGCTAAATACACACATTCCAGTCACACTGAGATAGTTGGACGTTTTAGAAATGTGTGGCTGGACTGAGTCGGTAATTTCCACCTCATTTTCTCCCCTGCACTCGCGTCAGTCAGTCCCTAAAAGTCGAGTCGACATAAAAAGTGGCGTTTTGAGAGCAAAGCGAAATCCAGATGCGTCAGCAGCCGAGTTGCCTCCTCCGGCTCGTCTCTGCGCTCCCTGCTCAGCGAATATCTTCAGCCACCTTGCAGTTTAATATCACTGAGAGACGCTTTCCCCGCTTTGTTTAAATTATATAATCCGTAAGACTTTCATTATTTCAAATCCTATTTTTGATACCCCTGTGTTTACAGTCTGCCTCTTCCCCATTACAGTCGCTCAGTATCTCCTGCATTCTGTAATTATTTCTCAGTGTTGAGTTTATGGCGGTCTCCAGCTTTTCAATATAGGTTGCATATAATAGATTCATTAAAAGTCATGCATTCATAGTGGAAATGAGGCAGAAAGCAAGATATTGAGTTGGGTTATACTGCAGCAGACGGTAAGCTTTTTTCCACACTAAAATGAGTGGGTATCAGGGATTATTATTATTATTGTTGTTGTTGTTATTGTTGTTATTATTATTTATAATAATCATTCCCATTTTCATTGTGTTTCATTTATTTTACTTCCCTGCATAATTAGTGATGTCACAAATGCACCAAAATCAAAACAAGTGGAAGAACATGAAATAAATCCACCACCACAGTGGAGCACAGTTATTTATTTTTTACATATATTTTACTTTGGTCCCCCTGAACACGGCAACCATTCCCCATTGCTCATTGTTAATTGGACCCTCTTGTGTCTTTGACCTCAGTGGGTTGCGTCAGGAAGAGCACCCGGCGTACAAATCGTAATGTGCAGATCCTCAGGGAGAAGCCAAAAGCAAAAATATATTATACTAAATGATCTATTTATATTTTACTTCGGCCCCTTGTTCAGTTTTAAATGTGACTTAAAAAAAATATGATCATTTGTGTTTAACTGTGGGGGAAAAAGGATTGTCTTTCTCGTATTTTATTCTTTGCAAAAGAGGTCGTTGACAAACAAGCAGAGTGTCAAACAGTCTGCAGCCTGTGGAGATGTGACAAAGTTAGGCAGGAAGTACCCGTGGTTTCTTTAGTAGCTAGTAGGTATTAGCTTTGCTGAGTACCATTGTGGTTTATTTATATATTTGTTGTAATATCAAACACACAAATGTTGTAATGTAACTCACTGTCTGCACCGCACGACACAGCAGCTCCAAAATGACAAAAAAAAAAAAAAAGTTCTGTTCACTTCCGTCATACTTTTCCCAAGTGTGGGTCACGCAGCTTCAGGCGGCTTCATCAGGAGATGAAATGAGCACCAAAGTCAGGAGCCTGTGGTGCAGGTTCCCATTAGCTGGAACGGCAGCAGTGGGGAAACTCAGTGCAATAACTCCAGCCTCCCCTGCTCTCTGCAGATGTACAGTAATTAGCCCGTCCGCTTATAATGGCTTAACGATTACTGGCATGTCGCTGTTTATTATTCAGGAGATTTCCTTTGTTGACTCATTTGGGGGGAAAGCGATATGAGTTTTTGATGCAATTACTCATCAGCGAGGATTTGGCTGTTGTTATTGACTCTTATGAAGGCTTACCCAAGAGAAAGAGCAGGAAGGAAATTAGTTTTGTTGTTTTGTTTTTTTTTAACATGAAAGACAAATGCAATGTGTGTGTGAGGGTGAAACTGTTATTTCGAATGGTTCATGACAGTGTTTGGGTTTTAATAACAAAGGCATTTGAGGCGGTGGAAACTGCACACTGAGGCTTGATAGAAAGTTTTCTTCTTCTTTGTGAACAAACAATTAAAAAAAAGAAAATGACTGTAATTCAATGCAGTACAAAAGCTGCTAATTAAATTTGTGATCATTTAAAGACAGTGTACAACTTCTGTCGCCACGTGGGATTCCGAGTATTTACCAAACCACTAGCAGCACCTCTGCCACCTCATTTTAACCTGGTATCCAATCACATGAAGACTCCATCCTCAGCGTGTTCTTGTGTCTGATCACAAAAACCACGTTTGGAGGTGGTTTGAGGACCAGTATTCTTTAAAACTAGTGCAGTGTCCATTCAATACATGCCCATTTTGTGAGGGGATGGAAGCACTCTTAGCAAAACACTATCTGTTGCATTCCTACCAATATTTTTTGGATTTCTTACCCAAACAATTTCAAAGTCGACGCTGCACACACTGGTGACCTAAGTAGGTCACCTGCCAAGTTTGCAGCCCATCAAATGTCCCTGTGTGCAGCGGGAGAAGCAAAGCACTACTTACTATACTGAAAAACACCGAGAGAACACAGATTGACTTAATCCGAACACAGTGAACTCATTTGATCATGACTTAAAAGTAATGGGCATTCACTCAAATTCAAAAGTTCTGCACAACAGCTATAAAACAGCTCATTTATTTCTACAATACATACAGTATATACTATACAATTCTTTGTGCCACAACAGAAGAACAACAATAAAAACTAATGAAAACACCAGCATCGGTTTTGTCTCTCTTGTCTCATTTTATTAGTATAGACCCAGGATTTCACACCGTTGCATCATTAGGCTTAAAATTATTTGAACACACTAACCACAATTCAAACCTCCATCCCATCGGAGGCTAACTCAGTCATCAATGCTTATTAATCCATGTGGGCACATAACACAGCAACACTAACAGATGGAAGCCACGGCCCATTATTCAACGCAGCAACACTTGTGCATCAATCAGCATTATTTATATTGTTATTTGATGTATTACTGCAGTGTAATCAATGGATTCTCTGCACTGATAGCATCTATCTTCCTTAGCACCACCCCTATTTCAAGCTCTCTGTATCTCTCCCTCCATCTTTCAATTGTATCCGTCCAACGTTACAGTGTAACCACTGGTGTTCCTTGAAATGGGCCTTATTTATGATGATTTACACAGCTGTAATCATATGTAAAGGTTTACCTTGGAAATGCTTGTTTTCATAAAGACCCAAGGAGAAATCCCACTGCATCAGTGCTCCGGTGGGCCGTGAAATAATCCATAAAGTTTTTACCGTCCTCAGCGGGGAAGGCAGAACTCAGCATAACATTGGTAGTTTCCGCTTAAAGCAGGGCACATTACCACAACAGGCATGCAGTTCCCAGCAGGACGGCAGACCTCGGCATTTACGCCGGCTGTTCTCCGAGTGCCTGTCATTCAGGGAGCACACGAGAGGAAACTGCAGCATGTTCGTCAGCCAATCACATTAATCAAGCCATCATCGACCTGTCCGCCTTCTCCTGGCAGCTCCTGCCACAGATTTCATTCTTTAGCTGTGCTTCTCAAACCGCAGAGGTTTCAGGACCCAAGACATTCAGCAAAACATCCCAGATTTGCACATTAGCAAGATTTAATGTCAAAAAAATTTTTTTTTACAGTTACCAATAAATAAAATTGATCAAAACAAGTCTGATAACAATTTTCCCCAAAACTAAGAAGCCCTTATTGTAAAAGAGGCCATTTTTTCAGTTTCTTCCTTTAGGGGTCGCCACAGTGGACCATTTACTTCAATCTAGAGCTGAAACAATTAATCGATTATTAATCGGCAACCATTTTGATTATCGATGAATCTGTTTGAAGCTTTTTTTTTATGATTAAAACAAGATTTCCGATTGTTTAAGCTTCTTAAATGTGAATGTCTTTGCTCTGGATAACAAAGAAATCATTAAAAGTTGATCGTTTTGGTTTGTGGAGAAAACAAGACATTTGAGAACATCATCATTTCCAAGCGATTAATCGATTCATTGAGAAAATAATCGACAGATTAATCGAAAATGAAAATAGCTCTACTTCAATCTTGTCCTTTCTCTTGTGTCCTCTTCTGTTACACCCGCTGTCCTCATGTCCTCCTTGACAACATCCTTGATTCAACAGAAGAAAAACAATTACAGGGTGGTAAATTGGTGATAGAACATTGGATGAAAGTGGAAATGTGTGTGATAATTTACCTGGTTTCTCGTCCTTCTCAGCTTTGGATGTTAACCTCTAGAAACCTGGACGCTCAAAATAAATCCTCCCAATTAACTCTTCCGCAAAAACATGTTTCGTCCAGTTTTGGTTTAGTTTCAAAGTTCTCTGACTTTAGTAAGAGCTCTCCAGCTGACTTGTGTGTTTGCATGAGTGCGAGCAATCCCAGTGCTGACCTCTGTGTCATTCACGCTGCAGAAATAATTAGCATTTTATTCACACCACACAGCCACTTAGATGCAATAATTGGAAATGAATCATTTTGAACTGCAGCCAATATTCTGCAGTATGTTGAGGTTTAGGAAGTAATTATTTCCCCCTGAACGTCCATGTAGGAGGGGAAAAAAAAAACCTTAGCACTGAACAAATTTAAACATCTTCCACCAGAACAGTATTGAAACAATCCTCACTTCTAATTTTTAGCATTAGCTGCATTTGCGAAATGAAGTTTGACTAGACTCTTCTGAGTCTCAGACTGTGGCTTTGGCTGTGACAGAGCACACACACACACACACACACACATGCCAGAATGTTAATACGGCTCCACATTACAGCTGAATAATGTCATAATATCACTGCTCATGTTTTTATGACCACATTTGACTGTTACTGCAGATATTAAGAAGTCAGCCCCCAGGCAGACATATTGCCTGGGTTTCAGAGGGGGATGCGATGATTCCTAATACAAATTTGCTCAGCCAATGTCTCCTGCTGTCCAGAATAATCCTTTCCTCTGGTGGATTCAGCTCCAGCGACTTGAGATATTGACAGAAGATGGAAAATGCCATACATAACAAACATTGATCCAGCAGACATGTGATCAATAAACTGTGATTAGGGGAATAAAAAAGGCAGGTAAAGTGCACGGAGGCTTGCATACTCGCTGATGTGACTCCAATCCAGCACATGGTGGAGCTATTTTTTACCTCAGATACCACACAAATCCTCTCACACACACACACACACACAGGAGCAGGACCAAGGGGGAGCAGCTGTCTTTGAATTTAATCAAAATGGTATTTACAAGCGGGAACCGGTCGTTCTGATTTGGTAGGAACAATCTTTCAAATATATTCAATATTATGTGGCTTCGCTCAAAGCTGTGACAGGAAACGGGGAGTGAATTAAAGCTAGGCTCAGTAAACAGGCTTGCAACAATACATCTCTACCTTCTGGCTATCATCTTACCTGTCTCTATACAGTAAATGCTACGTTGGACAGATGATGCTGTATGTTCTTTCATTGGTATAGTAACAGTCAATATGTCGGACTGAGACAAACTGAGACAGCCGTGCAGTGATGACTCCGCCCACGTTGAGTTGGTTACCTTTTCTGTAGTGGAAATGCAACCTAAACCGAGGTGAGGCGAGCCAATAGTGGGACTAACGTACCTGGATAATGTGACTCATAGGCTGATTACTTGATCTGATTATGCGTTCTGCGCATGATTTGGGCTGCAGTCTAAACAAGGCCTAAAAGTCTCAGGACCCCTCTCAAAAACACCTCAACAGGAGAAGAAAAACAAGGGTTTGCAGTAGAGTTGTTCCGATTCCGATACCGGTATCGGAAATGCCTCCGATACTGCCGAAAATGTGGGTATCGGTATCGGCGAGTACTGGAGTCCATGCACCGATCCGATACCACGTTATTTAATAGAGCTCCGTTAGCTCTGACGCAGTTCTTCTTCGCCGCTCTTGAAACAGTTGCGCTGTGCTGTTTTAGAGGCGTGAAGAAGAACGGATCACCCGACACCTGTAGACAAGGAGCTAACGTTAGCTCATCATGTCGGCGGTTTGGCAGTATTTACCAGTTAGCTCCGTTAGCGTTGTTAGCTGCGCTAGCTCCGTTAGCGCGTCTAACGTCAAACTGGAGCGGCCCGTTTATTAAACGAAAAGAGCAGCGCTACAACTAACCAGCATACCTGTGTCCTGCGTATGTATGCCTCTGTTTTTAAAGTTTAACGTTACTTCAGAGACTCATTTTAACAATCTGGAGTCGAGTAAAAATGATGTCACGCGCGTCCTTTCCCGGTCGGTCGTCATGGAAACATGAAGTTCTGCCAGTGCTGCGGTGTTTGGACCAGAGTGAAAACAAACGTACAAGCTGAAAAACTAAATAACATATCACTGGTAAAAATAAATGATGTCCATTTGCTGTATTCGTTCATGTTTTACAGAGGGTTTAACCTGAGCCAAACCTTACCACCAATGATTTATATATATATATATATATATATATATATATACATATATATATATACATATATATATATATATATATATATATGTTTATTTCGGTCATGTCAGTTAGATCACTCATCATCACACATCATCTTAGTGTAGTTTAAACAATACACATAACCAAAAGGGAAAGCCGGAGAAGCAAAAGCTTATCTAGTCCCGTCCCCATTACCCACAGAATACATATTTTCATCATACAATACATCATTTTTCTTTTTCTTATGACATTTTGACAAAAACATGTTTCAGCATCAGGTAGCACTCAGAGATGCAGTCTAGCTCTAGACAGTCAATCAGACTCCATGTATGTCAGCTGTTGTTTGGTTACATTTGCTTCCACTGCCGTATCCTCACGGTGTCTACAGATTTCTGTCTCTGACCTTTGTCATACTTTCCTCCTGGGTCATTCTGTATCGATTTATGGTCATCTCTACATACTTCTTTTTAAATACACTCCGTTTTGCTGATTTTTTCATCTCCTCATCCAGATTATTCCACTGTCTGACACCCGTGACTGATACGGTAAAGGATTTGGTGATGATAATCATATCACAGTCATGCAGGCGTAGTATGATATATATTTTTTTATAACACACTGGTATCGGTATCGGTACTCGGTATCGGCCGATACCCACAGCACAAGTATCGGAATCGGTATCGGGAGGGAAAAAATGGTATCGGAACATCTCTAGTTTGCAGTGCATATGCTGGAAATGGACGATGTATACTGTATAATGTCTTAAAATACATTATTGCCACTTCATTGTCTGCTCTAATTATGTGATAATTCTCCACTGCTGCTCTCAAACATACACACTTTCACTCGCTTTCCCCGCCTGTTGCTGACATGCTAATATTTGATTGCCCACTCCTGGATTAAAGGGACCAGAGAGTGAAGAAGACAAGGACAGAAGATGTTGTCACAGTAACAGATGTTGTCACAGATGAGCATGAACAAAGTGTAATGCTTCTGTATTTCTGATTTTATTTAATTTTTTTGCCGCTGTGCTCCTATGTTTTGAATTTGGAATAAAGTGATAATCTTAAACGCTAAAGGTCACTGTTGTATATACTTTACATACGTTCACCTTAGAATGAAATATTGATGCTATCAGGACGTGGAAAGGATTTAAAAAAAAAACACTATAAAATGAATTTATAAAATATAGAATCAATGTTTCACTGAGAACCTTCACCCTACTGAACCTGGAATTGTGCATGGATGACGGCTGCCACTGCTCTAAGAGGCCCACATGGGTGATTACCCTGGGAGATGAGATTACAGCGGCAGAAACACTGATGGCACACACACACACACAGGTACAAGCACACAAACACTCGCACCAACAACAACAAAATCCGATATGAAATAAAATCAGTGTACAAACACGGCAGCAGCCACTGGGGCTTTGCTCTATCCTTCACAATGACACAGTGACCTTTCAGGAGCGTTCCACACAGACAGATACGGACATAAATGATCAGCAGCTGCGCGGGATGAAGAGGGATTAGCTGCTCTGTGCTGCTAATCAAATGAAAGAGCAGAAAAATTGTATTAGGTGGGACAAATAATTGAGTTAGAGCTATCGAAGGACATTGGCGGCTCTGGCTCGATGCTCCGGTACAGTATCACACAACGATCTCATCCTTTGTTCCATCACACAGACACCTCCAGCTGTCCTCACGTTTACATTCACAAAACTATAAAATTCATTATTATATATTTTTGAAACTTCTCCCTCTGGCCGGCCCAAGACTTCATGGGGCCCGAAGCAAATTTTGATTTTGGGGCCCTTTATCGACGCCAATAATAAAGCATTTTATACTTCTTCTTCTTCTTCTTCTGGAGGAATTCTGCAGTCTGGCAGAAGAATGTTCATGTGCCAATATTTACTTAATGTGAATATGGTGTCAGCCTAATGAAAAGTAACAAACTAAACCAATGCATTTATTGTAACCATGACAATGACTTCAGTTTAGATAGTTTTTGATGAAATTGCAATGTGCAAAAGTACAACAACAATTAGAGCTACAAAATGACATAATTATGTTATCGTTAAACTACTAATTAAAGTAAAAAATGAATGTCAAAACAGCAGGGACAGCAAATAGACAAAAAACAGTAAGAGCTTCTGTCTGAAAAACATGTACACCGTGCAGAAGACTCACTGTTATTGTGCTAAAATACTATAAGATAGTGAAATGCTCTAGGGGCCCCCCTGATGGTCACATGGCCCTAAGCAGGTGCTTAGTTCACTTATGCCTATAAGCAGCAGCTTTTTAAACTAAAAAATAATGGTGTTGCAGTTCTCACAAACACAATATAGCTTATTAACTTCACATAAAGACTGAAAAGGAGAACCTCTGAGCTTTCTTTGAAGAGGCAACAGACAACGTTTGCTGTTTGTTCACAGTTGTAGCAGGAACACAGGTACTCCACTGGACTCTACTCTCTTCATTGTTTTTGGATACAGAATAATGCAGTTCGTTTGTGCCAAAATAACAAAGTGTAGAATTGCTCTGCCAAAATTGTCTCCTGGTAGCCAAGAGAACAAAGTGGCAGCAAGGCTTACATAGGACCAAGTTTACAACTACTTTAATATACATTTGTTTTTTTGCTGGCTTAAGAATAAGTAATTAGATTTTTTTTTATTGTTTTTAAGAATAAGTATTTTGTATGTACGAAACATGGATGCATGTATTTAGGGCCAGCTGTTGTTCGTCATATCCACAGATATCAAATGAAAAGTTCTGTGTGCGCACGACTGATTTAATGTGAAAGACAGAAGTGCATTTATGCAAATTCCATGTCAGGGTTTGTGAGGTTGGAAAATCCGACTTGAGGGAGCGTTCCAGGTGACGGGAAACCCCCTCAACTCAAATTCTGACTTGGGAGTACAAGTGAAGCGTGCGATAAATGCTTGCTACACAGCGGCTGTGATCTCGCACTGCCGTGTTTCTGTAGCAGCGTGAACAGAGAGGAGCCAAAGTGTGTCATATGCAAGCCAAGGTAGTTCCTGTGAACACCACTGATGTTGGTGACAATGGTGTTACTGAGAGAGCTCAACTATTTTCTCACGTGATACTTGTATAAAATGAACTATAGACCCTTTACATCAAACTATAGACCCTTTACATCACTGACACATTTAAGTCAGAAGGTTGTCTATTTCATTTATTTTACCCTTTTGTGTCACTCGGTGTCGTCATGCTATAGCAGTGTAAAAAAAAAAAAGACGTGAAAAGAAACGTTAATATTGAACAGATTTGTGAACAGTGAACAGGCAAAGTGCTAACGCGTGTCACTCTTTTGACCACATTAGCTTCTCTGTAGCGCTGGCACTCGGCTCTTTTATGCAGACAACTTATGTCACCTCCGTCCTTTCTTCTCCTGTCAGCTCCTGTTCCTCCTGATGCTCCTCTTCTGCCCTTGTCTTCTTCACTCTCTGGTCCCTTTAATCTCTTCTCCCCCCTCACCTTCTGCTGCTCTTTCCATCACCATCTCCAGCATCATGTTGGCTCCTGTCAGTCCAGAGGACGCGGTTAAGGGATGGGGAGCCAGGAGCCTCCTTTTTTCGTCAGAAACAGGCCAGGTGGTGTCATTGTTGAATAGTGTGATAAATAATAGCTCACATATTCATGAATCCGTGGTCTCATTGGTTCCACTTTCTGCAAACCACAGATATGTTTAAGTTCAAGTTTCTCCATCATTGTGACAGTGAAGAAAAGTTAATAACAACCATTTTTTTCTGGTTGTGAATGTGGTTAAGGTTTGGACACGAGCAGGTTTTTGTCCTAATACATCAACATCCTCTCCAGCATGAACACACACAGGGATGAAACAATATTTGGTCTTCACCTTGTCCCGAAATATGAGAAATATGTAAAAATATCTAACCCTTGATTCCTCCACCACCAAGTGATAATTGATCTCGAACAGAATGTACAAATCCGACAATTACCGTAGTTTGCAGAAATGTGAAACACTGGCCATTCCATGGTTGGGGTTCAACATTTCTAATTACAGACGTGTTGTCACCATGGTTACAGTTACTAACCACCAGCTTCCGATGAAAGACCAACGATGGTCAAAGAGTTCTGTGATGTTGGCCCATCCATCGCTTCCTGACTTTTCTCCTCTTATCTTTGTTTCAAACAGACAACATTCATAACTCTACTCGCCGGCAACTTTATTAGAGACGGAGGACGCCTCGCAGTCGCCACCCGATGTGGTCTTCTGCTGCCTTGGTCGTAACAAGAGGTTATTTCAATCACTGATGCCTTTTGATTATGTCGAACCAGTGTGGCCGTTCCACTCTGTCCTCTCGCATCAATAAGTCATTTTTGCTGAGAGAAGTGCTGCTCACTGGATATTTCCTTCTTTTTTTGGACCGTTCTCTGCAAACCCTAGAGATGATTGTGTGCTTGTGAAAATCCCTGGAGATCAGCAGTTTCTGAAAGACTCAGAAAGAACAGCCTGTCTGGCACCACCAGCCTTGCCAGGTTTAAAGTCACTTAAATCACCTCTCCCCCCCCCCAGTCTGTCTTGATCATGTCTACAGGTCTAAATGCATTTGCTAATTAGATATTTGCAGTAACAAGGATTTGAATGGGCCCACACAGTGGTGGAGTGGTTAGCGCTGTTGCCTTGCAGGAAAAAGACCCTGGCTCCAGACCTGACTGCGACTCTTTCTACACAGAGTTTGCATGTTCTTTGTGTGTTTTCTCCGGTTTCCCCCCACAGTACAAAAACACTCTTTATTAAGCCTCTGCTTAAATGAATGATGAAGCATTAACTAGAATCTACTGTACGCTCACAACTGTCTGATGCTCTTGGACATTTGCAGTTTCCATAATTTAATAAGTTGAAATGAAAAGATTCAATAGATGCTGATTCTGCCTTTAAGTAGAGTTTGAGCCGAAAGCGAAAGTTAAGAAAACACACACACACACACACACACACACACACAGAAGGGAAGCAGTTTAATTAAAGCTGCCACAGTATATTGGCTTAGTTTGGTTCACAGAGGTTTCGTCCGCCCTCAGGAAGTAGACAGTTCAGACGACACGTTGGCACAATAAAGTTTATTGAGGAGCTCGGGCTGCTCTCCATCCATGACACTGCAGATATTGTGCGTTTTTGTTTTTGTCATGAGTGCAAGAGAGGATGAAAAAACACAGCCACGATCGCAGTGTTCACTACATGGAGATGAAAAAGTGTCTCCAGTTAGAGCTAATGTTTCAAAGTTCAGGTCTGAAATGTTCTCATTTTTACTCGTGCGGAATATTTTCTTTATTTAAAGTCAGTGTTTCTGTTATTTTGTGCACTGATTAAATTTTCTGTTTCACTATTATTCTGTTTGGAACAGAGTTGTTGTTGTTACTGACTCATTTTCATTGTGTTTTTCTCTTTACTTCTTGTTGTAGGTTTTGTTTCCTGCTTCATTAACTTCATTTACCTGTTCAGCACCGTCTCTGTCCGTCCTTTGCGAGTGTGTCTGTCCTTTCAGATTTTTCCCAGAGCCAGTTTCTTGTTGAGTTTCCTCTTCTTTGTCTCTGCCTGTTCGGACTTTTTGCATTTCTTTGCTACCGTTCTGTGCAAATATAACTTTAATTTTATTTGTTGAAATCCTAATTTGAATCAGAATACTCAGTTATTTCATGGCAGTCGGACATTATAAGGCATTCAAAGGGGCTACCATACAACATTTGTCACAAATTGTCCAAATGTCACAACCCATGAAAAGAAATCAGCCCGTGAGAAAGAAGAAGAGGCAGGAGATTATTTCACGAGCTGTGATTAAAGTGAAGTGGCTTCTTCCCTTTTCTGATCCGAGAACTGTAACATTATCAAGCTTCTGCGCTGCCATCGACTGTTAGTGTTTTCACTTTAATCAAAAGATCCTAGAGCTTCTTCTTTCTTTGCGCGAGTCAATCAGAGGGTCCTTCTGTGCAGGAGAGAAGGGCTTTTGATTGGAATAATCAAGAACTCTTATTTTGGTGGCGTTTCTCCACAGCGGAGACACTTCACATCCCATGTCAGTCAAAATATCAATTTCTTTAAATGGCCCCGCGTTTCAAAATATACACTCGCTAATATGAAATGTGCTTCTGTCACTGCAATCAGAGAGTTGACGCTTGATGATGATTGCAAAATGGATGAGTATATCATGACGCTGGGCGCGGTTAAAATAAGTCAGTTGTATTGACGCCATTCAATATTTAATCACCGCCTTTTATCTTTGTTTATGTTTTATGTCCTTTTTTAAAAGATCCATGCATCGACACCGAGCTCCGCCAGGCACAGCCACACTCGGCTGGTTGTGTAGTTTTATCAGGAATGAGCAGACAAGGGTAAATTAGTCAGGAGGTTGACTGAAGATGCGCTTCCTGCCAGAATCTTGAAATTTTTAACACTTAAACGTCAACTCCATACATATACACCATATTTGTGGTTCTGGGACTCACCTTGGGCACGTGTTGGGCACCCTAAAACCCCTCGAGCTGTACCTCTATACTACATGAATATAACACCATGGCAATAATACTGTTAATATCTAAACACTGTTACACAAGATGTAAAGATGTGCTGGTGTTCAGTCTCTGTGAGTCTATTATCTTTAAATAGTTTACAAATCAGTTGAAATGTTCAAATATATACTACTAACACAATTATACTCCTTTTTTTATTTTCTCACATTTTTCATATTATGGAAGAGTTTGGGCTCAAACATCCCATTACAACTGTAAACTACCACATCACTGCTCTGTCTTTGGACAATGTTTTTTTTTTTCCCGTAAAACAAGGTTCCCACACCTTGGTTGACATCAAATTCAAGGACTTTTCTGGACCAATTTCCTCAAATTCAAGGACCGTTATGTGCTGACACAGTTTAAGATTAACCTGTAAGAGCCACTTTGTCCATGATGGCGTCCACTTTTATTGATTTAAGTGATTGTCCTTGGGATCTTGGTCAAAGTCAGTCTTTGTCATTTGTCTTTGGTGAGACATTGATTTTGGAATTTTCATTTCCCATTTCTTTGCCTAACGTTACTCGCTCATTGTTCTGCATGGAATCTCACGTCAGCAGCGGAGAGAGAGAAAGAGACAGTGTCTGCGACACCGCTGGTAACTACGACTCCACGTTTGTCCTGCGTAGGCCTCGTCTACGTACATCAAGCAACGCAGGGCATGAACCAGTAGGTGGCGTTGTAACAAACAAGGGAGAAATGTACCTAAATATCAACACTTCACTTCTTTCTTGCACAAAATTCAAGCACTTCCAATGACCCATGTCTATTTAGGATTTCAAGGACCCATGGAAGAGGACCCTGTGTAAGAGTCTGTCAAATATGGAATTCAATCAAAGCAATTTCAGACACTGCATATTGGAGCTCTAGTCTTTGTGCAGCACATCTGCTTCATGCTGTATCTTGGAAACACTGTGTTCCCCCGATTGAACACATCAATAACTAAACTCACAAGTACAATAAATAAAATAGATGATTATCACGATGACTGGATATGTGTCACACTCTGAGAAAGAGCCCGTTTTGCTCGAACCGTGGCAATAAAAATGTGTTAAATGGACGCGTAATGGTGCACAGATGTTTTCTTTTCACTAACTCTATTCGGCGTACATACGTACAGGAGTTACAGACTTCTCTATTCACGGTGATGTAAGTTCAGGAGCAATCTCTGCACATTCAGACAAAACTGTCACGTCGAAAAGAGTTCAATTGTTGCTTTCTGATTTGTCTTTGGCTTTTATTTCTATGCCATTTTATTTTTTTTAGACGTTACAGAGCCACATGCGCCGCTCCTGATTCTTCATGAACTTGTCATGATTTTTCATTACAGTGCCTGTCATTTCAGTCTCATCAGTTTTTATTTACTCTCGGCATCACAGAGCTCTTTGGTCTCGCTGCTGTCAGGCGACTCAAACAAACAGAGTGTGTTTACGGCCCCAGATTCTCCTTCAGTGCGACATAAATCTGCTTTTTGTTCAGTGACATGTTCACACGCACATGAAACTGGATTAATCCTCCTCTCCACTGCCCGTCTGCAGCCAGACCAGCGCTTGTAAAATCAGACTGCACCTCCGCCGTTACATAAAGCTGAGATTTACTCCTTTAATTTAGATAAAGTGTACATTTGCAGTGTGGATTCATTACGGAGGTTTGGTGGCACGACTGTGGCCCAGTGATTTACTTTGAGCATGTTGTGCATTTTAATTTAGAGCAGGTGTCAGAGCAGCGGTTCCTACTGCTGCTCCTTAACATTCCGAGCCCTGCTGCTTTTGTAATTGTAGCCATTTAATCAGGGAACAGATTTACACTCGGGGTGCCAGGTGAGTGGAATTAAAGTGCAATTAACAACCTGATAGGACAGAAAACCACATGAAGTCACTGTGACACATTAGGGTCCGGGTGGAGAGCACAGGCACCGGAGGTTGTTGCAGTGGTGATGAAATATTTCACACCTGCAGGTTTGACCTTAAATGAGCCGGTCCCCACCGACGGTGTCCAGTCCGTGCCATATTTAATGATGCAACATCACAAATGTCCAAGTGAGAGCCACTGTGTCCTCACAACAAAAATAAAACAATTACCTGCTCATACAAAAAAAGAAAAGGAAAACACACTGCACCGCGGAGCCGCTATGAAAAAGTCCACAGGGTGTTTTTAAGAAAGGTTTAAACACATTCATTTAAAGAGGCTCAGAAATTCATTCTTATTAGCAGCCATTTTGGCAGCTTTTCATACATTTTATAGACGAGTGCAGGTGACCATGCACACACTGGTGCCTATGGAAGATTAGCAGATTAGTTTTAGGCGTGAAAACTAACTAATTCAGCCAAACGTAGCATGTCATACAAACTGCTTTTAGTCTGGGTTGACATAGACACAGTCAGACGGACGTTCCTTACATTTACAGAAGGATTACTGTCATGGACTAGACACAAATACTGGATTTGGGAAGTAAAAAAAAAAGAACCTGTATACTCTTCAGAGGTTTTCACACTTTTTCTGTAAGTTTACGAGAAAGTGACCCGACTTCTTGCTCGATTTACCACATGAGAGAGTGAGTTTTTCCCGGCGAAGCGAGTTTCACAAGAGTCTTTTACAAGAGTTTGAAGACCAAGTGTGGAAGTAACAGCAAAGCAGCTTAAACTGATTCATAACTTTAAAAACTTTAAAAAATCGACTGCAGGTTCGTATTTCCACGTCCATGTATATTTTTTATCCTTTATTTTAAAACAAATTACTGATTCCTATCAGTTAATTGTTACACCTCTACTTAACCCCCCAAATGGCTCCTGGTGGCTGCGCTGGCAGCATGTGAATGGATGTGAATGATGAGTAATAGATGTGCGAGTGAAACTGGTCATTAAAGTTGTGCAGACTTTGTCAGTGTATATCTGTAACATCTAATATTTGAATCTGTGAACACATCATTTCCAAGAGATGGGAAATTAATAAAAACGTAATTTCATGCACGTTATTTACACATCGATTTCTCTGAAGACCCAAAATAAAATCCTGTGACCAATCTGTGGGTCCCGCCCCAGTCTTTGGGAATCACTTGTATAGCTATTAACACTGTAAGATGTGCCGTGTTTTACAGTGCGTTGGTTATCAAGACTTATATAAGTGTTCTATACAGGAAATTCAAGCCATTTGCCTGTTAAAGATCACATCACACTCTCTGGTGCTTCCGTATTTCTTTCATTCATCTTAATAAACGTGATTTTGATGGATAGTCCTCGGAGTATGGGCTGCTCTTGAATTAGGATGTGGCCAATATTGAAGCAAACACTTTAGACACGTTATCTTGTCCTGAGATTAATCTTCTTAATTGGAGCACGTGAACCTGCCAACGCTGCTGCCAGATTAAGTGCGAGGGTTCACGAGATGCATCTTCAGGTCACGACCTGCTTAACATTGTTTAATTCTCAATTAATTGCTTTTGTTAATGGAGCGGTAGCCGGCGATGTTTTGCATCACTTATTCTACCATTTGTAGCGTTTGTATAAATGTAGTTTTTTATTCTTTATTTGATGAAACTGCTGTGTTTGTGTCTCAGATTCTATCCCAACATATTCCGACATATTCTGCTGCTGTGTAACATCTTTTTTTACCTGTAAGTTTTGCCTGATCTGTCATACAGAGAGATATTCTGGAAACTCTCCACCCCCTGTGTGTGTGTATTTGTTGTTTTTGTGTTGTTACTGTTGTATCCCGGCTGAGGGAAAAGCCTGTTATCCCAGCTATTGCTGTCATTTGGCAGTTTTGCATCATCACCTCGTAGTGATCTCACTACGGTATGATATATTTGCATATTTGCTAATGGCGTGAAGAAATAACAAATGAAAATAGGGCAAAACCAACTGAAAAACAACAATACAGACATTATAGTTTGTTTTTTTAAGGCAAAGATTAATTTTACATCATAAATACATTTTTATTTTTCAGTTATATATGTGAAATATCACCAAAAATATTGTTTTTGCACCATGTTGGTTATAAAAAGTTGGAATTGACCGGCCCCCTCATGGTCAGTTGAGTGTGAGACCCCTGATCTAAGGAGATGCTGTTATTTTTTGTCCTTTTGTTTTAAGATGCAACATCAAAAAGTTAGTGAAAGGGACACAAATTCAACAACATAAGTTATCTTAAGACGAGGCAATTCTTGTCCCTAATGAGCCTCCTGACAAAACTCCAACTTTTATTATAGAAGCTGTAGACCAAGTGACAGGTCAGACACAAACCACACACACACACACACAGCAATGCTCATCCATTCTTCATATCCCACAGCCTTTCATTTCTTCTATCGTCTGCTCCCTTGTCTGACTGTTTCTCCCCAGAAGCTTAAAAAAAGAAACCGAGAAAGAACTTTATCTCTGACACTCGCACAAAACTGGCTTATCATGTATGCATTGGAAAAAGCCTTAGGTGTGATAGGGCCATTAAAAAAAAAAAAAGACCACAGAGGAAAAAGGTGGAGGTCTATGAGGAGTTTTATTAAGCTGTCAGAGAACGAGGTAACGCGACAACTGTGCAACCGTGCAGCTGCAAATGACCTCGGTCAGAGAGGTCGTTGTGTCTGAAACACGTGGACAAAAAAGTTTCAAACTTTATCTATAAAAATATATGTGCTCTGTATTATATGTACAGCACATTCTAAAATAAAAAAAAGATCTGTGCTGTGCGGTGTACGCCTCTCAAGAGCCATTTCTTTTTATTGATCTTCAAAAGATGAGAAACAGCAGGAAACCAGAGTCACACTGAAGCATCACACTGGGCAGCAGTGGACGCAGAGTTCACACAGTCGTTGTTACACAAGTTTCTCTTTGGTGCTATAATACCTCGTTTTTCTTATCTCTTTGGAATCAATTGTTTTTTTTTGCTCACTTCATATTGTTGCACGAAGTCAACATTTGATCCAAACTTTAAAGAAAAACATAGACAATAACGTGTCTAATAAAGAGAACACCGTGACTTTTGTTTAAGGATGTTCCATAGGTTGAAGTTAGGGCTCGTAATATGTTTAATAAGGTCAATTCTGGTCACTCAATGTCACTCCATCTGTAAAAAGTAAATCGTGATTGGTCATTTTTAAACCCTGAATCCAGAGTCCAGAGGGTTTTACTGTACCTACAGATGGATGCTCTGAATGAATTCCTGCCATCTTGTTTTCACTACTATTACACGACTGCAAGGCTCATTACTCACTGTCTGGTCCTGCATTTAAGCAGAACTTGTGAACTCGTAATTACGACATGGGAATTTAGTGTTTTAGGGGAAATTCAGAGTTCAACCAGTTTCGAATGAGACCGTTCAAATGCACTCGTCCGATGAAGATGATTAACCCTTCTGTGACCACGCTGTCATCGCCGACTTCTCAACTCCTAGATCATTTATGAATTTATTTATATTTATCTAGAAAATTCAAAAACTATGGACTGCTGATCTGTCCAGGGTGTGACCCCGCCTTTCGCTAGATAAAGTGGTAGAAGATGGATGGATGGATACCGGAAGGCAGAGAAATAGTCTTGTGCCCATATACTTGTCATTACTTCCGCGGAACGACCGTCCAATCACAGACGAGATTCACCAGTGTGTTCTTAGTACTGTAATTCCGAAACGGTTCAATAACTGTTTCAATAATTGGAAAAAGGAGCAGAAGCACTCACTCATTGATTCAGTATTTGACAATTCTACAGCCATAAAATCAATATAAATCCAGGCAGCCACATCAACAACCCCAGTAGCTACATGAACCAGGCTTGATAACAGAGAAGATGTGTGACATCATGATCTGTTTAAAACAAAGGAGATGTTTCTTCTCAAAGCTGTGTGTTGCATACTGCACCAGGACCAGGTCCTGCTCTTATTACTTAAGGTGCAGAAGCTGGAGCCTCCATCTTGTAGCTACATCCACCTATGAATCAAACAAGACGATGTTCCTTTTTCATAAATGTACCATATATGGTTCCTTGCCTGTCTCCTGTCTGTGTTTATCTTGTGTGTATATATAAAAAATATACAAGATAAGCACAAATAAATTGAAAGGAACATTATTTTACATTATAGCACATTTCAGAACAGATCCCTGTTTTCCATGTTTTAGATGTTTCCCTGCTCCATTGATATCATTGGTCCACGTGTTTCTAAGATCTCAGTAACGCACAGTAGTGTGGTTTCAGATGTCTGCGGAAGGTAAAGGGTTAAATGGGGAAAAATACCTAATATGAGAAGTATTTATTATAATCATTATCGTTTATATCATTGTCGTCATCTTTTCCAACAAACTGCACCTACAGTAGCCCGGGAGGCTCATAACATCAACACTGCCACTGCTTGAAAAATGACCCTTAAGGTCGGCTACACAAGCAGCTTATTACCACCCATATTTACTTTATATAATTGGGTGACTCCTGGACTAAGAGGTCAGGGTGGATGGAGGCTGATGTTCTCAATTTCTGTTCCAACCCAGCAGTCGGTGTTGTAATTTAACCCGTTTATGTACAGAGGGGGAATGTCAGCACCACATTTACAAATATACACTAAGTATGAATAAATGTGATGGTGTTGATGTTCCAGGAGGGCGGTTCCCACGAGGAGAGCCACATTCTCGGAGGTCGTGATTGGGCTTGTGCTCTTCACACACAATTCCACGGGTTCAACTTAACATCTGCGTGACAGTCACGTATAGTATCTGGCAACACTTTAGGTTTTCCTCTGTCGAGCTGGAATCTACAGTATGTTTGTTTACCATTAGCGTGAAATGAAGCCCGAGCTGTGTTCCGCCCCCCACTCCCGTCTTTGATGCGTGATTGCACTGTGTTGAGAAATTATGATGACGAAGGCTATCTTGTTGTGGTATGCTAATTGCTTCAAGACCCTGGCTGTTCTTTAGCATTGTTCACGGGGATACAGTCCACTGCACGGCGAGGGAGTGTCTCAGACACGTTCACTGTTTACCCTTACTTTGGTCTTATCTGCATAGCTTCAGGTTAAGGGTATTTAAAGGGTCACTTCATCCAAATCAAATCGTAGATCTACATGCATCTTGACACCACTTACATATGACATGCTAGTCTTTGGTCATGTTTTTCTTGTCATGATTTATTATTTCAGTAACTGTTCAGTGCTCCCCATAAATCACCAAGTACTGCAAATGAAAGGATGTTCACAACACTTTGTTTAAACCAACTGAAACTGCCATTTGGAAGCCATGAGTTTTACAATCATAGGCTACCCTCGTTTGTCCCCTAGCTGTTTTTGAGACCATAATTTACAAAATGGACATTGTGCTGTATTGAAAATGTAACAAAGGCCAGTCCAAAATCCAAACTTTTTTTCCCTGCTCGGTTTGTCTCAACATACTTTGTATGAGAATAGACTCAGAACGTTGAAGAAACACCGGTCACAAGGGAGTTACGGTACCTTACTATACTGTAGTACCCCAATGGAAGGGTTCCAAAAATGGAATGGTTTGGGACGGTTATTTTGGTACTATTCCCAATGGAAACGCAACAAAATACGTACCGTACCGAATCAATTTCCTTCAGCATGGACAGCAAATGGGTGTGGCCAGTTAAATGGTGGTAAAACAAAACAAAGACCAGAAACAGGAAGTGAGGAACAGGTGATTCCCCAAAACCATGGCAGTAGATTCAAGATTTTTTTTATTGTCATTCCAACATACATGAGGAAATGAGGTTGGAACAAAATTGCAGTCTCTAAAACCCGGTCAGCCAAAACATTAATAAACAAACCCCTGGAGGTAAGGTGCTGTGTGGGGCTATTAAAGATTAATAGAGAATAGAATAAGAATAAAATGTAACTTATTAAAATGAAATAACAGAAGACCTGAGAACAGCGATGAAGAGCACCAGAAAATGTTGACCGATGTTAGAAGAAGAACATAAATACAGACCGGTACGTGTATTTGTCCCCTGACGTCAAGCTATTTATTCACACACACAGTCAAGTTAAGTCAATAATGCTTAAGTCATGTGCAGAATTAGCTCTAATATATGCCTTTACATGCACCATTTACTGGAAGAATCCCTTCCAGTTGTAGATGTCTGCAAAAAATCATAATAATAATAATTAGAAAACCACACAGTATATAGTCGGGATGTGCTGACTGCAGTTATACCTATAGGCATGTGTTTAACCCACAGAGTGTTAAATATTAATATTTCATATTAAGAGCAGCATGTGGGGCAGTATTATGCATAATTAATGAGGGAAAATAACTGAAAACAAATAATAAGTGCAGGTGGATAATGAATATGCATGTACTGTTTATCGCGAGAGTAACTTTTTGATGTCGCAGGAGTTGAGTGTGTGCACGAAACTTTAAATAACTCCATGTCAGGGACTTTATTGACGAGTGATTCAGGAGCTCAAGCGTTACACAGACTGCAACAAAATTCCACAGTGTGACAGTAAAAACTTTCAGTTTTGAACTAATATCGGCCCACATTTTTTAGTAATTAACTGTCACAGCGATGCAGGTCTGTGTGACTATATTAGCTAATAGGATGATGCGTATGCAGACTGGTGCAGACGTCACACTAACACAAAGGAGTGTCAAAATGGTGCCTGCATGGGGAGGACTCACTCTTTTTTTTTTTTTTTTTTTTTTTTCTTGCAGACTCACTTTAAGATGGAGGCGCAGCCATTATTTCTGAACAGGAGACTAATTTCGGTTCCTGCTCAGTGTGTCAGCACACGAGGGGCCAGGTTGTGACGGCGGAAAAACTTCTCACCAGCTTCACTCCCACGCTGCTCGCTGTATTTAAACATTCATCCCCACGGCTGCTCTGCCTGCTCCACCCCCACCTCCTCCACCACCACCTACCAACTTCTTGAGATCAACAACTGAGTAAGCACCGCCCCTAAGTTCATACACTGTATACACACACACACACACACACACACAACTGAACCACATGTTCATCATTATATCGAGCCACTTGCTGGCGAGCCTGGGGTTATTCACTTACCTCTGCTCCCCATTCTTCTTAAATGGGATTGTGTGTGAGTGAGAGTGAGAGGGGGAGGTGATGTGGGGGAGTTGGGTTTCATAAGGTGATATTGAAGACTGTAAAAAAACATTTTTTTATATAAAAAATGTGTGTGTGTGTGAGAGAGAGAGAGAGAGAGAGAGAGAGACAAGGTGTGGGGGGTAATGTGGAGAAAAGGGGGTTCATATAGGGAGACAGAAAGCAGTCTGTCACTGGGCCATTTTCTCACTTTCATATACTGTATGTGAGCATGTTGCTGCCACGCCACGGATATGAAAGCAATCGCTATCACGTAATATAGCAATGTGAAAAGTTTCACATTCTATCAAAGAAAGTTTCACATTGCGATGACAAAACAAAAATTGCTTTTATGTCAAGTTCTGTGATCACTGTCAATGAGTGTGAACTATTACAATATGATGGGTATGTAATGTTCAGGCATGTCTTAAATAAACTTGGCATAGGAGACCTTTTTCACAGCATACTGTACCGTATATATATATATATATATATATGTGTGTGTGTATACATATATCATTTTCTCACTGAACCTTGCTTGCTATTCCATTATTGGTGTGTGTGTGACTCTTTTCTTATATCTCCCTCTTGCATTTTCTTCTGTAAAGCAACAGTTTCATCATCTGAGTGACACAGTGCCACCACTGACAGCCAGTGCTGCTGCTTGCTAATGACACTGTTGGCTACTGTGTTCCATTTACATCTGACCTCGGATGAGAGACGAGTTCGCCGCCTTGGATAAAAACGGTGGAGACAAACGTATCCCAGACTAGTTACATAGAGGAATATTAGTTACAGATAACAACCTTCACACCAGAGCTAACTAATGATTGTTTTCATAATCGATTAATTGAGCAATCGCGCATAAGATGTCAGAAAACGTTCAATGGAAATGATGAGCTTCTCAAATGTCTTGTTTTGTCCACAAACCAAAATGATTCAGTGATTCCATTTATTTCTTTGTTATCTGGAGCAAAGAAACCAGAAAATGTTCACATTGAAGAAGCTGAAACAACCAGAAATCTTGTTTTAACGTTTAACTGGTCGGTCAGGACAGCACTGGCACAACGGCACCTCTGCAGAGAAAGAAATTCTGGGGGAAAACACTCAACATTTATCAGGTGTCGTGTTTCAATCTCAATGGATATTTTGCAGCGTGGTGGCAGGAGGTGAATGTTAAACCAAGCACTTATTTATTTACTTTTGTGATTCAGTTTCTTTTTAAAGCAGAAAGTCTCCCCCGGGATTCTGGGAATGTTACTTTTACTTTGCCAGCAGGTGAGAGGTCAAACTGGAGCTTTCCCTTCTTCTTTTTTCCTTCACAGTTTTTAGTGTAATCACGCACAACCGACAGATGTACACGGAGCTGGACTCAGACTCATGATCACACACGTGTCATCTCCAACGTGCCACCTCCTGTTGATAACGATCATCATCAGCATTACAGCTGCAAGCCAGAGTGAGGGGATTAGTGTTAATTATGTTAGCCCCCTTTGTTCGGATCGTGTGGTCGGATGCCGTGGGCGATAAAGATAAAGATAACATTTTACTGGTCCACTTGAACCACGCCTCACCTCCCTGTTAAATGACTTTCTATCGCTGAGAAATAGCTGCAGATTTTTCCCACAGTGGAGAAAAAAATTAAAAATAAATACAGATAAATATTTAATTTTTAAATTAACATGTAGAGGACGAAACGCTCACGGATGATTGTTAATTACTATTCCACAGCACAGTGACTGCTGTGTTGCTTTATACTGGTGACAAGCTGAATGAAAGTAAATAATTATCCACCTTCATGTTTGTAGTGGCCAGGAAAAGGAGTTGATGTGGGAATAAAATTCAACCACTATGCATTTTTAATAGAGAAGAAAAGTAAAATGCAGTGATGCTCAAACCACAGTCTCAGTCTGAACCGATCCATGTCCTGTCTTTTCATTTTATGAATTGGTTTAATGAATTCTTGTAAAAAAGACACTTGCTGTGCTCACAGGATTTCATGTTTAACCAGAAACTATGTGTTGTGTCACCATATTTACTTCTCAATGTATAATGACTCTGGTGAAGACACCTGAGACATTACAACATGAGAAAATGCTGTTTTTTTTAACGCAGTGACAGGTAGGTTTTTACTATAAAAGGAAAACAAAACTGATTCTCTGGTCTTATAGAAAATATAGTTTCGAGGGATAAGCACTGACAGACTTGGCTTATTCTAATTTATAATTGAAAATGAATGTCCGTGTCAGCTGGGATTGGCACCAGGCAGCGCCCTTCCGGAACCCTCATGTGGAGGATAAAGATGAATGAATGGATTAATGTATTAATGAAAATGAATGACTAAATTAATCACATTGCACTGAATCACGATCATTGGCATGGAGCTGAATCAAAGTAGCCTGACTGAATCATATCATGGCCCATGTCACCAGATATGTATCGAGTCATTCTCCAAGGGAGGGATTTTAAGTCTGATTGATTTAAAATGGAGGCTCTCAATCGTGAGCTCCTCCCACCAGACGCCTGTCCTTCATACATGACAGACAACTGGACACAATGTCTTCATCTGTAAAAGCCTGGAATGTTTCTGTTTCTTTAGTTTGAATTACAACACAGGCAATTCTGAAATAGCCACCTTTCCATCGAAGGGCCGTACAGCTGTTTATCAGAACAGCTGATATGAGGCGCCCTCTCTGGGATTGCTCTCCAGTCACTAGATAGACATTATGATATTAATTGGGAATTTATTGATCACTAATGCCAAAAATACAATGCCCACACCAAGCTGGGAAACTAAAGTGTCCAGTATGAATGGTTGTTTCTCTTCCCTGTTCATCTCTCCCTTTATATCAACTGAAATCCAGTCTCTAAAGAACAAACTGGTGCAGCTATACTGATGAATCGATGGATCCACATGCAGTTTATTCCCTTTATCACTTGAGTGGATTTCATCCTTCATTGTAAAGAGCGCATTTTGTTCCTGCAGCCATTTCCACCAGCTCCCCCAGCTCTCAGTCAAACTGCGCGGCTCAGGCACTGTGTAATCATACCGCATTTTGAGGAATCTTAATCCAACACCACACACACACACACACACACACACACACACACTCCCCTCACACGGGACGGCAGCGGCAGTGACAGAGGAAAGCCCGGAGCAGAGATGTGGAGTTTGAACACGCTGTCACGCTGATTTGCCGCTCAGGAATCAAGCTCGTGTGCTGCGTCAAAGCTGCCATTATGAGCGAGCAGATCTCATAGCTGCCTCGCAGCAGGACATAAGCTCCTTGAGTGTAATGAGGCACACAAAGTTTTAGCCTTACTGATCAGTCTGACTTTACTGACTCAAAGAGCTGAAGGGCGGCAACTATATCAAAGCACTAAAACATAGAGGAGTGACTTTAGAGGCTGTCTGCTGTCTTCACTCTAATAGTTAACTTTATAGTATTTAATAGGTGTTTTTTAGAGATGATTTAAGCTTAACAAATATTGCATGTACAGCAGAGGTGGGGGCGAAATATCAATCCAACAATCCCCAACCTGACTTGTATAATTGTGTATTTGGATTTAGAAATACAATGTTCTAGACTGATATTCTATTTGGCATCACTGCCTCATGACTGCTCACGGTGAGGCTCATAGTTATAATTAATTTGAGGGTAATGTGAATTAGAATTCCAACCCCTTCCTTGTGTCAAGATCTGGTGATGCGAGGTAAAATGTTTCTCTGACGTCCCTCATGTTGGTTCTGTTGATTAAATGACATTGATCCCTCATTTCTGGGTTCAAAGCAGCATTGTCTTTGGTTTCCATAGTGGCCCAACCTGTGCTTACCCACATCTGAAGGCCAAGTGCTACCTGGATACTAAGTGGGTATCGGGTATACTGGGTATACCCCAACCAGCACTTACAAATGCAGTAAATTGATTAGGTAGTATATCTAATCATTGAAACAAACCAGTATTGCGTGCCCAAAAACACTTGCTTCTAAGGATCATAACTAGGTTATACTCTTTATTCACTTCTGAAACTCTGTGTGCTTTGCACGTAATGGTGGCAGCTCCAGTACCTCCAGGACCAAGCTGAAAGTGCACGCATCTTCTCCCTCGAGTAAAGTTACCAGCCTCAGGTTTGAGCGTCTAGATCTTGCTTCCAGGTCCAGTATTTTCTCTTCGAGGTCTTTATTTTTACCCTCTAGAGAATGCAACTTCGTTTGGAGCATGGTTACCTTGACTCCGGTGGTAGAAATCCTTGTCTCTGCCTGCGTCACTAGCCAAGGCGACAAACTCGATAGCAGCGAAGCCGTCGAATCTGATGGAAAACTCTGTTTTCCTGATAGCTGTCAGTACGGTGTCAAATCTGGCCCCCGACTCATCCGTTGCAGTTCGATCTTGCGTTGTGTCATCCTTAGGTGCTACACCAGCGCCAACCATCTCGTCTGTCTCCATAGCTTCAACACGAGGAAGCTAGCTCCCGGCGAGGTCAAGTTCAACAGTTTCGATTGAGTTGTTTATTTCGGCTTTGGCTAGCTTTTCTCTGCTTGAGAGGCATACCTATAAACTACACGGATATAAGTAGCGACACAGCGATACCCAAAAAGAACATTAAAAACTAAGGTAGCAGAGCAGGTAATAACGTGTCCACTCAGCACGCCGCCATAACCGGAAGTCTCATGTGGACAGTTCAGAAACTTAATACAAATGCTAAAAGATCTACTTAGAAACCTTTGGCTAAGTGCATCTTGTGTCTCCCCGAGCTCCCCCTGGGAATAATCAAAAGTTTAAGTTATATGTATCAAAGTTCTCAAGGTTCTCTGCTTTCCTCCCATAGTCCAAAAAAATGCAGATTTTTTGGGGGATTAGGTTAAGTGTGAGAGTGGATTGGAGAGTTTGTCACTATATGTAGCCCTGTGATGGACTGGTGACCTGTTCAGGGTGTGACCCCCACCTTTTACCCTATGACAGCACCCACCGCAACCCTCATTTGGGGGATAAATCGGTAGATGATGGATGGACGGATCAAAGTTTTGGTTCTTTGTACAGTTGTGAAAACACGATAAGATACTGCTAATAATAGTGCTAGACTGTGAGTAGGCTACAAAAACAACAGCATTGTGAGATATGTGTGTGTTCTCAAAGCTTGTGGTGTGTCTAAATTTGTTTCAGACCTTGTGGACCAGCAGAACAAAGGAATGTCATTTATCTTAATCAAGTCTCTCTCAGTACAAACAACAGCTCATTTTAACACATTAGTGTGAAAACCGGGACACTAACACTGTCCACACTGTACAAAAAGAGAGGGGTCACTGTCAAGACCATCGAGCATGGCCACCGTTCAGCTTGAAAGTTCTGAGGTGACTCTCAGATTCCCTGCAGGAAACGCTTGAAACACCATAGCCTTGGCGTTTTTGATGTCCCTCTCTGCATTTCCAAGTTCACGGGCTGTAATTAAGAAGCAGTGGCTGTTCAGTCATTATCAGCCAACTTGAGTGTGGCAAGTGAGCCAAGGGCTGGCCACCACTTTGGCTGTTTGATGAGACAGCAAAGACGCACATGAACCTCATTAGCTCCTCTGTACAGTCACCGTCTCCACCAGTGTTGTTGATGAGCTCGGAGAGAGAGAGAGAGAGAGAGAGAGAGAAGTCAGATCTGAAACACATGCACCAGCGCGTCTCTTCATACTGTTTGTGATTCTGGGCACATTCACGGCACACATGTTTTCTCCTTTGGTCGGTTCCAGCGAGTGTGAATAATAAGATTAGCACTGATTGTTCAAACAAAAAGACGAAACTAAAGTCAGTGGTTTTGTCGGAGTGCTGCATCAAGAATTACTGAAGGAGAAGAAGAGACAACAATGAACAAGAAAACTCATCGAGCTGCATCATGTGAACATACGACACATATACACACGCGCCTATGTTTTGGTTGGGTTTACCCACAATGCCCTGCGTTCACTCGACGCAAACCGAGACCTACGTTTTTAGGCGGACCAGAGTTCGCTTCTTTGGTGCGGCCACCTCCCTAAACGAACCAGACTTTCAGAGCAAACAAACTAGGATTCGATTTAGAAGGGCTGGTGTGAATGCTACAGAAGTAGCTATCTGAGGGAATTTAGGTATGTACTGTATGTAAAACCCTTCAATGTTTCCCATATCCATCTTGTTGTTGGATGGGATCTGGGAACATGTCAGGGAATCACAAACAGAATCAGAAACAGAATGCTTGGTGACATTAGTCCACAGCAATGGCAATTTTTGAGAACCCATCATGGTCTTTGAATGGGTGTTTGCGTTTGTTTGACTCCAGGCCCCCAGGTCCCATTTTCTGGGACTTCCAAATTCCTTTGGATTGTTGTAAACATTGTTCATTGTTCCTTTTTGGTCTAACAGGCTGTGGTTGATAAGACCTTCTTTTACTTTTTCCCAACACAGACAGACTTAGACTACAATCCTATGCAAACTACAAGTCACTCACTGCTCAATTCTTTGGTTACAATGGGTGGAAACCAACCACTTCTATTTATCAAAGCATGTTACATTATCTACTGTATATTTTCATGGAAAAACCCAACTCTCATTCTTATTAGTCATGAACAGGCCAGTGTAGGCAACTGAGGGGGTTGTGGAAGGTCTTTAAGGTTCTCAGGTCGTGTTTTGATCTTTTCATTAATTGGCATTAAAACATTTATATTGTTATTTACGCCGACTTTAAGAGTCAAACAGTTCATTAAGCTCCACCCCTCACTTTTCCCCAGTCCCCACCCTCATCCCAATATGATCTCCTCTGGTTTCACATTAGTCTGTCACCTGATGGAAAGAGTCTTTTATCTGCGTTGTCATGGAGACATTTGGTATGAACGTCTGCACTGTTAATACCTTTCCTTTTTTTACGAAAGAGACGTTTCTAACTTGGGAGTCTAAACATTTTGGCCTCACTTACTGTAATACCTGCTTTTGTGCTCATGGAGATAAGACAGGAAACAAATAAACCTCTTTTAAGTGATAATCCAAATGCCAATGTTGTGTGTTGCAAAGAAGGACCACCCATGTGACACGTGTAACAGCTGCCTTCACATTTCATCTCCTCGAGTATCACGTCACAGACGGAGATGATAATGGCCAGCGACTGAGAGATGACTGGAGGCAAGTGTGACGCCTCCGCCTCCCTTCAGAGGTCAGACTTAGTCCGGTTCACCTGTTGGTTCAACCCAAGGACACACTGTAACCACACACAGGATGACCCCAACCACTATGTCCATAAAGGAAATCAGCTACATTTCTGTAAAATTGGGAAAATATATGGATACTTAATTTATCATTATTTTACAGCTTCATATTTTTAGTCTTAAGAGCAAAATTACTTTGTAACTAATTTATAGCCATATCTGGAACGATTGAATTAGTGAATTATCCTTCATCATCCAAGAGATGTTTGGTAAATTTTGTGTTATGTTATTTAGAACATATACATATAAATATTAACATAAAGGGTTTTGGGACAATTATGCAAATGTGTTTGGGGGACCCCAAAAATATCTACCGCGACCCAACTGTTGGTCCCGACCCAGCCTTTGGGAACCACTGATATTGGTCACTTCAGGTAAAGAGGGTGCTTGTTCCACTACACCTAAAAATAAACAATTGATGAATTAATTTCTACCATTGATTGATTATTTGCTTTGCCCATGAGATCTCAGAAATGTGGTGTGTTTTTCAATCCTCAAAATGTCAATTAATGTTTTGTTTTGTCCACATTTTTTTTTATCATATATATAAAAAAAACTAATGAGACTTGTTGGCAACAAACAAATGAATTGTTGTACTTTTTAAATAAATACATAAAATGGTTCACTGTGGGCGGAGAAATGGAGAGATGTCCTCATTTCATGTCATGTAAAAATCCAGAGAGCCCTAATTACTATTACTGAACAACCTGAAGATGAGACTTAACTGTCAGCTTTTTTCCTGCAGACCGCAGATTTAATCTTTATTCCCCACATTTTCTGCAAAAACCTTATACTTATACTTTACAGTCATCAGAAGGTCCAAGTTCTTTAGTATATGTTGAGGTCAAATTTCACTTTTTTCCATTTAGAAAACACTGGGTTCTCTGGAAATGTTTTTGGCACCGAATGAACTTCAGAGGCCGAACAATTGTTGAGAGGACATCAGAGAACACATCGCTGTTGTCAGCTTCTCAGTCTTTATCACATTGTAGGTGACACAATGATTCAGACACACTGAGGCAGATAAACACCCAAAAAACTCTGCTTGAAGATGCAGATCTTAACCGTCTCTCAACACACCTGAAAAAGTAAACAGTATTAAGTAATAAAAGTAATAATAAGTATTTACACCACAGCACACATGAGTTGTTGATCCTCCGTCAGTCATTAAAAGTGTGTTCTTTGAAAATCCTGAGGAACGACGAACACAAACAAGTCGGCTGTAGACCCTGCGACTCCCATAATCTTGCACGGTGAAAACGCTGATTTTTGGACTCTGGTGCAGAGAAAGAGCAGAGTTTAGTAAGTGACACAAAGTTAATTTTCCACTTGGGAAATGCTGCGACAAAGCAGAAAACAACAGCACCTAATGCAACCACACTTCAAAAAACCTCCTCTGAAGCAGCCGTGTTCAGCCATGTTATCGTCACCACTGCTGCCTATACTTTCTTCTAGTTTCTCTCAAAGTTGAGATTCCTCGGCCTCCTCCTCCTCCTCCTCCTCCTCCTCCTCCCCTGCAGCCTTGAGGGACGGACGTCCCTAATACATACGTGTTCCCACATTTCAGTATAAATAGCGCATGTGAGGTGGCAGATAAAAATAATGTTCCTGAAAAAATCAAATGGTGAAGTACAACTTTCGCTTTAATCACCTGTTTAAAATTCTCGTCCGTGGTGCACGCGCCCCCCAAAGCTGCTCGCAGGTTTCATGGGAGGCGAAGCTAGTCGTCGTCGCTGCTGCTTCTGTAGAGGAGTGAGAGAGAGAGTGAGAGAGAGAGGATTTTTAACTAGTCTCACTCGTGATTCGCAAACCCCCCGCAGCGTCTCACATACATAAAGATGTGTTCATATAGTCTGTGTATTTTTAGACTTTCCATGGAGAAGAGAGCTGTGTGTGCAAGACTGACAGTGTCACAGCGAAGGAACAGTGGGGGAGAAGGAACCAGAGGAGTTGGTGTGTGCAAGTGAACCTTGTTTCAGTAACTCGACGCTGTTCCTTGATTCAATATGAGTGTGGGAAAAATTGACTTGAACATTTTACAGAATCAACGTGCAGGTATAACTTTTACGAACTGAAAATATGTACGATATCTTTTGGAGACGATCGAGTTAATAGAAATATCACTTTACAGCAGAGGTCTCAAACCTGTGGACAGTGGGCCACATGCGGCCCTCCAATCCATTCCAAAGTTATAATAGAGTGATTTCTGTATGTTTTTTTTTTTAAGTAACAGATTAATTTTGTATCGTAAAACATTTTTATTGTGAACTGTATATCATACCATATCAACTCAGACACTTTTATTTTGAAATTCTGTGAAAAATCACCTTTTTCCCCAAAAAGTTTGACATTTTTTATTCAGGTTTTGCACAAATTCAAAATGTGCATATAAACAGATATTGGAGGGGAAAAAACTAATTACGTAAGAGGAACCAGTACAATGACCCAATTACATGAAAAGGCCCCAAAAAACACAATTAACTCATGTTAAGTGTCCTTAAAAATACTAAAATACATTATGACAGCGAGAGTTTGTCTTTATTGTTACTTGTAATAAGAACAATGAAGCCTTTGACCAAACAAACATTGTGACAAAGTGTGGTAGTGAGGTCAGTGATTAGATTAATAGCACCATAAAAACCTTTTACCACAATGAAAATCAAGTTAAAAGAAAGGAACCTAAACGTCTGCTTCTCGAGGGGAAAAAACATCCGACAATAAACAGAGCCTCCATCCAAAAATGATCTGGATAACAATTTTCAAAACAATGAAAACCAGTCAATAAAGAAATAAAGACAAATTTATGAACCAGTTCACTGTTTTCCTTCTGTCCTCGGCCGTTAATCACTGTCAGTCCTCTGCAGGTGTCTCAACCCACGGGTTCGGCATCAACCAGCAGCAGAGATTATGAAAAATGGCGAGAAACTTTTCTTCTTCTGTCCCTTTTTGCTTCTCCTTATTCACCATTTTTCTCTCATGTGTGAAAAACTGCAAACCCGTAATAAGCCCGTCCTAAGTGTTGTTTAATGAACTATTCCTACAATAAAGCACATGGTCTGTGTGTGTGTGTGTGTGTGTGTGTGTGTGTGTGTGTGTGTGTGTGCCGCTGCTCCATCGGTTAATTGTCCTCGTGTCTCTGACACCGGATCAGACTGGCTTAGTTCAGCCCGGTGGTTTGCAGAATTACACCTCCAACGCCACAGTAATCTCCCGCTTTAAGCCCAGAAGATTTGCTAAAATATTCCTGTGAATAGAACCACTTTGCATTCAAGGTGGTGATGTATGTGTGGAAATGTCAAAATATTCGTCTCTGGCCTTTGGCTTTGTTCTCTCCCCAGAGTCTCTGGGTTTATTTAAATCATTGCAAACCTTAGGCTACCTCTGCACACACCGGCCTTGGACCCCCGTGTGCGTATAGCTTCGCATCTTCCCTCCCACAGAACTTATTTCCGGCATTTCTCTTCTGCACGGTTACCTTGTCGCTGAACGTTTGCCTCCTGGTTTGTTTGTCTGTCTTGTTTTTTCCCCCCTCATTTGAATGTACAACCCTCGACCGAGCTCGTAACACAGACACGGCGATCACGCATCGTGTTTATGAGTTTCTGATTCATTCTGGTGACGAGTGACGGCTGAAACTTTAAAACATTTCCCTTCACTTACTCAGTGGCAGCAGATGAAAGACTTTAAATGTGCTTTTCCAACCAGGATTGCAGTGAAGCTCGCTGCTGTTTTCCCTTTTAAAGCTGCTCTTACAGGTGGAATTACAGGTTGTCGTTCTGCTGAAGCGAGGCTACGTCCATGTAAACACCACCTTCTCAGCTGCGAGTTGATCTAAACACGTTTATTTCTTTTTTTACTACACAGTGTATTATTCAACCACTGATTTTATCCTGACAAGCCGTCGCCTCAGCCGCCCCCTAACCCACGAGTCTAAATCCACACCACTGTGTTCTAAAGCCTTCATTTCCAAACACTGGAACCCACCATTCTGGGATCTTTATGACCTGTTTTATCTCATCAGAAATGTAAGATCTATTCCAAATGATCGTTCTTGGCACAATTTTACATACATTTATTGTGCCAGTTGTTAAAAATACCGAGTGGGCATATTTTCTTTCAATAAAATACAAAAAAACAAACATTTAAACATATGTTTCACAATTCAATCCATTTATTTATTAAGTAAAACCCAGAGGAACAAGCAAAGTGCGAAGTATTTTTTGAATTTTTAAACTTGTCAAAAAATCAGCAGTGACTGACACAAAAAGTTTTTTCCTTTTTGCCCCCGCTCCCTAACTTTCCGCGTTGACTGTCCCTTCACCGGTGTTTCCCGTGAGAACATTCGAGTCAGTGCCTGAAGTTTTATTCATAACCACGAGTTTGTGGCGAGTTCTGTCACGTCTGTCTCCATCAGACGTGACAGCATGTAACAATTAAACGTAGTAGTTATAGCCACCAGGGGGCGACTCTGCTGGTTGCAAAAAATAACCTTCAAAATGAGTGGCCTTCTCACTTGATTTGTAACTCCTTTTTAACTTTTTTAATGGTATTAATTGTCTCAGGTCTTCTACGATGTCAATTGTGTACATGATGTTTCCATTTTTGAGGAAAATAGACAATAAAGCATAGAACGGACATATACAGTAATCCTGGTAATGTACCTGATTGCAGGTGACATCTGTGAATTTCCGGGTTCAGAAACTGACTTATGGTGATAAAATTGCAAATCTTAAGGCTTCACAACGGATAGATGGATGGATGGAAAATATGCGACATCCGAAAGTATTTATAAGGAGCCCTGGAGGTGACATGGATGAGTTATAAAGCGTGTGCGGCTTAGTAAAGTGCACATGACGGAAACGTCTGTGTCACCTCCAGGGCTCTGTATATTTACATTAGTACACTGGTTTTCACGCTTTTAATAAAGTCTTAAAAAATAGAAAGGAAAGCCTGCTATAAGGAAACAATAGTTGTTTCCTCAAACTTAGAACAAAGAGAAAACACTGGTGAAGTTCCCGTCGTGTCCTCTCCTGCTTGTTTCGTCCTCCTTTGTTCTCCTCTGTTGTCTCAGACCTCTGACATCGTCTGAGTGCGTCTCCCTCCCGCTTCTCTCGCTCATGAAATTCAATTTACACCTCCAGCACGCTCACCGCTCTGCATTTATCTTATATTCTCCTCTCTTTGTCTGGCAGGAATATGTATATATATACAGTATATATATATATATATGTATATATATATATATACATATATATATATGATGTATATGCACCCATATGAGCTGCAAACTATTTACCGAAAACAAACGTCCACATGAGCATCAAATACCTGATGCTTTTAAAAACAGCAGACCTGTCCTTTTTATTCCCAGCTGAGGCAGCAGGTTAGCAGCATCAACAGCGTCGCACACAGAGGACGGTGTTGTTTGTGAGGCTGTATAACCTGTGTGTGTGTGGGTGGGTGGGTGGGAAAGGTTAACATATCTGTACAATGTAAACACACAGGACCTTTAAATGATCTCATTGTCTCAGGACTCCAGCAGCAGCAGCAGCAGCAGCAGCTCTACACCTACAGTACATACGTCATGTAAAATGGTCCAAATGCGTGACCCCGCAGTGCGTCGCGTCGCGGTTAATGTGTTTTGTTACCAGAGGCAGAGCCACTTACTCCGGAGTGAAAACATCATAATTCAGCGGCGCGCGACACGTACGCTCACATCAGCGCGTAATGCTAAATGTATTCCTGTTTTTCTGTTTTTCACCGTCAGCAGTGAATCACGGTGCTCTGCTTCTTTGTTTTCCCTCACATTCATTTATTTATTTATTTATTTATTTATTTATTTATTTATTTATTTATTTATTTATTTATTTATTTATCTATCAAGCTTCTTTTTTTATATCAGTCCCAGTGGGGGAAACGTTGCAGTAATAACACAGAACACACATCACTTGCACAAAGAGATATGAAGTCTTCATATATATACAGTGCACATATATACACACGTAAACTACTACTACTAGATAGTGTACTGAATCTGTGTGTGTACATACAGTGTATTTAAACGCACTTTGCATTACTGTAAATACTGTAAATGTTTGTGCTAAAGGTAAAATCCCAACGGTTTCTGAAAGCTGAAGAAGTTGCACGTCAAAGCCAACGTGTGGTTGTTATGGTAACTTAACTCGCGCTGTAGCAGGAAGCGGGCGAATTGGCGTTTTTGCCGCCAGAGAGGAAAGAGATGGAAAAACTGCTTGTACATAAGTTTCCTCTTTTTTTTCCTCCTGTTTTTGGACATTGAGACAAAAAAACTCAAACAAATGTTATTTTAAACATGTTTTAAACTGTTCACATTTCAAATTTAACATGCAAAATCTGGTGTTCGTGTACAACTACAGTGTCTTTCTTTCTCAATAAAACGTTTGTTTTTATTCATTTTAAATTGTTTGTGCACTATTTTAAACATGCAGTAAATTGTAAATAACTGCCAGATATTGAACATTATTCTGGAAAAATGGACAAAAGCACATCATTGTCTGGTTCTTTTATGAGTATTAAGGCCACATTTAAAAAAAAAATGAAAATTCTGAGAAAAAAGTCAGGATTCTGAGTTTAAAGTCAGAATTCATGCTGTTTTATTTTCTTTATTTATTTTATTTTTTATACATGTGGCCCTAATACTCTCTAAATAAATACACTTTCATTTATTTCTTTAAAAAAAAACTGCAGCAAAAATCAGCACAAAAGTCACACAGTGCAGCTTTAAACGGTCGATAATGGAGGGTGATATGTTTGCGCGGTGCGCTGCATTTTATCGTCCATTTCCCCTCTGAAGCGGCCGCTCAACCAAACCCCGTCTCCCTGTGCGTCCGTTGTCATTTACAGGAACTCTTTTCATAGCTGATGCTTTCAGTGCAGCAGCTCTGGTGTTTAACGGCGGCTCGGGAACATTATTTTTCTGCTTCACTCTCAAACTGCCTGATGATGAAGCCACAAACACACTGAGGCGTCACATTCTCAGGGAATAACAGTGGAGTTATTAGTAATAACAATAGTGTATATGTACGATACTTTTTAAGAAATGCGTATTAGGAAACAAAGTCACAGCGTTTAAATTGTATGTTATTTTTCTTTTATAGCAGGTAATGTAAGGTTTACGCCACAGCTGCTGTAAATTAACAGCATGTTTAATGTTCCTGGAATGGTTAATACACCAGTATGTAGAAGCTCTTTAACCGAAATGATATTTTTTTAATGCTGAAATATAAGTATTATTGTTATCCATGCATTTTCAAACTTACTGTTTTACAAAAATAGTAAAGCACATGATTGTTTCTTGATGGCGATGTCAAATTATAATTGTTTACTTGCACCCGTGAGCAGAAACATTAGTTTTGGTGGTTGAATGTTATATTATGTTAATAAATAACATTTTTTGTGAAAGATTTCTAAAATATTTACGTGACAGATGGTCTAATTAAATATAATAACCACTGTGCAAATAACAATATTGTGACATTTTATGTGTAAATATCCAGCATCAGCCAGTCAACACACGGCCCTAATATTTCAGTATTTGCACTTAATGTTAATTTGTTAAATTTAAGTCAAAAATTGTTGTTTATGTTGAAGCATGTGTTGAAAGAAATGCACGTGGATGGATTAATAATCTCTTTTGCATCCCCATGTTCACGTGAACACAATAATATTAATCCTAGTTTTGTGTGTTAATCAGAGTCGTAATTTGAGGATTTTCAGATTTTAAAGTGGGCCCCTTTACGCTTAGGTTTTGGAAAAGACAAGCAACCGTTCCTGTTTTCCCCTCCTGTTTGAAATTTACATGACTTGCCATTTAAAAATGAGCGTATGCAGAGATAGTCTGTGGTCTTGGGATTAAAACCAATCCATAAAATCCTCCAGTTTGACATTAAAACAAAGTTGGAACTCTTGTTACGCCGACACCTGATTTAAATATGAGTTTTTATTGAGTCTCCTCTCATCTGCTCGCGTCCTCTTTGAAGCCAGTAATGTTTGAGGAGGGCGAGTGCGGCCGCAGTTTCCTCTGATCACTTCCACAGCCCAGACTTGTCACCAGTCTGACACAAGGTTAAACTCAGCGTGTGATTTTCGCCGTAGGGGCCGCGACAGCTTCATCTGCAAGACAGAGGTCGGCTAACTTTGTTCAGCCGTCTGAGAACACACTCGTCTGTCACTATTTTAAGCCGTGGTGTTGGAAATTAATCAAATTAACTGAGTCATGAAACAGATTTTGCAAATCAGGCAGGTCCTTTTTTTTTTTTTTTTTTTCACTGAGTTATTTTTACTTTCTCTCTCAGCGTTTTCCTCATTTATTCTTGTTAAACTCTCATCCCTGGTTTTAAGTAATCATGTTTTTCTGGATGAGACTGCACATTGAGATTTGAAGAAATTGCAGGTCGGCTCTTAGTGGGTGACATGATAGCCCTGAAGCAGCTGTGCCGCAGGGCTCATCACATACTCAGCGCATGATGCATCAACAAAACTTAAAAGTGTTAAGAGTTCAGAATGAGGTAATATGGGTTTTGTGGGCTTTGTGTTTGAGGGGAAAAAAAAGAAATCCATTAGAATTCCGGGTCACTTCCTCTCAGGAAAATCTTTTATCGTTGGTGTGTTTCATGTTTGCGATACATAAAGCAAAGAAAGAAAGAAAGAAATCGTTCCGATCAATATTTCCATTACCGACTATTCTCTTTCTCTTTCCTCAAATGAACTTGTTGATTTAAAGCTTTTAAATGACTATGTACCTCACTATAAACCCACTATAATTCAGATAAAACAATCCTTTATTAGGTCCCGCCACAGGGAAATGGGCAAAGACAGTCAAGGTAAAGGTCTTTCTCAGTTGCACTCTTGTTTGTTTTGTACTTTTCTTTATTCATAGTTCAGTGTCCTTGAGTGTTGAAAGGCGCCCGTAAATAATAAATAATGCATTTCACATACAATATGGAAAGATATTAGACTATTAGAATAAAAATAAATGACAATATGCAGTGTGAACACTAATTACCAGAATAGTAAACATTGATGAGCATTGCACATAAGATTTATTTATCGTTTTCATGTGGTCCACTGTGGTGAAGCATTTATGTTACATGAGTAGCTTCTTGGCTAAAAACAGAGTATAAGGCCAGAGTCTGATATTTGTATCTGAAAGATTTTTTTAAAGTCATATTTGTTGGAATCCTGGAATAAACATTACCGATCATGTCAGTAGGCCACTATCCATCCATAGGACAATGCATATGCTGATTTTTGCTATCAAGGCCTTGTTAGGTAAACTTCCTCTGTATATTTCAAGCCTCAGCGAGGGGTTAGGGTTAGGGTTAGAGATCTTGTATCTCAACGGGACCTTCCTGGTTAAATAAAGGATACATTTAATCATATTAAAATAAGCCATAGCAAAGAAAGTGTAGACGGAAATCCCAGTTCCACTGCAGAAAGTAACTTACGGGGTTTTGGGGGGCGGAGCTTTAACAAACGGGCCAACTGGAGTTAGTGGGACACATTTTGTCAAAATTTAGTCGGCCATTGCCGGCTTCTCTACCCCTGCAGACCCCATGTTTAGGGAATTCATGTGAAAAATGAATGCTGTGAAGCAGAGGGAGAGCAGGTCATCCTCCAAGTGGAAGGTCAGGGTCGATCCCCTGACACTTCACCCCAGAGCACTCCTGGTGCCTCTGTCGACGGTGTAAGAATTGTTATAGATATGTGAAATGAATGAATGAATAGAGACAGAATCGCTCTATTTTCATTATACAGTTCAACACCAGTGTAATAGATATACAGTGTAAAGTGCTTTGAGTGGTCAAAAAAACACAATTTATCATTTATATGAATATATAAAGTATTGTAGTTCCAGTAGACTCACATATACTAATTAAAATTCAACATATGTCATACATGTATTCGGTTTTGATGCTTAAATATAATTCGCTGACAGTAATTTATACTTCACAATTGTCCATCACTCAAATCTTCATAGATTCTGAAAGAAGGACCTTGAGGGATTATTTTCAGTGGTGGATTAATACATATTTAGTGCACTAATAAGAGCCTGTCCTCCAACTCAAATGATCTAATTGGTAAGTCTTGCAGCCCTAATGGTCAAATAAATAAAAGCAATCTGGTGCTTCGAAACTCTCGGTCCAAACAAAAGTCAGGCTGTACAACAGCCTTGTTGTCCATCCTCATGTATGGAGCCGAGACCTGGACTCTAACAGCTACCCAGGAACGCCGCCTGGATGCCTTTGACACCAAGTGCCAACGAAGGATCTTGGGGATCAGGTGGTACGATCCACCAACCAGCCTCCTCTGTCCAACGAGATACGCTCGGCCCGCCTCCTTCTCTTTGGCCACATCGCCAGGGCGGAGCCTCCTCTGGAACCAGCTGCCCTACTGAGGGAACCGATCCCAGAGGGAGACCCAGGCGTACATGGGCTGACCAGCTGGACAACGACCTACAGGCTGCTGGCCTCAACATCGCCAGGAACAGACCAGCCTGGAGAACTGAATGAATGAATGAATACAATTTTAAGAACTTTAAGAAACAATGAGAAAGCTAAAAGGTAACATAGAGAAGGTTGGGGGTTCAGAGGGAGAAGGCAATTCTAAAAAGGTTTGTCTTGAGTCTGGATTTAAAGGTGTGAAGGGAGTCAATATTGCGGATGAGTGTTCCAGAGGTGGATGATGGGATGGAGGAGGTCAGACGTGTGTGTTCATACTGAGCTCTTTGTGCATATAGGGTTTGGTTTTAGTTGGCACTTTGTTTCAAGTTCTTGAAAGTTTTGATAAACTCTTACATCAACCAACATATTGTCTCTTTTAATGGCAGTAAATTGAAAAATTGCAGGTGAGTGTCATCATGAGCTGTTGTGAGGTTCATATGAATCAGTATGCTGTCAGTATGAGGACTGTTGTTTCATGCTGTCCTCAGCTGAGGACGGTCACAGCCCAACAGTCACCAGACTCCACCACTATTTTAAAAACTTTTTTTTATTTTTTTTAAGCCCCGTAGACATGCCTGAAGCAGAATCAACGAGCTGACGTGTGTTTTTTTTTTTTTTTGGATTTCCATATCTGCTTTAGAAAATCATACTCAGTCTCAAAGTTTGGTGAAAGTCAACATGTTTCGATGAAAAGTTTCTGGGAAAAGTTTGTAGCTGTTGCAGCCAAAGCCATCTGACATTGGAAAAGTTCATCGCAGGGCTGACAGACCATAGACTGCATATAAAAATGTGGAGAAAGCACTCTGGTTTGAAAATGGAAGCCCGGGCTGTAGGACACAGGTAGCGCGAGCCAACAGGGGGCCACATGGACGGAGGTCTATGGGAAAATGAGCTTCTCACTTGATGTCAGGTCTTTTTCAGTAGAAGGGAAACTATATGATAAATAATGGCACATATGAGTGAACAACACGCGATTGACAGCTTGTATTGTCTGGTTACGTGAGAGATCTGTGAATTTCCAGTTTCAAAAAAACTGACACGGTGCCAAACCGTGAGGCTTCACAATGGCCATAATATAGTCTTGCGGTAAGAGAAAAAGAAATCCGTTGAGATTTGAAAGGCTTCACAGTGAGGGTGCATTTAGCAAGAGGAACGGGGAACCTTTGCAGGTGAAAATAAGATCCCCAAAGAAATCTTTCCAGTCGCACAGAAGCGCATACAAACGAAGACAGCAGACTGAGTGTACTATAGCTTCAGAAAAAACACGTTTTGATTTGTGCACTTTATATTCATCCTCAGTTGATTTCATAGAGATACTGATTCTGATATCAGGGTTCCCACACCTTGGTTGACATTAATTTCAAGGACCGAATGTCCTGACACAGATAAAGATGGGAGGGCAACTTGTAAGAGTCGTTTCGTCCATGATGGCATCCAATTATATTGATTTGCAGCACACTCTGCATTTCCACTAGGGCTGTAATCAACTAAAGACATTCTTGGTCGACTGAAGCCCTGAAATTTCGAGAGACAGTGGACAATGTCCACAACACCGCTAGTAATTATGACTCAACAATTGTTCTGTGTAGGCCTAGTCTAGGAACATCAAGCATTGCAGGGCATGAAACAGTAGGTGGGGAGACATTTAACCTAAATATCAACTTAACTTGCTTCTTGCACACAATTCAAGCACTTTCAATGATCAAGAACATTCTTCAAGGGCTTTGAGAAACACTTTCAAATTCACAAACGTGTGGGAACCCTGTGATATGAAGCTACAATGCTCCTCTGCAGTGTCATGCCTTCCTTGTGTGGAAGTGTCTGCATGTGAGTGTGTGATGGGTTGCAGGTGTGACAGCTTGATTGATTGATTGATTGACACCTGTGTGTGTGAGTGTCCATGTGGATCGTGGGAGCTGATTGGTCCTGCACAGGAAGTTCCAGTATAAGAGGCCAGATCATCCACAGCTGCAGTGGACTTCATGTGAGTCATGCACATCCAGACTGCCAGCAGATATATTTAAAATAGTTTGTTTTATGTGTTGTCGGTTGTTTTGTGGGTGTTGGGAAGAGAAAGTCTCCTCAGGTTTTCTCTTGGGCCCGGTTGTAAAAATCAATTTGTAAATCTTTAGTCTCAAAAAAAAGAAGCTTGGTGTCATGAATGTTTTGTAGTAACAGTTTGATGAGGTTGTCGCTCCATTATCACCACCAACTCAAGGAAGTACAACATTAAGACACCGACAACGACACCGAAAACACTGCGCTTTCGCACACGGTTGTGACACGCGGAGTTCACATTGAGACGTGCGAACGCTCCGCTTCTCTGTGACACTGCAGCGCTGCTCGAAGCCAACACATCTCTGCACATTTGCAGGCTCCTCCACAGTCAACGCTGATCAACGGTGAACACACACGTGCTCGACTTCATGAGGACAGCTATGAGTAATGTGAACAGTTACACGTTCCACGGAAGGAAAAAGAAAGGGGGAAAAAAGAAACCACACTCAGAGAGAGAGAGAGAGAGAGAGCAGGAGACAGATTCTCATTTCTCCACACAGGAACGTTAAAGGTCAGGGAGAAGCCGCTAATCGAATGTACCACGTGCCACTTCCTTGTTTCATGCGTCCTATGTGGCTGGAATGTTGATGTGAGTCTCTGCAGATTCCCAATATCTGTTTGGTCTGAAGAAGAGTCCCCATTATGAAAATCATTTTTAACATTTTAGCTTAAATAAGGCCTCGGGAGTTCTAATCCCTCCACCTGACATGTGAATACGTCTCTGAATTATGTAGAAATCACACGTCGACATCCACATCTTTTCACTGACGTTTGATTTTCTTCTGTTGCCGAGAAGAAGAAAAAAATAAAAACTAAGACAGACATATGATTTAAGTCACAGACTGTGGGTCATTATCTTGTTCTCAGGTTGTCTTTGGAGGATTTCAGGGCAGGCGTGATGTGTCCTTTATGCACACACACACACACACACACACACATTTCAGCAGGATGTTTTTTTTCTCTTAGCCGTGACGTCTTTTGCACTTTATTCTGTCCGTGCTCTGCACACACAAACCGAAATATGTACTTACAACATCCATTTCCTTTCCACGAGCTCCAGTTTTAAAGGGTCATTTCACCCAGACTGCAAAGAATGAACAAAAAACATCATTCTTTTTTCTTTTTTATGTCTGGAACCGAAGAAATAGTGGAAAATAAACCAGTGATCATAGTCGTTTGTTATGTCTAGGTACGGAGGTGGTGACTCCGTATCAGTTATACCTAGTAATCAAATTAATGAAACAATGTGATCTGGATTAAACGCCTTAGTGTATCTTTAGTTAATTAATTTACACATTTTTTATGAAACTTACATACATACTCTAATGAACATGGGATTGGACACATTGTCTTCCATTTGTGCAGTTATGTGTGTTATGATCACTGCTACATTTTCAATATTCTACAAAATAACCTCAAAGGCACATGCATGCTCACATATCTCTTACAAGAGTTATTGAATGCATCTTGTGATTGGAGTGGCAAAGTAACCACTGAAGTGCAGCAACTTCATTTATTGTCTTTTGTGTCTTTTGTGCTGAGGAAAGCACACACCGCCGCATGGAATATCCAACTTAAAACTAACTTCACTCTAGAACTTTCTAGCAGGCAAAGCTATTTATCTTTCATTCTATTTATCTTTTTATTGTTGTAATTGGTATCAAAGCACCGTTGCCTTTAAAGTGCCTTTAAGGTGCATTGTCAAGGCCATGTTTTTGAGAGATTTACAAGGCACATACGAAGGTTAATATATAACAAAACATGGCTTTGACAATTTAAAGGCAACGGTGCTTTGATACTAATTACAACAATAAACTGATAAATAGAATGAAAGATAAATAGCTTTGCCTGCTAGAAAGTTCTACATTCACAGTCAAGCACAGTTTGACTTTGAGTGGTGTTCATGGAGCCTTTAAACGGTGGATTTTTATAATCAGGAGGCAGATTTATTCCCAATAAGATCATTTGCTCTCTCATCATCCTCCTCTTCCTCAAATATACTTCACACACTGGTATAGTGAAATTAGATTAAGATGGAGCGAGAGATAAGGGGACTCTAATTATTATTATTTCATTTATTGGTATCAAAATAAACCTCACATACCCTGGTTTATACAGTAGAACAGTATTTATGATTTTCCTCCAAATACCACCAGAGGTGGTGCCACAGTTTATGTATAATAAAAATACAGAGCTCAGGATATGTTAGAAACCTCCTCCACATCCCCGCCCCTCACCTCCACCACCACCACCACCACCACCACTTACTCACCACATCCACAAGCTCCCAGCTGTGCTCACACAACACACAGACGATTAGCTGACCCAAGGTTTGGCTCCATGTCTCTGTGGAAGAGGAGGTTAAAAGGCAAAGGTGCGAGGCGCTGTCATTGTGTGGTGTGGGGTGTCAAGGCTGACCCACTTCCTCCTTGTTCAGCTATACACAAGGTCGCCGCTACACTTTACTCTCTATACTCTCTTTAAAAACTGGAGGGGAGGCTCCCGGCATCTGCTCCTAACCGTCAGAAATGACAAAGGTTCCGCTGAATATCTCAATAAGAAAATGTAAAGTGACATGTAATGGTTGAATATCTGCGCCCAGGGGAGAGTGTAAAAAGAAAGACATCGCCGTTGAAGAAATACCACCATTTTGACATCGGCAGCCCCCTCACTTTTCTCCTCTGCTGCATGAGAGATTCACATTTCAAATGCCAGCAGGCTCACAGGAGTCGGGGGGGTTGACAGAGGGGGGGGGGGGAGGAGTGGTATTGAGGGAGGTTTGATTTGATCAAGCAGCAGGCGGCTACACTTCGCCCCCTCGTCCTCCCCCCTCGCCACACCATCTCTCTTCCACAGAGCGAGGGAATAAAAGTGACAGAGTGCAATCACTGTCTCTTATCTGCCAATGAGGAGTATGGGTAGGAATGAGATTGAATGACCGGCCGGCTGTGGCGTGTCTGCCGTGTCAGCCTTATTGAATTATGACTTGGCAGGAAGTGGCATGTTATGAGCCGCGCGGGGCCACGCCGCGATATGACCGCCGTAGGTTTGGTCTGAGGCGGCGGGGGCAGGAAAGGGGCTGAAATGAAACCTGTCTGTATGTAAAGTTCATGATGTCTTTTACGGGGTAATGGGATTTGAAAAGATATTGGATTGGCTGTGATGAAAAGATGAGTTCACGCAGGTTTCCGTGCGGTGTAATACATCCTGCAGAGGCCGCATGCTGTCGGCGGGCGCGCGGCTACAGCGGGACAAACAATAACATGGAAATCGAATCATCTTTGAGTTGCATTTAACGATGTTAGGAGAAGAGACACGAAAGGCCCAACCAAAGACCAAGATCTGACCTATTAGCATTACTCTAGTGGGTCAGACAATATGATGTTTTAAAGATGGCCACTGCGCCATTTTTCCATGATTTACACGTTGCGAAGAACCCCCCGGAAAGGGAAACGGTTGGTGGCTCTTTGGTGCCTTTTTTAAAAATCTTTCTTCTGTTTCACAGAACATCAATATCATTTCTTTTTCACTTCACCAAGCTCACATTAGAGCGAGGCTTCATCTCCTCTGACAGAACACGCTCAGCTGTGTGAGTCAAAGCTGTTCAGGGTGAAATGGATTTTCATTCATTTATTTTCTTCACCAAACGTTATAGATCTATATGTTTTGCTAATATGGGGACAAAATACTTCAATTAAATAACCAGTGAAGACTATGCTTTACAACAAGACACTGTCAATCATAACATTATAGTTTATAGTTGTTGATGAAGTTGGACTTTGGGAACAGAAACGATCAAAGGTAACATTAATTACCATTAGGAAATCTGGCGGTCTAAGGTCAAGGTCACGAGATACATTATATGGACGAAAGGATTTGGACGCCTGACCTTTACGCCAACAGGGTACGGTAATGATGGATTCAAATGCATATCTTACAGTATTTAAATATGGAGTCGGTCCCACCTTCTGCAGCTATAACAGGTTCCACTCTTCCACTGATGTTGTACAAGAAGACCTGGTTTACGATCTCTGTTCCAGTTCATCCCAGAGGTGCTCGATGGGGTTGAGGTCAGGTCACTCAAGTTCAAACCGTGTCTTTATAGTCATTGCTTTGTGCACTGGGGCAGAAAAGGCCCTTCCTCAAACTGTTACCACAAAGTTGGAAGCATAACATTGTCCAAAATGTCTCGGTATGCTGACGCAATAAGATTGTCCTTCATTGCAGATAAGGGGCCCAGACCAAAGCCTGATTGAAACACCTGAATTAAATATTTAGCAGCCACCATTTCGTGGATGCCAGGAATTGTCAGGAAGGTTTTTGGAGAAGTAGAGTTTGCTTGTGCGACTTTTCATTCATACTCTGTCCTTGTTTGCGGTCGTCTCACTTTACTAGCGCAACGTTGCTGTTGCGTCTCTCTGAACATATGAAGAACACGGCATCGCAAACACAGAGAGAGTGAGGTGGAGCCGACGGGTGTGATTTCAACCTAACTGACGTTCCTTTACGTTTAATACACTACAGACAAACCAGTTGGGACACAGTGAACAGATGAATTGTTGGTTTGTTTGTGCCTGGTATCCACTGATGCCCTGTGTCTTCTGGGTCAGGCTATACAATCTATTTTGTGGTTTGCCCCTGACATTACCTGCCTACGGCTCCACCAGACACAGAACAGTACGGGCATCCTATTTTCCACATGATGAATGTGCGTCCAGTCTTTATCTCCGCATGCTCGACTTTACCCGCCACCACCGTCTTACAGTGGATGTTTGACTGACATGGATCGCGTTACGCAGGTCTGACGAGAGTCGCGTCTCTGAAGTCAGATATTCTGTATTCTAGCTCTTCCAGGGAGATCCCAAAGGGGGGGTTTGCAGTCCAGATAAGAAGCTCTGGCATGTTCTGAGTCTAAACCAGTTAGCATGACAGCCTAAAGGCCCTTGGCTTGTTCTAAGACGATAAATCCCAAACATTTAGTGTTTTTGCATAATATTTCAAGCACCTGTCATCTTTAAAGGAGAACGTGCAGTCGACCACTCTCCTACTTTATTTCACTTTACATTTTTAACATCCCTCCCTTCCGCACTTTACTCATTTATGACCGCAATCTTTTGCCATCTCGCCATGTTAACTCATGTGACTGGCCCTCATTTGAGGCAGGTAATGGACAAGGACGGCAATTATCAGAGGGACACTGAGACCCACTCTGCAGCTCAAGCCTGGAATTTATGGAAAATTACACAGCAATAAAATTCCAATGCAGATGTATACGGTACACAGGGCGCGGGGGGCTGTGTCACGGCTGTTGAAGTATTATACGAGAGAGTGGGAAGAGTGGGGTGTGCAAGGCGGCGACGTGTCTCGCCTGGAAATGAGCTCCGAGCGGAGGAGTCACCGCAGAGGGCAACAGTCAACATGCAGCACAATGGAATCAATGAGAGAGACGCGCTCTCTGTCTGTTGACCGTTTATGTGCCGCCCGCTCTGTGGGACACACCTGGAAGGATCGCAGCTATCATCCGCAGTTAATAGGGCATGTCAGTGCCACCACTGGTAGTCAGACTCTCAGAAACATGGATAATTACAATCATTAACGATGCTCTCTAAATGCACCGTACCTAGAGCCAAGCGGAAGGAAAAACCTGTCTTTTATGGAACCCGTTACACATGCAGAATCAAGAAATGTTCGACCTGAATATGAAATAGAGCTGTTTCTGACCCAAAAAGTCAACCCTTGCTCAGACGGAACTGATAAATATCTACTTTTCCTTGCTATTAAGAAGCTATCGTCAGATTTTGTTGTCATGTTTTCTCTTGTGTTCCATCTGGAGCCTCTTTCTCTGTGTCAGACGCTGATGGATGTAATTCCTCCTCCATGTCAAGAAGGTTTTAATCCCTCTTTTGGCTGATCCTCCACTCATTGTTTTATACAGTTAAAGGTCCAGTGTGTAGCATTTAGGCGGCTTTCATCGACAGAAATTCAACACACATGTTTAGGGCCCATGCGAGCTCTCACACAGTGGTGCGGGGACCTATTGTAATTCCTGGAAATGATCATTTTAGTTGGACAATACTATACTATATTCACAAATGTTTGTTCGCTGCTAACATTGGCTTTTCTAATGTGTTAACATCTGTGTTTTCCAGTATGGTCATGGTTCAGGTCTTCATGGATCCACTTAAACGGACGCAGTACAAGGGGACAAAGATACTATGTATGGTGGTGGCTCTATGTCACTCATATTTTCAAGCCGACAGAGTGGGAGGTTAAATTGTGTTATGTAAATGGGGTTTGGTACGATGTAGAGCCCTACAGGTCCATTCTGCCTGGGGCCCTTTAAAGTGCATTGACCCATGAATAATTAAAGAGAAGAGAGAGGCTGGCTGTATAAAACATGGACGCAAAGCCAGGTGATTCAATCCTTTTGGGTTTAGTTGTTAAATCCTCAACTTCCTGTAAGGCTAACGTGTATCAAACCGTAGTTTGTCAATACTTGATAGTGATCTTTGTAATTTATCTATGATTTGAGTGCCCAACATCCACACGCCATCGTCCTCTTCCTGCTCACAAATCACATTTTCTTGAATTGACCTGAATCTTCTTTAAAAGTCAGAACCGTAACTAAAGAGCAAATAAATCAGTTTTACTTTGCCCTTGTTCGGTGATATCCGCAGCACAGTTTTAAGGCAAGGGTGTGTTTTTTTTTTGTTTTTAAGTTTAAGTTAATTTGTGAACCAAAGTCATGCAGTTACATAAGAAGGTCAAAATCCTGTGATTACTGATGTATTTTACTGCTACTTAACTGCTGACTGTCACATTATTGTAATTTATGATTTTCAAATGCCACTCTGATAACGTTTCAGGTTTTTTTCTTTTTTTCTTAAATACTGACACGAGGTAGGACGGAGGTGCACAGAAACGATAATGTGTGAACGTGACATGACAAACGGACTGTGGAGACAGATGCAAACTGATTTATCTGTAGTGTTAAAAGAAATGAATTTGCCTTCACATAAGATACACGTCTAGCAGCGCGTATTGAAAATGTATGTATATTAAAGTCCAATTAAAATGTGCTCTTTGAAGAAAGTGTAGCGTTAATTAAAAAAAAATCTTTTGCCACGCTTTTGAAAATTTAATGTTCCATTGCATCATATAATATTAAATCAAGCTTTTGTGGATTTAAAGGGAAGGTGGCCACTTCACTCTCCTCTGACCCACAGGTCGGGTCACGTCCTAAACAAACAAAAATGTTAAAATAAAGTCTTTAAATACATCAAAGAGAGACATAGTCAGGCAAACAAAATGTCAGTAACCACTTAGTGCATCTGTTAGTGCAATTAATTAAATTATAATTTCACACCCATGTGCATTTTGCAAGGAAAAAAATCTGATTTCAAAATCAGCTGGCAAAGTACAAGCAGCTGCAAGAACAGCAGTGACGAGGAAGCAGCTGCAGACGGACACCGCGTGTGTAAAGATTGAGCTTTGAAAAACGGAAACAAAAATGAAGAAAATGAAGAAAAATCACATATTTCTTTTTGAATAAACTAATCCACGTGTTTGAACTCCTCCGTTTACACCAGGTTCCATCAAAAGAGATTATTTATTCTGCCCGTAACTCAGCGCTCCTTCTGTACATCCAATAATTACCTCTCCATATAGCAGTGTTCATTGACCATGTTTATTAGAATGCCTATAATCCATTTCTTGACCTTCTTTAAGAGACATTATTCAGATTATAAATCTTTATACGAGTTGCTAATAGAATACTCCCTTAATGTTCCTGTTCACATGTTACACATCAAGTTCTTTATCGTCCAAATAAGTGTGAAATTATATGAAGTCTGTGTATGACCTTATTCAGGTTAAGGTAATATTTTAGCATCTTATCCAGACTTATTCTGCCTTAATCTGGTTAAAGGCAGACTATGGCTGAACATAAAGTAAATGAAGTCATTGTTAGTTTCTGCTGTCCTCACATTGTATTCAACTTGTCCTCCCACACCTTCACAGAAAAGCATGCATGAAATTTCCCTTATGCTTTTTACTTATTCATTGTGTTGTTTTCAACATTTTTTACCGGTTGTGCGTCTGATTTTTCTTCTCTGTGAAGCACTCTGGGTTGCGTCTTTGTGTGAAAGCTGTTAAAAAGAAGACAACAGGGCCCGGAGCCTGAAACAGCTATTTTCCCTCCTTAAGTTTCTGTATGTATTAAACATACAAGGTAATTTATGAGTTTTTAGAAATGCCAGTAGTAAAAATGTAGGCGGATGGTAGGCGGATGTTTTCACCATCACTCAGAGCAAAACCTATTTCTGTTGTCTCCGTGCTTCAGGTCTTTATGCTAATGCTAATCCAATTGTCTCCTGGCTCCAGCTTTACATTTAACAGACAGACATAAGTGTTTTATGAATCATCTCAGCAAGAAGTGTTGTTTTTTTCTACTGTAGCCTCACAGACAGTTAGTATTTTTGCCTCGTAGCGTGGATGTTTTCTGTCTGGCGTTTGAATGGAACATAAAAGCTTTAACTCTGGGTATATTTCTAAGCTGATGGCTGTTTTGGTTATTAATATAATATGACTGCTGAAGGTCAGACCGGAGTCTATCAGCACACCAAGGTTATGGACTTGGTTTTTGGTTTGTAGAGACCGTGAGTCAATGTATTTACTGACAGTGCCACATATGTATGTGTGTGTGTGTGTGTGTGTGTCATCTACACAACTATGACAGTCAGTGTTCGATTTCTGCAGAATTTGGCCCAAAGGCAGCATAAGCTAAACAGAAGGGGTCCAAGAATTGACCCCTGTGGGACTCCACATGTCATAGCCATTTGATCAGACCTATAACTTCCCGTGGTCACAAAATTACTCTGCTCATTCAAGTAGGTCAGGACTGTTAGCTTGCTAGCTTGGCTAGCTTGCATGGTTTGATTTGACAGAGCACCAGATTATGCTAGCCGTTAGCTGTCATGTAGAAGAAAACACGTTTTATGTAGTTTTTTAGAACTTTTGAGAAATTACTACCTTTTGGTGCATCCATATAAACTGGGAGAGATCGTAATCACTCTGTGATAGTGATATTTTTTGGCTGGACTCATCCACCATTTTAACATCTGGCGTGGAGTATATGTGTATAACAAAACACAAACAATCTTTTTTTTTCTTTGTCCTTTTTAGAAAAAGTTTCCTGAAAACATGACGTTGTTTCAGAAAATCCATCCATACCAAACCCCCCAAAATGACTCAAAATGCTGTAGTACATATGCCAGGCCTGTAAGTGGCGCTGTAATGCTGGTACACCCAAAACAGAGAAGAAGACGTTGTAAACATTACAACGTAAGTAATCACAGAAATGGAGACAGAATGAACCAAGACACGACAATAAAGCAAACAGTGTTGCCATTTAGCCACTTTTCAGACCAAGGAAAGTTCTGCCACACGAGTGAAATTCATATTTACTGCGGACGGCGAGTCGGTCTGACTGTGGACGCACAGAGAGAGAGAGAGAGAAACACTGTAACCACAGAGTCAAGGACAAGAACGAGCTGTGGATGTGCAGTGCCGCTGACCGTGTGTGGAACAATCATCTGTTCATTCAAGTAAAATAATGTCTGTGAAAACTCGATTTTGTTTTCCCCTTTCTCTTACTTTACAATTCAGTTTCACTGTTAATCTTCAACACTTAAATATTTGAAGTCACTGAGGACACGACGTGTTCTGCTGATATCAAGCCTGTTTTCAAAAGACTCTCATTTCCGTGTGGACAGGCCCTTAATCTCTGAAAGCTGGTGACCTGTGCAGGGGGAACAGTTGGGATTGGCTCCAGCTGCCCCTCCCCCCCGCCCGAACCATTTAAAGATTTACAGTAGAGAATGAATGAATGTCAAACTGGGACAACGCACAGGAAACCATTCCAAGCTGCAGCCACTTTGGTTGTTAAATCTTTGCTCCTAAAACAGCTGATTATGAGAGAATCGTCGTCTGTGGCTGCGGTGTTTTCTTAATATAAATGACTTTGATTTGAAACGCTTCATATGCTCAATAAGTAAAATAAATAGTGGCGGTGCCAAAGCACTTGCACAGATGTGCTGAAACAGATCCTTATAAAAGGAGCTGGCTCCTACAGGAATGTCATTAGCGCTGGGATTTACAGCAGCTCATGGTCTGGGCTGTTTTATGGCTCTTTCCACCAGCCAAGAAATATATCAGCAGGAAAATGCAAAAAAAAAGAAAATCGCTTCCGACTCGGAATCGGAGTCAGATTTGTATGTTTGACTCCTGACTTTTTTTCTGTTTGTTTGTATTCGCGGTTGCCAATTAGTTGATGGTTTGCGAGACAGAGCTCAGGAGCGCGGGAGAGTTATCGGTCTTTGTTAAAATAAAGGTCAGAAATAAAATAGATGTTTTACCAGCAGAAAGGAGAGCGGAGATAAAAGGCTGCAAATAAAACAGGATGTCAAAATACCGGGGTTTATCACCCTCATCTCTGCTGGTATTAAATATGAAGTTTTAATACTTTTTTCAGAAAGTACATACGGCTCCACAAATGTTTTTTACAAACCTTTTGGTATTTGCTGCATTTCTTTTTCTATCAAACGTTATGTTCAGCAGTGCACGGTGATTTATATTCATTAGATTTCTAAGAGAAACTCGGCACTGGAATGTTTGTAGCTTGCTCTTCTGCGGAGGACAGGAGCAAATTTACACCTGGCATTGAAAGGCTTTTTCTTTTTATAATTGGACTACAGCCTCATAGAGTTTGAAGTACAGATGTAAATGCTTTGAGGGCTAAGTGTGATCTGATCAGTCAAGTTATCAGACATGGTCAGGGACGTCTCGTTTTTTTTATATCCTTACATGTTCACACATTAGTGTAATATTTACTATCCACGTACAACAAATACAGGTTGAATTCTGGGTAAAACATTAAAACTATTTTATTTTCAATACTGTTTTCTCCATGTATGGATTACATATTTGGTCCATTAAATTCAGAGAGGCTGCATTTACATTGCATGTCTCCATGGCCAATTTTTTTGACATTTTTGACGACCTGTTAAGATCTTTCAAAGTGACCCGCAATTTCGGGAGATAACCTGCAGTTTGGGCTTGGCTACTCACCTGAAAATGGTCAAACGTAAGTGAAAGTGCTAATGGCAGTGATGCCCCCGCCCACGTTGAGTGGGTGCTATTCTTGTAGTGGAAAAGGGCCATAAGGCACTCAAATGACCTGGGGGCCACTGAGGCAGGCGTCAAGTGAAAAATAGTCTGACATTTTTGGGAAAAAGCGACAGGGGTGGGCAATATGAGCTTAGAATTATATCCCAATATTCTATCATGAGTTTCAAAAAAAGGTTTTTCACTGAGGTTGCACGTTTGAGACCTAAATGCCTCAGCATTTAGCCTCTCTAGTTTGAGCCCTCGTCCTCTATTTCCTTGGTCAAAACACAGTCATGTGATCACAGATAGTGTCTAAGTGTGTCAGCCACTGTCACCGTCAATGACAGTGGAATATCTGATCTGTCTGCTCAGAGATGCAGCGTATCTGATTGGCATCTGATTTTCTTCCGAATACAAATGAGGCCTGAAACTGATCCGAGGATATCCAAATCCATGTGCTTCTTTCCATGGGTCATATCTGATTTGGGGCGGTAAAAAAAAGAAAATCTGAATTGGGTCACCATGCACAAAGGCTGCAGTGTAAATGCAGCCAAAAATGTCAGTCATTGTTTGAGTTATTTGCCATTTGGAGGTTTTGGGAACAACCACAAACCAAAGTTACTGTCACACCCAGAACATAATTCACATGTAAGAAGCTGAAATCACTCAAAAAAATACTCAAACTTAAACCAACAGTGTTTTTTTTTATTTTTCATGTAAACAGGGGAACATTCACACGTACAGTAAATGTGCTAGATTGTAGCTGTGGGCCAATTTCCATGTCATCACTCGTTCCTGTCGGCAGGTTGATGTAACAAATGATGACACAAGTACACATAACATACAGTAATACGCATGGACACGTGTTACACACTACAACCACCAATTAATCACAATCAAAAAACAACAACGGGATTGCACAATCCCCTGCATATATGCAATTTACTGTGGATTGCACTGTACATTGTCCAATTTATTTATAAAATACAAAAGATATTGTCCCTTAACCTTTAGTGCACCCGTGGTAATTTGCCATGGGAATAATACACAACTCCTTATATGGACATCCTGGGGTGTGGGTTTACAGGTCACATATTCAGGCTTTAAAAACTAAAGTTCTGATTCATTTTATATCGCATTTTTAGTTGTGATATAAAGTAGCAATATTTGTGCAGAAGTCACAAAATAAAGCGTTTTTTATAGTTAAAACAAAGTGAAGTGAACTTGGAGCTGTGACGTTTTTCAGAAATTCAATCCGATTTTAAACATTTTTATTCCTTTTTGCTCAGGTGTGTTAATATAGTTGTCAAAAATTAATTTTTTTCATCAGATTACCTATGGGTTGTGCTGAAAAAAAAGGATATAAGACACTCCATTGCACATTCTGTACATTTAAACATAGTAATGGGAAAAAGCAGTCGAAATGCTCTGACTTGTAAGGGATAATATTGAAATAGTTGTTAGTTCATAATCAGTTAACTGTTGCAAAATAATCAGCATTACAAGAGGTGGGGAGATCAGGAAATAATGGTCACAATTGACATCACACTCCTTTTCTGTGTGTTTAATGAATTGTTTTCCCTGAAGAAAGAAAGAAAAGAAAGTGGTCTCTAGAAACTGTCAGTTTCTCACAGTGGGATCCGGTGCAGCACCAGCAGCAGCAGCATCATCAGCAGCAGCAGCAGCAGCAGCAGCACGGCGCCAGTGGTTTCAGGGCGAGAGGTGGTTGTAGAAGAAACACGGTGCTGATTAGTGAAGGTGTTGATGACCCATAACTCATCAGGCCTTTTCTTTTCTTCTTTTTTTCATCTGCCTCCATCTCCACTCCGTCGTTAAGCCCTCATGCACCTACATACCTCTTTACCCCCCCCCCCCCCACACACACACACAAACACACACAGATGTATGTTCCGCTCAGAAAGACTAATTAGACTGTCAGGGAGAAACAGGGGAACAGACGGGGGGGGGGGGGCAGTATAACACTACCTCCCCACCTCTGGTCAAATGACACCAATTAATGCAGTATTGCTTGTGACTGTGACTCAACCATGCCCCCCCCCCCCCCCAACCGCAACCCCCCTATCCCACTCTCACCGCCCACCTCGAGGTGACAGACGTACTGACACATCACAGCGGCATACCTCTTCCTGTCTTCGGGCTGTTGTGGTCTAAAAATAAATAAATAAAAACAGCGATGACGACGACAACAACAACAACAACAAGAAAGCGATCACCACAGGAGGAGAAGTGGCAGAGAGGAGAGAGAGAATATATCCTGGGAGCTAATGACGAGGTGGCGGCTGGACTGAACGAGGCAGATGTGGAAAAAAAAAAACTGACGTAAAATAAGGCTGCAAACGAGTGTGTGAGCTGAAAGTAAATGAGGTTAAAGATTTATCCAAGAGACTCGCGGGAGTTCTCAGGTGTCAACGGCTCTCATGAATCTAAATGTGTCACGAAGGCGACAAAGCGCGTGGAAGTGGACGAGCGCCGCGTCCTCGTCATCATGTAGCCTCGGTCCAAGTGCCTCCTTGTGAGAGAAGAAGATACCACTTGGCCAAAAGATGTTCTGCTACAGTCCAAGTTGAAATTTGGTACTGTTTCCTTGACAGCCAAATGGTCCTTTGTGCGATTCAGTGGGATCCAGATCCAGGATTAGGGGGTGGCGAAATGTAGCTGATGCAGTCACAAGCCCACAAGACTTGGATGAAGTCTCAGATTGGAAAAACTGGGCCCAAAATTTCTGAGTTTGCCATTGGATCAGTGGCCAATCCAGTTAGCCAAAGCGCTAGCAGCTTTTGCCAGAGGAAGAATTAATGACTTGCAAAAGGAGGGGATTGTTGCTCAAAAGAGCTAAAGCAAAGCAACGAAAACTAAAACAAGTCCAAAACCGGATCCAAACTTTACACTCTGTCACTTCAGAAGTGAATGGGGGGGTAAAATAAACGTTTCTCAACACGTTCTGCCCCGTCTGTCTCACACTGTGGCAGGAAATAAGAGTCTGACCTTTAGAAAAAAGGGAAATCATGATCTGATTTCATGATCAGAGTTAAATTTAAGTATGAGTGCTGATTAGAGTCATGAAACACAAAGAATACAGTCACTATATGGCTTGATGCGGCCTCCTGTCCATTCCAGGATTCATTTTAAGATTGTATTGCTTGTTGTTTTCTGTAATTTCTTCAGGCGAGGAGGGGAAAACGTTATTCAAAAGGTTCGGTTTCGTCTCACTAAAGTGTGAAAGCGGACTCGGACCGGCTTAATGTTGCAACCGACCAATTGAACCGAGTCTAGCGGACGATTAGGTGTGAATACGACTCTAACTCGCTCAGAAAATGTGGGCACATGTGTCATCAAATCACATGTGAATGTGATTTTTTTGTGATCAGATCTGAGGACACTTTCAGGACAGAGATTTCCAGCTCTTTAAGTCAAAGAACCCTCACAAAGCCGCACATAGGATTCCAAGATGTGTTACTTTTACTGTTATTGGCACTTCTGCCTTGGTTGTTCCCCATTTAATCAGTCATACACAGTTTTTCTCACGTGGGTACATGGATTCATTTGCGTCCTCTACGTGTCCACGCGTTTAGCTCAGGAAGCCTATACATACATTTGCTCAAAATGAGAAGGAAGGTATGGATAATGGGAGGAGGCAGAATTGCCCAGAAAGTGGCCGACAGCTGCATTACCTGCAGGAAAGCAAATGCAAAGAAATGTCACAGAGTGATGGGCGACTCGCCGCCTGTAACTAAACCCGCTGCACCGTTTGAGTTCACAAGAGTGGATCTTGACGCTGATGAGAATGGATGTGGTGGAAATGAGAAACCTTTATGAAAAGGTAATCTGTGACATCCTGTTTTATTTCTCGCTCGTTTTTTTCTCCCGTTTTCATTTTGTCTCAGCGAGCGCTTGTCGCTTTTTCCCAGAGATCATCTGTCAATCAAGTTGTGCAGGCGGCATGTGGCAGTGTTTCTGCTTTGATTTTTCTGATGATGAGGTTTGCTCAAACATGGCGTCTGCGAAGAATAACATGGAGACAAAGCATAATGTACCTGCTGTTTGTCATTGGACTAAAATAGCTTTATTAACCCCGAGCCGGTGTTGTTTTCGTTATTTCGTTGACGGCCCTTTTTTATCATGACGACAAAAGCATGTCGAGACGTAAAGTGCATATATCACATATAGAAATGACTTAAATTTGACTAAAACTAATAAGCATTTTAGTCCAAATGACTAAGATTAAATCTAAAATGTTAAAAAAAAATGCATTAAGGGACACCGTGTGCTAAAAGCGCAGTTAAAGTATGATGTTTAAAAATCAAATCGATTTGGTTTCATTGGCCAAAATTCACACTTCCAAAGTTTCTGCACTGCAAGATTGGAGTAACATTAACATGTAAGAGACAAGACATGACCACATAGGGTTTTAAGTATATGTGGAGTGGATTTAACTGGAACTGCTGACTCATCCGTTGACAGCTCCACAGGTCAGAGATTGTAGTGATGTATTGATTTTCAGTGGAGAGGCTCCAACAAATACCAGTATCATCAGATGGGGGTCATCGGTGAGTACACATATCTACTACACTACAGTCCAGTACCCCATCTTTAAAGGAGCAATATGCAACAACAACAACAACAACAACCTTCCCTAATGCCAGCATGTACGTACATACTTGCACATACTTATTAGTCTTATTTAAGTGTTAAGTCTTTTTTGTGTCTTATTTAAGTGTTAAGTTTTGTTGTGTCTTATTTAAGTGTTAAGTCTTTTTTTGTGTCTTATTTAAGTGTTAAGTCTTTTTTTGTGTCTTATTTAATTAAGTCTTTTTTGTGTCTTATTTAAGTGTTAAGTCTTTTTTTGTGTCTTATTTAAGTGTTAAGTCTTTTTTTGTGTCTTATTTAAGTGTTAAGTCTTTTGTTGTGTCTTATTTAAGTGTTAAGTCTTTTTTTGTGTCTTATTTAAGTGTTAAGTCTTTTGTTGTGTCTTATTTAAGTGTTAAGTCTTTTTTGTGTCTTATTTAAGTGTTAAGTCTTTTTTGTGTCTTATTTAAGTGTTAAGTCTTTTGTTGTGTCTTATTTAAGTGTTAAGTCTTTTTTGTGTCTTATTTAAGTGTTAAGTCTTTTGTTGTGTCTTATTTAAGTGTTAAGTCTTTTTTGTGTGTTATTTAAGTGTTAAGTCTTTTTTGTGTCTTATTTAAGTGTTAAGTCTTTTTGTGTGTCTTATTTAATTGTTAAGTCTTTTTTGTGTCTTATTTAAGTGTTAAGTCTTTTTTTGTGTCTTATTTAAGTGTTAAGTCTTTTTGTTATTTTTGCTATTTTATTGCGTGCCTTAAGCCGGGAGTCAGTGCAAAATTTCATTGTGTCCTCATAATGACAATAAAAAAAAAAATTCTTGAATCTTGAATCATATGTAACATGACGTCACACTCTCTCTCCTTCTGCAACCACAAAAATAAAACTCCCTGCCTGGGGCCACAGATGCAAATTAGCTATTTGGGTGACATCGTCAACATACTGGTTGGAATCTGTATTTAAAGAGGAAAAAGTTGTTAATTTGTCATGAAATGGTTTGGTTTTAGTCGTCTGCACACATCCCTTTCTCTGGAAAGATGATATCTCCTGTCAGTACACATTCTGGTCATGAATGTAGATAAATTAGATATAAATAAATCATATCATCTGCACGGCTGTTAACCCAGTTATCCACTCAAGGTTAATACGGTTTCAAAACAAAAAAACCTTCATGTCAGGGATAATAATTCAAAAGGGCCAGCATTTCATGTTTTATTGGCACTGAAATTATCATGACATTTTCCTGACATTATTATCTTGAAGAACTGCGACGACTGTGTTCTCCTCATTTGCACTGTCCCCCCCCCCCCCCCGACATATGGAAGCTCCTGTCTCACCTTTTGTGTGTGAAAAACGATACCGACGTCTGAGAAGACTCAAGGCCAATTCCTGACTCCACACGCCGCAGTGTGTAAGCACTCATAGTCACAAGCACTCATAGTCACAATGAAACAAGAAAAAAAAAAAGCTCTCAGACCAGTTCCTGCTCTAGAGTCGCGGCAGACGGATGCAGTAAAACATTTAATCACTGCTGTTTAAAAGCTCTGAGATGGTTTCACCCCACACTGCAAATAATGCAATCTGATCTGTTTAAAACACCGCTCTCGAGCCGCCCCGGGCAGGGCTTTTCTGGCTTGTTTTGTAACGTGACTCGCTGTTTAACTGCCCACTGGTGATGTGGAGAGAGGCCGAGCGAGTTAGGAAGCTGCGGAAGGTCAGCCCAATGTGAGCTGCTGAGTCTGGTGGGTAAAAGACTCTCCCCCGGGGGAGAGGTGTAAGAGGCCGCTTACCTGCCCTCGACCCCCGCAGCCCACCAGATGAAGCGAGGGAACGAACCAGCCCGAATTTCCCACCAACCTCCAGACTCCTACTAAAAAATCGTTCTCATTTGTTATTTGCATGCCCTTGAGGGCCCAGTGCCTGCCGATCAACATCCCTGCCAGCCTCCGAGCATCTGTAACACCAATCTCAGTGTGCATGTGGTGGGTGGATGAGGATGAGCTCCAGCGTCTGTTTGATGGACCTCGCTTCAACTCTCATTGTGAATCTCTCTGAAGTTTGTTTCTTTAATGTGGAACAAAACAACTGCGGGAATCAATTCCCCCCCCCCCCCCCCCCCACCATGTGACCTCGTAAGGTAAGACGCGTCACGTGTCACTGTGACGTCTCTCAACCATGTGCCGCTTCCCGAGACTGTTTACCCCGGCGTCTGATGGAGACGATGACATAATCCTCGCAAACAAGGACGCCGGCCTCCGAGTCTGGGGTTAAGTTTGCACGGTGACGATGTCAGCAATTAAGACCGACACCAGATGACGAGCACATGATTAGGTCGCGGGGTAAACAACAAGAGCAGCAACATGAATGAGGGCCTTTGTGTTTGTTACATTAGGTTAATAACATCATGAAGTCCTGCTTGTCCAGATTAAAAAGAGGAAAAACACACTTATATAGTTTCTCAAAGAACAGATTATATAAAATAGATTTAGATTATATGGAAACTTTATTAATTCCTTCGGGAAGAAGTGCAGCAGTGTAAGGACACAAATTTAACTTTCAAAAGGATAGAGAAATTGAATATTTGTGATTTTTACATTTGTTGTTGATTAGATATATTATATAGATTATTATAATATATATAAAAGATTATTCTGCATCAGAAACATTACCTGTATATGCTGCGTTCATCTGAAAACAAGCTCTGTCTGTTTCCATCATTATGCCCGGTGGCTGCATAGCGGTGACGCACTGGTGCAACGACATCGAACACAACACAACAGACAACAACGGACATAAAGCAGCTCGCTTCCCTTTTTTTCCTGCTCAGTTTGCGGCTGTTTTTGTCACGAAACCTGATTCAGGGAGCGTTTGTGTGTATACAGCAGCAGCACAGAGGCGGGTGGAGGCAAGAAGTATTTATGTTAGTAGAAATTGCTAAAACACAGGTTTTTTAAGCACTTTTCTTTGTGTTTTCAGTCATACTCCAGCCCGCTGCTGGATCTCTCTGTGTAAAGCTGCTCTTCTTCCATCTTCTCCTCGCATACTTGTTTTCTTTAAGATGGCTAATGACGCCGTTAGCTTGCAGAGACTTGATCAGTGTGCCAGTACGATGGCGCTCTGGAGTGCCTTTTGAGAAACACTCTGCCTCAGATTACCCCCGCTCGTTTCCCACCTCATCCACCGTCTCGGCCACTTTTGACCTGTCGTCTTTCTGTTTTGTGTATTCCACTGAAAAGGTTGTGATCTTTTTTTGCGATGGTGTATTTTTCTATGAATTGAAAACCATTTTGTGTCTGAGTGTTTTTTGCTGCTCCACTCTCTGATGGAATGGAAGTCAGGGACGCCGGCGTGACGTCGTTCGTGGCGATCAGCGTGACGAAGGTGACGAAGGTTCACGGTGATAGAAATGACATGAACCTGCTTCATGGGCGACAGCTTTAAGAGGCTACAACCCAGCCCACAACAGATTCTTCTCCCATATGCTCTTAATATTATCTCAACTGATAAAAACACTTGTGTTCTAATGAGGAGACTGGTTCTTCAGTAAAGAAATGACATGAACACATTTAAAGTCAATACCCCCTATTGAGTCACGCACATCGTTCTTTATTTTAATCTGAGCCGGAGACAGATGGAGTCTGACTGTCATGCAGGTGGTTTTTAGCTGTTATTTATGGTTAAAGCAAACAACACATGTTATCATTACATCGAGGGCGGGAAGCAAGTCATACACCTTAGGAGTTACCACCAGCACTTGAACTCTTGACTCTTCTTGAGCGGTAACCGCTGATAACACTTTACATAATCCAATTATTGTGCTTTGTGTGGAGTTGTTGTCGTGTGGAGGGAAAAAGGACAAAAGAATGCGTATGAATTTCGACTTCTTAGCATCTATTTGTATTTGTTTTATATATATAGATGTTTACACCATATTTTTTTCAGTAAAGCAATTAAAAAAAGTCACTAAAAGGAATTTAAATCACCGTGACTGAACCTGATCCGACCCTGGCAATCAAAGTGTGTCGAAGCACGCCAAGTGGCTTCTTGCAACCAAACTAATTTAATTTCACCTGCACTTGTCTCTGAAGGATTTGATTTGTATAAATGAATAAAACCATTTCAGAGAGAACACTATCAACTCATCTGTTATGACCCTATAGACTGGACATAGACTGTGTAGAAATAATGAACCCTATGTCTTCGTAAGTGAAGCCAATGTGGAAGTGCCTCAAACCTGTATTGTCTTCAACTGCCACCAGGGGGTGATAAAAGTTTAAATTGTAAAACTATGAGACTTTGTGAGGTCAGTAAAGGTTTTTCTGAGGCGATTATGGTCTCACTCACTAGTTCCAGGTCCTTCCTCAACACAGACATCCATTTAGTATGTTATGGTCCCATATCAAGTGAAATAGATGGTAATGCGTGATATGCATTAAAGGATATGGCGAGAATGTGACTCATGGTGGATGCACAGTCATGCACAGGGACAGGTTATTGCTCTCTGAAGTAAAAGAAATCCACTCCTTGCTTCCTCATCTTCTTCTCATCTTAATATAGTCACTTCTCATCCCCTCATCCTCGTTGTTTCTTCTTTGTTCACTCTTATTTGTTCTCTGCTTAAAGTTCCTGTAGCCTCCATTTCCACTATTAAACCAACCTCCAAACCTTCATCAATCTGTCACCACAGCTGTCTGAGGGAGCCGCGGTCATCACCTTTGACTTTCTTAGGGCTGCTTTCTTGTAATGATGGCGAGGAATGGAGGCTGCTTCTGCTCTGATGTTGTTTGCAAGTTGTCAGCTGTGGACCTGCACAGTAAATGAAAACGGAAAATTGAAAGGGAAAAAAAAAAGAAAATAGCCCTGGGGTTTGAAATATAGTATATAAAATATAGTGTTTTATTAGGTGGTAACTTACAGCACAATAACTGATGTATGAAGCTGAAGCACTTTGGAATGAGGGATGTGAGGAGTGGATTTTATTCCTGCACACGGTGCAGACTTTATTCCTTTAATGGAATTAAGACGTACAAATTGAATCAAGTCGGCACAGTACATCTGTCATGGTAATGTGCTCCCACTTTTTGCATTAAGTTTCTGTCCGGCGAAGAGTTCTTAAGTTTTCAAATTTGTGGAATAAGCCTGAGGAAGTTCTCCAAAAAGTCAGAGCTCATATGAACCGACAGTTCATCTAAAAACAATACTTCACATTTCCATCTTTTTGTCAAGCCTGCAAACTGTCGCTTGTCCCAATCAGGTGGTCACCTCCTGAGGCCAGGGTCACACAAATGAGTGTGCAGTGCGTGAAATCTCGAGGCAAAGTCAATTCCCCTTCATTTGTACCCGTAGGTAGATTTGTTTTGCAATTTTAAGACGTTAAGGCATCCTTTATCGTCCTTCGAGAACATCTGAAAGACATGAATAAACAAACATAATTAGTTAAATAAGACACCCAAAACTAGGTAAAAAGAGTGAGATAAAAGTGCTGCAGGCTCGAATAATCTGGGTTTAAAATACAAGTATGACCCCCGACTGAGGATGTCACGATGACTTGATTTCACAATTAATCGCAGTATTAAACGCTATATTTATCATAACGTTTACTCAATACCGTCAGAAAATTCGCAATTCATTTTGTACGACACGTGTTCGACTTTTCAGTGTAACGTGACGACTTTATTTGTGTCGTAATTTAAACATGAAATAAACAAACCACGATAATAGATACGTTTTATATCTGGCCACGTACAAATAGATACATTATTAAAACGATTAAAATAAACTTTAACATTTGGTATAGAGGGGGATTAATAATCGGTCCTATGTAATACTGGTGACTTTTATTGTAATCCAATGGGATTATTGTGATTTTTTCTTGTACTTTTTGGTTCCTTTACTTTGATGCTACATTACTTTGTTATGTTGGCCTCAAAATATATAAATAAATGAAACTTTAAGACCTATAAGCAGCGTTCATGTGATTTTACACATTCAGAGTGTTGGGAAATCAATTAACGCACAATAATCACGATACTCGTAATATCGCGATTAATTATCTGACAATAATCGTACCAAGACAATCTATAATCCTGACATCCCTAGTTGGTCTTTCTCGGTGGTCACTATGTCAGATTATTGATCACAGTGGCTGGCAAAAGTACGACCCCCGACCAATCATCATTCACCACACGGCCGAGGTCATAGGTCACTGGGGAGGCGGGGCCAGGAGTTGTGACTCATTACCAGCGGGTTGCCTCCGCTATTTCTCATCAACATGTTCGTCCCTTGAGGAGACGTCAGATCTCTGTTCTTCAGTTACGCTGCACGTTTGTTCATTGTTCCCGGCGTTCGTACTCGGGTCACGACCACAAATGTCTGATCCCGTCATTAACGAAAAGCAAGACGAGACGGACAAGTGCCTCCTCATGCTCACGCATGGCCCAGGCCATGGGGAGGGAGGCTGGACCAAGATTTGGTCCTATTTGTTACACTGGATGCATGTGTAGTGCGTGACAGCAGCACGGATCAGCCACAACTCTTCTGTGCTGCAGAAGTCATTCCTGCCTGTGGCCATTAAACTGTACAACTCCTCTGATGATTCATTTGTAAACTATTTCACTGTATATTGCATATATTTCCAGATTGTCTCTACTTTATTATTGTATTATTTTATTGTATATTTTATTTCATTTCATTTCATTGCCTATTTTACTGTTTTATTTATATCTGTATCTTAAGCCCTTGTTTCCACTCATGCTGTATTTGTATCCCACTTTGCACGGCGCATCTGGAACAAAAACAATTCCCACCCCGTATTCTGTAAGTATTCTGATTCTGATTCTGATTTCACAATAAAACTTTGTGGAAATGAACAGAATCGCAACTGAAACGACTTTTTAAAAATTAAAAAAGAAATTAAGAAATTAAAAAAGTTCAGAAAACCTGTGCTTTCCACTAAATCCCTCTCACTTCATCAGTGTTTGTGTCCATGAATGTTAAAAAAGCGCAATATTCTAAGAAACAACCCTTGAAGCAAGAAGTTGCCTTTCATGAAAATACCCTAAAAAGGCCTCAGGGTACTTCCAAGAAACATAAAAACATGATCAACAACGTGAGTGTCCACATTGACATAGCCCGAGAACTCTCATGAAACTCACACATGGAGAAAATAATGCTTGCTTTCTTAAACAAATCTTCCTCGAAGGCAAGAATTGATCTCGGTTGTGCATTTAAGTTTGTGAAAATCCCACAGTAACGGAACAGACACTCACTCACACACACACAGTCAATGTTTTAGTCTTTCATTGTTTCTGAACAGACCTGAAGTTGTGTTAAGTGTAAAAGTTAGGCTATAGAAGCCAGAGCAAAGACACTGCATCAAATATAAAGACGACATAAAAACAGCAATAAACTAGAGTTAGCATCCTAGCAGTTGTGGCTCCGCTGACCAATGCATTTTCCTGACTTATATAACGTGCACTTGTTGACTTTTGTGAGACCAGTGCAGCCTTGGCCTCTACAGCAAAGAGTAAATCTGTGTTTGTACCACATTTAAAATGATTCTCATGAGGCAAACACACGGGAAAATGACTGTAATGACTGTAAATGACATCTGACAGTCATCCTGAAGCCCGAGTGAACGCCTGCGCCAGTTGTCATGACATTTTCCTGAGGTTTTTCTGAACATATTCCATCCTCAAAAAGACATGGTCGCAGTGACCTTTAATCACCGCGACCTAATCCGATAATCTTCAATCCTCTGGAGAACGGTTGTACAAATTTGAGAGAATTCTCTCCGAGTTCTTGAGACGTTGCTTTCACATAGAAGTCTTGTGTTTTGTAAGCTTCCAGTGGCTTTTGACCTCTGACCGTCATTGTTCCAATGAGTCCAAGTGAATGTTTGTGCCAGATGTAATGACATTTTCCATAATCTATCACATTCATTACAGTCTTTGAGTAGAACTGTGAGATCCTGAAACGTTGTATTTACAAGATCCAAGTCGTGCACTTGTTTTGCTCAATTTAACAAACACATTTCAGTGAGTCCAAGTAAACGTGAAATGATTCAGTGAAATTATAATAACGCTAAACACGACTGTGACTATACCGTATATATCAGTCTATGTATATGTTTTATGCATATTTTTGCTCTTTTAGTGATACATCTGTCCCATTTCTACCCATATCTGTAGCGTTTCTTATCCAAACACCACCAACGTCGGCACAGCACACACTGGTGCCCTTGGTAAGTCACCTGCCAAGTTTGAGGCCTATCAAGTGAACCGTTGTGCAGCTACGCAGACAAACAGACGTTCTTTGCGTTCACAGAAAGATATACATTCTCTCTAGATGTTGGTGCTGGCAAAAACATGTGTCTTGCCTGGAGGTGAAGTTTAAAGGATGAGTAATAAGTGTTGTGACAGTCAGGAGGGAAACAGCATCACAGGTCGTTCTGGGCTCTGAATTATCCGAGTAAACACTCTTTTCTCCTGTGTTTTGTTACTTTTTCTGGAAACCCACTGCACTGAAAGTATGTTCCTGGAGCATAAATAACCTAACAGTCAGGACTGTCCTGAGTTAAGTAAGTATTATCATAATCTTTTCCCACTGTGTTATTGGCACAGTCAGTGCTGGGTATTTTTGCACATGAACGTTTCCTGGTGATTGCACTGAATCTTTCAGAAGACTCTCTCCAGTGTTGCTCACACGTGCGACAGCAGGGAATCACAGAGCTGCTCCTCACATGTTTACCAGTTATTGTATAACAATGTAATCGGAAAAGAAAGGGAACAGCAGGAAGGAAACATAATGGCAGTTCGGCATAAAAATGTTTGGATTCCCCCCCAGCAAAACTGAACAAACAGTCATTTAGCACACGGTTTATTTGTTGCTGTTTACCCTTTGTGTTTCTTGGGACACAAAAAAAAGATGTCTTTTTTTTTTTTGTTGTATTTGATATTGTTGTTTGTCTCTAACCCTTGTTGTTGTTACGTGTACTGTCGCTCGTCTTGGCAGCAGTAAAAGAGATGCTTGGTCTCGATGAGGCTGTTCTGGTTAAATGAAAATAATGAGAATGATGTCATTGTTTTTCTAGAGCATAGTTCCACATAGGGGTCCACTAATCTAACAAAGTTTAAGATAAGATAGTGCTTTAGTCGTCACAGCAGAAAAACATAAAAAAGCATGTACACTTTACATCAGGGGTCTCAAACTCCAATGACCTGGGCAGTCGGGGACCAGGTAAGAGAAAAGCCCCTCCCACTTCCAATTTTCAACGCTTTTTCACTGAATGATTTTCAGACATAAATTTACACCATGTCACAGAAATCCATGAGTTTTGGGGTATGTTCAGGCCCTCAAACATGCGATTCATTTGGAGGAAGAAGAAGAAGAAGAAGGAAAACTCCTACACATCATGTGTTCGGACCCTAAATATTTTGGGGAAAATTAGCTCAAAATCATCAAATCTATGATTGAAAATGTATCTATAAATAACAAAAATGGACAGAAATATATTGACGGGCCGCATTAAATCAGTTTGTGGGCTACATGTGGCCCACGGACCACGGGTTTGAGAAGTCTGTAAAGCAGGGGCATCAAACTAAAATGGCATGGGGGGCCACTTGGTGTCTATTCTGGTCAGGAGGGGCCGCTGAAGTGGGAAAAAAGTCAAATATTTTGGGAAAAAATATTATTATAAAAATACAATTATTATTTCTCACATTATTTCATAGAATTTGAAAATAAAAGTGTTTGTTTTAATATGGAATGAAATTTTTTTTTATTTATGATGCAAAATCAATCTGTAAATGAAAAAAAAGATTGTCTCTTCAAGAAGAAACAGCCCCTTGTGGCTTTTAACTGAATAAACCATAAAGTCATGAGACATTTAGCAGATAAAAAAAACAATATTTCTTAATATCATAATTAAATTGTCATCTTAACATCCTGGGCTTAGAGAAACAAGCATAAGCATTATCTGCATCATCAAATAATGAGGATAATGAGGCGGCAACTCGACGTCTCAAGATGACAAGATATCTAACCTCCAGATAACTGACGTTAAACGTCGTTAGCTATAGCCATAGCAGCCTCAGATGATACCGGATACACAGTAAACAACTTTTCTGGATATTAAGTTGTGTTTTTTTTTCTAGTTTCCAGTCGTCACAGTGGAAGCCATTGTTAAAGCCGAGGCAGCAGAGCGGGCGTCTCCTGCAGCCATATGCTACCGTTTGACAGCCCAACACAGAGCCACCGCTATGCAACAGTGGATGCATACACAGTGAGAGTATCATGTGCATGTGTTTACATCTGCACGAGTCACTCAAGTGCATCAAGTGGGCATTTTGTGACAGCAGTGGATTTCTGTGTGGAACCCAGTGTTTTGGCAGTGATGGAAGGAGGGAGAGAGCGAGAGGGAGGGGGAGAGAGAGAGAGGGAGGGAGCACTGTTTGTTCTGCTTCCATTTGTTCCCAAAGCTGACCTTTGACATTTATTCACATGATAAACAAACAACCAAATCTCTCTTAATCTTTTTCTAGTTGAAAAACCTGCTGAGGATCATGGATGCCAGAATTGGATTATGATCTCTCTCTCTCACACTCTCTCACACACACACACAAACTTGTTTTTCTATCTTAAAGAGGACATATCATGGACATAATGCATCCCAGAGCCCCTGACCCTAACCTTTACCCATCAAAAACTAAGTGCCCAACCCATACCCTAACCCTCACCCCACAAGGTCTAAATGTCCTCACAAAGATAGTTTTGTGTGCTGTGTTTTGGACCTCATAAAGATATGAATACAAGTACACACACACTCACAGCAGATACACACAGTGTGCCGCAAATGCAGCCAAGTGGCCGGACACATTTCCAGGCTGTGGTTGTGGCTGCTTGTCATACATTTCCGCTGGAACCTCTGTATTATTTTTGTTGGGCATCTTAACAGGTAACTATATTGTTATTCAGTATTATTATTATTGTTATTATTATTATCTTAACAGGTTTTCATATTCCTGTCATGTTCTGATCATGCTGTATGTACATCTTTATTTAGAAATTCTCTATCACTAATTTTTTTATTGCAATATCTTGATATAATTATAAGCTTATATTGCCCCACCCCTACTGAATAGTTGTTTTCTTTCCTTTTTTTCCATTTAACTGGCCTCCTACTGTGTGACTGACTAGATACTTGCTGGTCCCAAGGTCATTTGACTTTGAGACTCCCACTGTAGCTTTATTCTTCCATTTCTTGTCACACTCATGGGATTTGCATGGCGAGCAATGAGCCATTTTATCAGCACATGTGTGTTTAAATATACAAATGATGCACTAATGAATCATATATCGGCTCATATGCCGGCATGTCCGGACAGAAATCTGTTAAATCTCTTGGTTCATTGTGTTAACGTATTACTTTCAAGGGTTTGTGTGGGGGGAAAAAATTGGAAAATATCTTTTTATTACGTCATAAAAGCAGCAATTTCAATACAGACCAATGAGTGCGTATGCAGGAATAAAAACCTGTATATGGAGGAATAAAATTCTGTGTTGAATGCAAGGGGAGTTTTCAGACTCTGAGTTTGTGAAGGAAAAAATTGCACTTTAATTGATATTTACAGGCACATATAAAGAGGAGCCGTAGAGAGTAAACACCTCGTGTGTGTTGTGGTCATTTCAGTTCCACCAGGAGAAATATTCGAGAAGGTAAATTAGCCCCAAAATCTCAAAACCACCAGTACATGAAGTATCGATGTTCTTGCCTGTAGCATGTCACCATGAAATAATGACTATCAGGATCAAGTGCTGACCTTCAGCTTTAATTGGATGGACAGTGGAGGACTCCTAGGTCTGGTTTTAAAAAAAATTATTCCCTCCAAATGAAGGACAATGCAGCAAATGATCAAAAGTTGTACAGACGAGACAACCACGGAGTTGTTTATGGTCATTAGCATGACCCCGGTCCAATTATAGAGTGTTGTACCAGTCAGCTCAGAATCCCAGGGAATTAAGTTCATATTATCTATGCACCTCTATGAGACAGGAAGCAGTGTGTGGTTTTTATCATCAGAAGGAAGGAAAGGGTGTAGGGGACGAAGTAGTAGAGGCCGCGTGCTAATGTTAGCACTGAGATGAAAGCCTCTCAGAGCTTTTGGCACCTAAGAATCATCTAATTCTTAGTTCTAAGTTTTCCACTTCTGTACACAGTTTGGGGCGTTTGCCATTACATTACATTACATTACATTACATTACATTACATGTCATTAAGCAGTCGCTTTTATCCAAAGCGACTTACAAGAAGTGCATTTAAACATTTGGGTACAAATAAGAGCTAGAAGTAAGTAAGAGCTTCAAGTAAGCCAAACTATGAAGTGCTAGTCATAAGTGCGATGTATAAGTTTTTTTTTTGTCACCGTCGTCTTAGTCAAGGGTGAGTCGGAAGAAATGTGTTTTTAGTCTCGGCGGAAGATGTGGAGGTTTTCCGCTGTCCGGATGTTGATGGGGAGCTCGTTCCACCATTTGAGAGCTAGGACAGTGAACAGTCTCGAGTTCTGCGAATGCCTCTGCGATCCTCTCAATGAGGGGTGAGCAAGCCGGTTTGCCGATGCAGAGCGGAGTGGGTGGGCTGGGGTGTAGGTTTCGATCATGTCCTGGATGTATGCTGGACTGGATCCGTTTGTAGCATGGAACGCAAGCACTAGAGTCTTGAAGCGGATGCGAGCAGCTACAGGAAGCCAGTGAAGGGAGCGGAGGAGCGGTGTAGTGTGGGAGAATTTTGGTAAGTTGAAGACCAGTCGAGCTGCTGCATTCTGGATGAGTTGCAGAGGTCGTATGGCACACGCAGGGAGACCAGCCAGGAGGGAGTTGCGGTAGTCCAAGCGTGAGATGACAAGAGCCTGGACCAGAACCTGTGCTGCCTTCTGGGTTAGAAGAGGCCGTATCCTTCTGATGTTGTGCAACATGTAACTGCAAGATCGAGCTGTTGCAGCAATGTTGGCAGTGAGGGAGAGAAGGTCATCAAGTTACTATAGTGCGGCCTCAGCGGGGGCAGAGTCGTCATAGCCCGGCTGCACCAAAATATGCCTTGACGTCATTTCATACGCGACACAAACTAGTGACGAGCGAAGCTATTTTTTCCGGTGAACTGAATGATTAGAATCAGTTAATTAAAAAAAAAGATTAGTTCAGTACTTCCTGCATGACCGGAGCGCAGACTCCGTCTGACACAGTGGCTGAACTTAAATATGGCTGAAAGTGTTGTGATTCGGCTCACAGTCGTCGGCTTTCAGCAGTCCTGTAGCTAAATACACCAAACTCCTCTGTTTCCTGAGATTAACGCATGTTTTCAGTCTTTTTAACTGATCTACAGTACGCTTTGATTCTTGTGTCGGGCGGCACGCTCATGACTTTCTTGGTACCAGATAAAACCTGTAATGGAATACAGACCCAGAAGGTTGTTTTCCCACCTGTAGCCAAAGCAGTTTCCTTTTTCCGATTGCTCCCAATTTGTGGATATGGGGTCACCAATTTAGATTTTTTTCCACATTGTTGATTTGAGTAGATGTTTTTTTTTTTATGCCATGCATTTATATGACCCCAGTGGACCTAGCAGTTTTCTCCAGACACAAACTCTCAACAAATAATCCGAATAAGCATTTGCATGGCTAATAATAAAAAACTAAAACTGAAAGGTTCAAAGTGGGACAACTTAATACAATTTCAAAATGCAATTTACACATTTCATTTTGTGTAGCTGACTGTCTGCTCATTCCATCACAGTGATCTAACCCTAACCACATCCATCAATTATCGCAGCTGCCAAAAAAGATAAGCAACTGTTGGATTCCTTTTAAAGCATAGTTTATGGAAACTGTAGAACAATATCTCATGTTCACATCATGAAAGTCTGAGGATAACAAGATCAACTGACACCAACTGGTTACTGACAGGCTCGGATCCGCAATGCCTGAAGGTTCTCTCCAATATTTCATTTTTATGTGGGAGAGAGAAACGGTGGCCAAATCCGCATGACAGGGTTGATGGAAATGAGTGAGAACTGTAATCCTTTGTTTGGCTCTTTGGACGGGAGATGAGGATTATATTGCAGTTTGATTTTCTTGCACCCTCTCCTCCGATCCTCTGGCTCGGACATGACCACTCTGCCGTCGAGCCACAGCTGCACCTGCCAAAGTAGTTTACATATGAGTCATAAATTACATTTATGAATCTCTGTCAGTATTTGTGTATGTGGCTGTGTGCCTTTGTGTCTATATCCGTGGGTACGTGTCTCAGTCTGTCTTTGTGTTTGTATCGCTATATTGGCTTATATAAGACTATATTGTTTTCTAAGTAAAAACTTGAACTTATGACCCATCAAATGCATAATTTGAACCCTTTAACACTGACGACACGTTCACACAAACGCAATTTGCATTACTGTAATCACACGACAGTTAGCATCGGAAAAGCTGAGAAATTGTGGTGATTTCCCTCGCGCTGTTGCAAGAATGGGAAAAGGTGTGAAAGACTCTACATATTTTCCATTTTTTGGACTGTTTTTGGACAAAAACTCAAAAAGTTTTGATTTTAAATATGTTTTGTACTGTTCAAATTTTAAATTTAACACGCAAAATCTGGTGTTCATGTACAGCTATAGTGATTTTCTTCATTTAAAATTTTTAATACACTATGGAAAAATGGGAGAAAGCACTTTTACTGGTCGTTTACTGGTCAACAAAAAGTCCAGATGAACATTTTGAGGCTTAGATGTTAAAGGGTTAAACGTCGGCAAATCCACTCCAATTCAAAATAGCATGGTCCATTATCAACGTTGTTGTTGACAACGGACTTAAGACCAGACTGAGAAACAAACAAGGGGGATTCCAACTATCTGCTGACGTCTGCAAGCAAGTACATTTCAATAGCTCCATTCAGGCACCATGGTAATTCAAAGTGCTTCACACAGGTATAGAAACGCAATGGAAATACAGCATTAAAAAGACATCAAAACTGCATTAAAAACACAATAAAACGGAAAACAAAAGCAAAAACACAAGCAACTGAATAGGTGGACGATTAAAAAGAGGATATATATGGAATTTACCTCTCACTGAAACTGCAAACAATAGCATTTAAAGCATTTAAGATAGAGAAACGGGCTAGAGGCTGAATACATCTGTCCCAGGTGACCACAGCAGCTTCGTGGTGGAATGATAGTTGTATATGTATTTAAGCCTGAGACCATTTAGTGCCTTATGGATAAGTAAGATCTTTAAATCTATCCTGGAAGTCAGAGCTTTGGGGACATGTAAAAACAACAACAGTGTAGTGTGCAGAAAATAAACACTGTTTATTTCTGGTTGTTTTAATGTTGGCAGGCGCAGATGTTTTTGTTATGTAGCATTTGAGTGTATAACTACACCAAGACGTATTGGTTTAATTGTAGATTTCAGTGTTTTATGTTGAACGGATTTACTTTTTCTTTTTTTTAAAGTAAAAATAAATATGATGCATTAAATATGTATGTAGTCGGCATCATAAAAAGTAGTTGATTGTTGAGTCTCAGTTGCATGCGCTCCATAGGCGTCAGCTGATAGTAGAACAATCTTGTTGTCATGGATCAGATTTCTCCAAGGCTGTAAATCGAGTCTAGAGGACGTGTCTCGTCTAGTGTTGTCTAGTCTTAACTCAAATCACTTGATTTACGTTACGCTGAAAAGTTATTGTGCAACATTTGAGCATAACTACTAAAACAATATGCTGCCTAACCCCGTCTTCAAGCTGGAGGAGTGTTTGCATCAATGTAAATGTACAATAAATGCAGTGAAGACTGAAAAGTCACTGCATCACCGTTAAAGTTATTTTAAAATCAATACATATTCAAATAAGAGCAACACATACAAATGGGTTTTCTCCTCTGTCGTGATTAACACGATGACGACAGAGAATCAACGTCGAGCAGCTTTTGTACTCATCCAACATGGCGGCCACCAAAGAGCAGCTATCTTTTTCGATTTGGCTGTTGCTTCAATTTTAAGCAACTTGATCCACGGAGCTCCCCCGGGCAAAAAGTCGTTACTACAACAAGCAAGTTTGTTGACATGTTTCCCGTTGCTCTCTCATATGTCACGTGGGTCATTGGTCTGATTGGTTGCATGTCTATCCAATTGCACACAGAGGCGTTTTGATTTACGTCCGTTGGCCACGCCTCTTGGAAGTGGGATGTGACTACGCCCTTTCGGCACTTAATCTCACGTGAGATTGAGCTGCAGTCTGACAGTAAACCCTATTTTTTTCCTAACACTAAACAGGTGCTTTCGGTGCCTCAACCGTAACATGTTCATAGCCAGAAAATCCAGACACCAAAATTTCTACATCCACCTAAAACATGTAGACAGCGTCACATACAGTCCCTACAGTATTCAAATACGTTTACAGTACGTTAAATATAGAGTCGGTCCCTCTTTTTGCAGCTACCACAGCTTCCTCAAGATTTTGAACTATTAATATGAGAATTTGAGTCCATTCATCCATTCTGTAGCATTTATGAGGTCTGAGAAGGTCTGGCTCACAATCTTTCTTCCAGTTCATCCCATAGGTGGGCCAGTCAACACCAAACTCGTCAAACCATGTCTTTATAGTACAGAGCACAGTCATATTGGAATAGACACAGCCCTTCCTCAAACTGGAAGTATAGTATTGTCCAGAATGTGTGGGTATGCTGAAGCATTAAGATTGTCCTTCATAGTCTGCAACAAGGGACTTAGCACAACATCTGATTGAAATACGTGAATTTAATACTTAATACTTTATACAATACTTAAAGGAATACTTCACCGATTTGCATTTATCTTTGTATTACTAGAATAGGGGTAGTATTTTTGATTTATCTTCATTGTTTTCTTTGTTACGTGCCAGCCAGTGACAATTGGTCCTGTTAGCGTAACTGTTAGCAAAAATGGCGGACACTGTTTACATTCTGGGAATGAGGTCCCGCCCCCTTAAGAGTGGGTCTAAAAAGTGCAGAATTAGCATGGCAGTTTCAAACCTCGGACCAAGTGTCACTGGTGGGCAGGTAACATAAAAAAGAATCAAGATATTTCTTGACTCAGGGGATTGGGAAGGTTTGAAGCACCATTTTTCAAAAATACTGCCCTTATATGAGTAATACAAAGCTAAATGCTAAATGGAATACATCCTTTAGGTGTGGCCAAATACTTTTGTCCATATACTGTTGTACTCACTGTCTGTGTTACTGTTGTCGTCACCACTTCATATTTCATGGTAGGTATTAAACTAAGTAGCCAAGCCAGCACGCTAACATTATGCAGGAGACAACGTTGGAATACTTCATGATGAGCTTAATTAGACTGAACCGTAACAGAATAACAATGTCACTCTATACAGGTCAAGTGAATGAGATTGACAAAGACAATACTGTACTCTATATGCACACCCTTGAGTCACAAAGCTCCTTTGCTGGAAATGAGTCAAAGACTCACACTGTCTCCTCCCAGCGGAATAGCTGGGAGGAGACAGACACATTTACATACATTAATGCTTATTGAGAGCTTTATAAGTGTAAATATAGGCGGACATTCTCTCTGGTTTACAAACAGAGAACTAGACACTAAAGCTTTGTGGAACATTGCCATCATTATGCTGCAGACAGAGCCCACACTTCTCCCCTTATCTGTTCTTCAGCTTTCAGTGTCTTTGCTTTCTCAAAGAGACCCACGGGACCAAACATGAAATATATATATACAGTATATAGCTTGTGTGTGTTTCCCATAATTGGCTGTAAGGTGACGCGAGTCTCCGAGCTCTTCCAGCGGACTCTGTTTGAATTCAGCCGCTGTGCTCGGGCCTTTGTTGGTTGTCAGTTCCAACTCAACCTACAGTTTGTAGAACATTCTTTTTAAAAACTCCTCTCATGGTCAAAAGAACAGCTTGTGTTTGTTAAAATGTTTGGTATGTGGGTCACAGGCCCCATCCATTAAAGTACTGCAAGCAGGCTGATGTGAGCACTGTGTAAATGTCTGCGAACAAAAAGAAGTGTTTTTCATTTAAGAGTACGACCATTTAAAACCAATGGTTGGTTACGAGTCTCCGGCTGACCTAACCATTAAACCTAATCTTAGGCAGAACATGCAAATTCTGTACATAACATTTCTCAGTCAAACCGGGATTCAAACAGCTATCCACCATTCTGCCACGTGACCCTTTTTGAGGACACGAGGGATCTTTTCTAGGCGATTTTGGGCCTAAACCTGACCACAGAAAGAGTTAGCGCCCCCCTCGTTTTCATATGCAGGTCATTAGGGGTAATACGTATGAATTGGTCTTAGCTTGAGTCCTCATTTCAACTTTGCCTCCATTACATCTGTCAGTGTTGGTTTTCCCCTCACAAATGTTTTGCAGACGTACTGTCAGGACTTCCTCGTCTCTGCAAACAAGTGAGCACCGGCTTGAATGATGATGATAGAGCTTTGTTGCCCTTTTCTTACCAAATATCATGTTCGAATTCCTCAACACCTCTGTTATTTTTGTTGGACTTGTGGTTTTGTGAGATAAGAGGGCAAGAGGCATTGACTTCATTACCCTTTATATGCTAAAAGTCCCAAAACGGAACATGACAATGCAGGTTGAAGGAGGAAATTACGAAATGTCAAGTTAGAGGAAGGCCTAGATTCACACATTGAGTGACTGCTGATGAAACAATTATTGTAATCTCTGAAAACAGATGTGTTTCTCCAAGAAAGGTTTAATTTCTGGAGATGATTGATGCCACACTCGTGTCTGTGTGATAAATATGAAAGTACAGCAAGCTGACAGTTTAGTTTAATGCAAAGATGTGAAGTACAACCTGCCGACAACTACATTGATAAAACAAACTAGAAATGTTCATTATGTTGCCTTATCTTTGCTGCTTGGCATATTTGGTAGCTTTTGACAGAACCAGGCTATCGCTAATTCCCCTCATTCACAGCATGTGGCAAACCACAGAGTCATCACCAAATGGATTGTGAACTAACATTTCAAAGCCTAGAGTTTAGTATTTTAGCCAGTACCAATTTTTCTGTTTTCAAACTTGGGGTTGGCCTTAATTAAAGTTGTCCACTGCGCCCAGTCCTCTGTTTGACAGTGCTAGGTGTCATACTCAACTTTATCATTTATTTATCGTATTTGACGCCAAATGGGACCATCATTTACAAAAACAGGTGTTATAAATCGAGCGATAATTTGAGCTGACCTAGCAGAAGAATACAAGTCTCAGACACGAACACAGTGGCTTCATTTTTGTGGTTGTTGAGCATATTGGTGCCTGCAGATGCAGTCGTGGCAACCATGTTTACGAGATGAGTCCATTTGAACGTCATATGGGGGACATTTCTGAAAGCTAGGAGTTCACGACCTGTGCTTTTGCTTTACTTTTATGTTGTGGAAATTTCGATTGTGTAGAGTTCATGCAGGATTTCTTGATTTGTGAAGCATTAACTCCAAAGTGCTGTAACTGTGGAGGTAGTTGTCATATGGTTTCTTCTAGAGCATGCATTTTTTGTTTTGTTTTTTAAGTAAGGTTAATGTTATCTGCATGCTAGCTAACATTGTCTCTGCCCAGCAATGGTGTTCTCATAACTTTACCATTTGAACATCAAGCACGTCTTGTTCAAAACTTCCAATAATATCGTACAACTTCGCACCACAGGGATATTTTTCACACTTGGCTTGCGGTTTCCAGCCTTTATGCTAAGCTACGCTAACTTGGTGTGGACTGTGGCATCCTGTGTCCTGTAAAGGCGTGACCTTGACATTAATCCTCTCATCTAACGCTCAGTGAGAGGGTGTTCTTTGATCTTCTCTGCACACATTGACTTCTGTGGTGAACAGGCACCAAACCCAGACGCCCCAACCACCGCTGATCCGATACTCCGAGGAAAAGAAGCAGAAATTATGAAAGTTCAAAAGGAGAACAGCCTGTAAATAAATCAAGTGTCTCTGCTGCCAAAAAAAACCCACTGGCAGAGGATTATGGTGAATTTGAAGGTGGCTAGAGATTTAGCCAGTCCATGTGAATCCCTCTGTGCCTGTGTCCTTTCCCTCCCCTCAAAAACAGCCTCTCTCAACAGGCAGCGTCGCACTGCCAACACAAACTAATGGAGTAAATCGCTAGTGCTGAGTCTGGGCGAACAAAAAAAACAACAAAGAAACTCTGCCATATTTCTGCTGCTCAAGGCCAAAGAGGAATGTAACGAACAAGCGTGACTCGGAAGGAGTTTGCCGTTAAAGTGGGAAACGTTGCACGGTGTGTATCGTAACCAGTGTAGACAGTTGCTGCGGGAGCCACTTGAACTGTTGTCCTTTCATAAAACAACACTGACAAGAAAGGCTGACTGAAATGGAAATGCGATAGATTAAAGCTAGAGATGAATGAGTCGGAGAGTCCGTCCTCTAGATTATCATCAAACACTATGATGCCGAGTCAGAGCAAATGCCTCGGTTGTGTTTTCCCTGCACAGGTGTCTAATTAGTGTATCTGGGAATGTACTGAACATCATCACCGGCTTATTAAATGTTGTTGGTACACTTTGTCCCTGCTTTTGAAATGATGCTTGTATTTTATTGCAGGACAAAGAGAACATGCAGTTTGCATTTTCGCGAAAAAACATGTCACCGTTTATTTGAGAGCGAAAATAATCCATGTGTGTACACACTGAACATTTGTATCTGCATATGTTGTATAGGGATGAGTGGCTATATGATGTAAACCTCATGAAAAAGCCTACATTGAAAACAATTTGGCAGAGATGGATATTTTTACTGTTTTTGGCGTTCCATAAACAAACTGAATTCAATGATTCTTGGCATTTTCCCCTTCAAAAGCTGGAAAAATGCTCCCTGCTAATCAGAAATGATCTAAACTCAGCGTGATATCATCAGCAAACGGTTGTTTGTTTATTTTCATTATGTAAATTATATTCATTTTACACATTTTTATTTCTCTATAACGCACACACACAGGTTTGTGCAGCTGCTCTTGACAGGACTCTGCAAAATCTTACCCCAAAACTTAACCACAATGAGTTATAACTCTAACCTAAACACAATTAAAATCTTAGCCCTAACATAGCCCTTAGGACCCGTTTTTTGGTCTCCATGAGGACTACAGGTCCTGACAAGGTCAGTGTTAATGCAAGAAAAGGTCCTAAAAGGTCCTAAAGTATGTACTAAAATTAGTACACACTATGTCTGCTTCCCATGACTTCAGGGGACATTACATTGACTGACATTCATGGAGAATTACTCTAACCCAGAAGTGTCAATCTCATTTTAGCTCAGGGGCCACATACAGTGCAATTTGATCTCAAGTGGGCCGGACAAGTAAAATATTAGCATAATAATCTATAGACAAGAAGGACTCCAAATTGTTCCCCTTTGTTTTACATTTAATAAAGTATCTTTTTTACAAAACATATGATGAACAAACAAAAATATAGATTGTGCGGGCCGGATTGGACCCTCTGGCGCACCCTGGTTCTGGCCCGCAGGCTGTATGTTTGACACCCCTGCTCTAACTATAACTATTAATGGCCTAACCAACTTCATCCTAGCCACACAAGATAATTTAAATTACAGGGACTTGATTTTTGTCCCCATAATGTGGCTGTGCAAACAGATTTAGGTCCCCACAACATGAGTAATACCTGGAACACACACACACACACACACACACACACGTCTACTGTGTATGGAAAACGTTAGTCATGTCTAATGCTACATCCACACGATTCTGTTTTTGTTTACAAATGCATGGATTGTGCTCCGGATACACCTGTCATCCACACTACCCTAAAGTTTTAGAGCACGAAATGTAGGATGTAGAAATGTTCAAAAATGCTGCTGGCTCCATTTTTGTTTTAAAACTTTGGGCTGACACAGTTGTCCATATTTTTTATTTCCGTTGGTTCTTATGAGCCACGATGTTGCAAATGTTGATGGAAAACCTCTATATTTTTGGAGAGAGAAAAAAACCCCATCTACTGTATGTGTGGACTAGGCATAAGGGAAGATGGAAAACTGTAGGATTTTACGTTAACATTTGATATATCACTATTTAGGCTACATGGATGGCAAAGAGAAATCATTCAAATGCCGTCAGGAGACACATTTACGCTCTGCCCTTGAGACAAACTACGGTGTCACAAATACATTATACGGGAAAATATGAAGAAGATACGTGAACAAATGCAGGTCATCACTCTTGACCACTGGACTCGTGTGAATAATGAGAATCATTTAGGCTTTACAGCACACTTCGCTGTTAAAGACTGGAAACTGCAGTCGTTTGCATTAACTGTGAGTAAAACAGAAGAGCAGCACTAATAATGTGAGTACACACAAGAAATTATATTCTCCTACTTAATTTTAATGGCCTTTATGGCTGTTTTGGCCTGGGTTTTGTTTTTCTGCTATTGTATACACTGCGAGCGCACAAGTGCACAGGACTTTAAGCAGTTATGTTTAAACTTAGAGATGATGTGATTTAAAATGTGCGTCCTTTGTGTTCATTCTATGACATTTAAATATCAGTCCATTCATGGTTCAGTATAAAGATCACAAGATGTGATTAAATCATGATGAATCACAACAAATTCTGCAATAATTACATTTCTCATTAATTGATTGGCTTTCTACACTTACCGGTCACTTTATTAGGGACACAACACACGAAATAAAGTGGCAGAAATTGGACTCTCATCCGCTTCAAGGCTCATTGTGTTGTGTGTGTTCAGAGATGGTCTTAGTACCTTGGTTGCAATGAGTGGTCATTTCAGTTTCTGTTGCCTTTCTATCATCTTGAATCAGTCTGGCCATTCTCCTCTGACCTCTGGCATCAACAAGACATTTTCACCAAAGGAACTGCTGCTCACTGGATATTTTCTCTCTTTATGGATCATTCTCTCCGTGTGAAAATCCCAGTAGATCAAAAGTTTCTGAAGTGCACATACCCATAGCAGCCTGTTTGCCCCCAGCAACCAGTCAAAGTACAGATGGGTTCAGTTCAGCACTTTTGAGCCGTGTTTCCACCAAGTGGAATGTTGCATATTTTTTTGTTTTTCATTAGGGAAAGTACCAAAACAATCAGCCCCAACCATTCAATATGTGGTACCTTTTCCTGGCTTAATTAGCCAGAGTTAATGGTACAGTACGGTCTGGATGGAGCTGATCTGGCTCAGTTCTCGGTCGAAACACAAGCCTGACCCAGGGCTTAACAGTGATGGAAACACGGCATAAGAAATGACCAAATCGGTACTATCCCAGTTTTTGGCACCCTTCCTTTGGGGCACCAAGCACAGTGATCTGGCTCCTACAGGGTGGAGCTACACGCACTGAAGTTGATTTGTCGACAGATAATCATCACTTATGTGTCTGTGTGTGTTTTTCTGTGCAGCCTGCAGCCTTCTCCTCAAAAACAAAGCTTGCCTTCCTCTTGATAAACAACAACATGCCAAGAAGAAAGAACACAAAATGCTGGATGTCCTCCTTTGTTACTCGTGAGTTACTGTGGCGTGTTCTTCTTCTTCGTGGACATGCGCTATTGACATCACACTATTTACATAGCTGGCGCAGCTGATGCCGTCCGGCACCATACATCCCATATTAAAAAAAAAACCTGGTGTGTAAACGAGGCTTAAATGCACTGTGTTGCTGCTATATGATTGACTATTTATGTACTGATGTACCTAATGAAATGGCTGCCGAGTGTATTATGTGTATATTTAAACCATACACAAACTTGTTTTTATATCTTAGTGAGGACACATCATTGACATAATGCATTCCCTTACCCCAGTGGTTCTCAAACCTTTTCTGTTGGGCCCCCCTTTGGAGGAAGAAATTTCCTGGGGCCCCCCCGAATCTCACAAAATTGTAACATGTGTCAGTATGAGCTCCTTTGCAATCGTGTGTGTGTTTCTTGGTACGTGCAATTCTCTATGCAACCTTGTAGGAAACTAGCTGTGCTTTGTTGTTTCCACCGGCATTTTTTTTTTAAAACATTTTCCTGCTTTCGGTATTCATAAAGTTTCCTCTTGAAAAACTCCAGTGGCTTACCGACGTAACTCGGGTGAATTGTCTCCAAGTGTCTCTTCAATTTATTAGGTTTCATGCTGCTGTCCCCTGCCAATGTTTTGCGACACAACACACAGAGAGGTCGTTCTTCACCACATTCACTGTGAATCCAAGACAGAGCTATGAGATATAATCCAAACCTTGTCACCAGTGTAGATTTTGTTGTGGTACGTCACTAAAATGAGTCTGGGTTACCGCAAGACCAAACATTCTGCCTGCTAAACTTTAGTTAGGACTTAACAAAACAAAAACAGAGCTTGCAGCCCACACGGAAAGTCTCCACGCCCCCCCAGGGGGGCCCGCCCCACAGTTTGAGAAAGGCTGCCTTACCCAAACCTTAACCATCACAACTAAGTGCCTAACCTTAACCCTTACGCCTACTCTAACCTAAACCCAATTCTAACCCTAACCCTAAAACCAGGTCTTAACCTTGAAAAAGCCCTTTAAAGATAGTTTTTGAACTCACAAAGACATAAATACAAGTACACACACACACACGCACACACACACACACACACACACACACACTCAGTGCTTAATGTATTAGACCATCATCATAAAAGCATCAATATTTCAGAAATCTTGAGAGAAAAAAAGTTATTTATTTTAAGTCATAAATTAATCAAGCATAACATTCAACCACTACAACTTTTTTTTGTAAATCTGAAAACTCATGGATAATAATATTTTGCTTTGGGTGTTAGTCTAATAAATGTGTATATACACATACTGTATATATATATATATATATATACATAAATATATGTATATATGCCTTTACTGTGTGTAAACATACAGTATGCATGCACAATACACAACTATATCACAATAGAAATCCCTTTGTTTTGTGAAGCGCTTCATTAATTAAGTGTGAAGTCAGCTGAATAGCATTATGACGTAACTTAATGCAATTCACAAAGCAGCGTAAACGCCCCATAAAGGGTAATAATGCGTGTGTTTAAATCCCCTGTCCTGCGCTCTGATTGGCTGCCTCTGCGTACACGCGAACCAGAAGTGCAGGCATTTAACATCTGGAAGAAAAGTGAGCTGCACTGGGCAGGGGGGGGGGGAGGAAGAAAACCCTCAAAAGAGTCTGCCAATCAGCGACGAGCTCATTGTAATACAGACCTCTGATTGGCGGAGTCTGCTGTCAAACAACCACCGCGGGGGGGCGTGGCCTGGTCGGCTGCCGGAGTGTTGTGATTTGAGTCTGGCTTCAGTCTCGTCTCAGCAGCGAGAGTCGCCTTTTCAGTGCCGCGGCGCTCTGGGAATACAAACCGTTTCTGCGAAGAAGAAGAAGAAAACTACGCTAAAACTGCGTCGTCACTGCGACTTTACTGTTCCTCCACTGCGTCTCTGTCTCCTCCGAAAGACTGCGACGTTTGCGTTTGTCTTTTTATCGAAGGAACTGGGGAAACAGTGAGGTAAGTAGTGCTTCTCCGCCGCCGCCGCCGCCGCTGCTCTCAGTTTGTTTGGAGTGTGATGCTTCCAACTTTACCCCAGCGTGGAGCTCATTTCTCTGCATTAAATGCGTCCAGGAAAACGGTTCCAATGCCCATTTTCCCCGACACATTTCTCTGAACTCAAACTATCCTTTTACTTAATTGTAGGCTTGTGTGTTGGCGAGTTCGTGTTCTGTTCTTTCTCCTGTGTTGTTAATAATAGTGTCGGTCATTTTTATTTTCACTGAGGGGCAGAGAAAATAAAGTATCAGCTGATGTTGCACTAATTCAGACGCCGTGTTTTTTTTGGACCCATTCTTGGATTTAAATACACGCGAGTTAAAGTGAAACGTGTATTTTTAATGCGTTTTCTTGCTCTATTCAATGCAACTTATCGTCAATTAACGGCGGTTCCTGTGACTGGCTTTGTGCCAACTGGATTTGGATACCCGGGGTTTGTTATTCTGCCATTTTTCTTTTCGTAAATAAAAATATGGAAGTAAAAACAGCACATATTGGGTGGGATATTTTACGGGGAATTGTAGTCTGTAAGTGTGGGATGCCAGGGAAAGAAAGGTGCGTTTACGTGACCGTTTGATTGCATTGACAGGGGCGCAATTTGCACACACTGCTAAATCCTTTGCCCTTTTCATCTGCAGTTTTGTCCTAATGCCAAAACTCGCAGGGGAAAAAAAGCGGTGAGCTCATGGTTGTAACAGGTTTTTGTTTTTTTTGCACGCAGACTTTCTGCAGCTGTTTTAATTTTAATTGTCGTCTCTCCTCCTCTGAGCTTCTTACAAAGAAAGAGGTCGAGGCTCCGGTGCTTTTTCTCTCTGCTGCTGAGCTGCATGAGCCGTTGAAGGGAAAATAAGCTCCGTTCGTAGTGAAACAGAAATGCTCTTCTTGAGCTGTGTATGTGTGTTTTTGTGTGTGTGTTTTTTTTTTTCCACCTTGCTCAAATTGGACCATGATTCGTCTCGGCCTGTTGTGCATCATCTCCCTCAGTGGGTGTTCAGTTTCAGCTGAGGTTAAGAGCAGTTCAGTAGTAAATAAATATCTCCAAAACACAGGCAGATATCGACTGCACTGCTACTTTTTCCCCCATTTCTGTCTCCGTTTAATATTATATTCACAGTATGGTACTTGTCTAGTTTGTGTTTTATTGTTCCCTCTCTATATATTAATTGTTTAAATGCAAAAATTGCATCAATAAAGTGCATCTATCCAAGTCATATATAGGTATTTCTGCTTTAGCCTGGTTCTGCTCCAGTCCTCCAGCAAAAGTTTTGCATATAATATGTGTATTTTATTTATATATATATACACTGCTTTAAGGTTACATCACCTTGACTGCACAGGAGGGACAGCTATTGCTCATTTCTAGTTAAAGCTGCACTCATTGTGAAATTCTGAGCTGATGCATCCATTAAATAATATACTTTTCTATTAAGGTTTCATGCTCTTTTGTATCTGGGATGCAAATAATTATAATCGCATGAGCTTTAACTTAGGTAAAAGACGGACATGTTATCCAGTCTGTAAATGATAGGAAACTGCATTATTATTATTTTTTAAATGACTAATGTGCTAACTTTATGTTTTTTTTTTTTAAATTTTGAGGGGGGTTTACATAAGGAATGAGGCGGAAAATCCGACTCTATCCAAACACCCTACATTCACATCAATGTTCCACTGAGCACAGGCAACAACGCGTGCCGTTGTGCCGTCATGTGACCAGAACATGAGTGAGGGCTGCATACGTCTGCCATGTTGTGGCAGCGTCCCTGTGGACGTATTTATCAACAAAAAGAGGGGGAAAATACAAGGTTGTTAAATGTAAAGAAGCAGCAACGTTTATCATCATATTGTGGGCCATTTATTTCTTCGTTGATGGGAGAATAAAGAATTGTTACGCAGTTTGGAGTGGATGGTGATTTTGAAATGGCTGGTCGTGGCTAGGTGATCAATGAATCGGCACATTACGGATGAGCTTAGCTGTCTAAAGGGGGTAAAACGACCGTTATCACTGTTATTGGTGAATAATCAAGGTTAGTAGTAGTGGTGTCGAGCCGTCCCCTAGTTTACCACCTTGGCGAAAGCTGAAATGCAGTGACGCTGATAACGTAACCGATGTTTGTGTTTTTTTTGTCGTTCTGTGATGGTTTGAATAATCCCGCCGCTAATCCGTCAAATGTATGAAATCATCTTTTATACCACGTCCTGTCACAGAAGTCAAATGCTTATCCCCCCCCCCCCCAGAAAAACATGGACGCTGAGTCAACGGATGTCTTCTCATTTCATGATAAGCCAATCACAGTCAATAAGCTGAACACAGCTGATAAATTAGTGCATCCCTCTGCAGAGAGAGAGCCTCTTGTTTTGGCCGTTAGGGCAGAAGAAACATCGCACACACACACTGCTCCAGTCAGATGTTTAAGTGGAGACAGTGTGGTCAGATCTTGTGATGTTTCTTTCGCTGTTTTTTTTTTCCCCTTATCCCCCCTCGTCATCTACCTCCTCTCCTCAGCTCCTGCAGGGATATCACAGGACAGGGAGGCCATCCACGGATGGCTTGTGGTTTCCTGCCGCAGTTGTACAGTGACGAAGCACTTTGTTCCACTCAGAGGACATTGCAGTGTGGTTTCAGCTCATTTCATTTGACACGTTACCGCTCTGCGAATACAGAGAGGTGCCACTGCCCCAGAGGAGGAGTGGGATGCTGCCCGCGTAGCCTCAGTCTGTCTGATGCTTACCGGCCGGCAGTTATCAGTCAGCACTCCCACTTACACTACATATAGTGCATACAAATGTATATATTATAGCCTTGTTTCAGGCAGTCTTCTCCGTTCATAAACAATAAACGCTTAGCCTTTCCTCCCCCCGCCCCCTTACTTTTTCTCAAACACCATTATGAAAGTCACATTCTGCTGATGGCTGAGTTATAGCGGTAAATGTGCGAGTACCAGCAGTGCATTCATTTCCTTGTCACCACTGAAAATTGCTCGCTCTTTGTCCAACTCTCATTTCCCGGGCCTGATAGGTCCCCCGCTCAGTTAGCATGGTTAATGGTGCATTTAGCCCAGTGTGTAATTTTATTTCCGATTTCCATTTCGGCACTTTGCTCTTAGTTTGAAATGACAAGAGGCCCCAACGGAGGGGCCTCGCGTGTGCAGATGGCATCTTCCTAATGGTCCTCAGGGTAATGATGGTTGAAATAAGCTCCTAACTGGGGGCTGAGGGCTGTGGCCCCTGGGGGAAGTTTGATTCCCATTTTCATCATCGAGATAAAGTGCTCAATATCTGCACATAGCTTCATAAAACTCTCACGCACTCAAGTAAGTTTATAGTTTAGATGAGTCATTGGGGAGGAAAAACAAACAAACTGGATTTCAGTGGAACAATGAAGATATGTTACATTAACCCCACCATAGTAAATTTGAAGTTGCTGAATTGAAGCACCGGAGCTCATGACATGTCCATTTCTATCTCAGTGGAAATTGAGAGTATTGGGTAATATCTTTTTGGACTATTGTTGTGTTTCCCACAAATAGACTTCACATCGGCGGGGCTGCCTGTTTTGTTAACAACAGCTAGAGTGTGCTTAGTGAACCATTTCGGTGTTTTGTCAAGGATCCTTTTCTCGTGCCGGTTTGGTACTCGTCCCAAAACATTGTGAGGTGCACAGAGCAGAAAATGAGCGGTACTCAGAAATTCAAAGGGTGAGCAAAGACCTTCACTCAGATTGAAAACAATTACAGATTTATTTCACAGCGTCAAGAGAAGGGTGCGCAATGTGTGACCTTTGCACGTCATGAACACAGTGAAAACAGATCATTATTGCACATCATCGTCCCAGGTTCAGAGAGAGCAGAAAAAACAGCATTCTGATATTTAAATGTTGAGAAGGGTTAATGGGAGGAGGAACTGTGACAGGTACATGCTCTGTGCTCACCAGACGTCGCTAAAAAAGTGACACGACTCCCTGTGAGGACGGTTAAAAGATCTTTATGGGGTGTTGTGATGGCTCAACGGTGGGTAGAATTCCTACCGTTGCTGTTGATGGAGGCAGGGAGGAGGGTGAGTGAGGGATGGCGGGCTCAGCAGAGTGAAACAGTGTCGCGTGTCAAAAAGTGGACCAGGCAATGACACAGAGGTTGACTCACAAGTATTTGTCGTTATATTTTGTATTAAAATATAAACTATATATATATATATATATATATATATATATATATATATATATATATATATATATATATATATATATGTATATGTATGTATTTTATTTTGCCAGGCGAGAAGATTTTTTTTTTAATTTTATTTTATTAATCCCCTTAGGGAAATTATTCCTCTGCATTTGACCCATCCTAGAATTAGGAGCAGTGGGCTGCCACACTGAGTAGCGCCTGGGGAGCAATGGGGGTTGGGTACCTTGCTCAGGGGTACCCCGGCCCTTTTGGCCAGGTGGAGATTTTGAACCAGCGACCCTCCGGTTACAAGCCAAGTTCCCTTTCCACTTGGCCACGGGCTGCCCATAGGGGTCTTGTCATTTTGCATCGATTACAAAAACAAAACAGTCCCTCTCTGCTTACTTTGAGTATTGTGAACATGACTGACTGACCTTCTGAGACTGACATTCTCTGTGTAAACACTGTGGATATTTCTTTTTTTTTAAATTTTTTTTTTTTACAAGCACAGTCCAGCTCAAGTAGCGTCTAATATGTGCGGGAATGCTCTTGACTACAGCAATTAGTCTGAAGTGTCTCAGACCCTAAGCTCACGGTGGTTCCCTGCAACAGACACTGTGTAAGGAATGGGCCGGCAGCAGCGGCGTCCGCGCTTCAAGAGGCAACAGTTAATCTCGGCTCGTCACCCGCAACATACGGCTCTTTGTTTGACCCTGCACCTAAAGGGGGCATCGGTCTGTGGCATCTCATATTTCATTTTGATAATGGCCGGTTGCCCGTGGCAACTGCGCAGCCAATAGGAGCCCCGCTTCTTGAAGGTGATGGTGGGAAAAAAAGCAGAAAAGGGGGCGGGCTGTTGGGATCTGAGCCTCCAAGGCTGCGTCCCTCCACCCTCACCTCTTCCCGGCTGGCTGCGCTTTGTCCAGTGAAGGGTGTGGGACCCCTGGGGAGTGAATTATTACCTGTCAGCCCTGCAGACCCACCTCATCCATAATCCAGAGCTGACACAGCACAAGCCAGTTCAGCCTATCTGCTGAGACCACCGGGCCTTGGCCTCCAGGTTTGGCCCCGTTTGGCCACAGCTGCTATGAAATCGCATTAACATGTTGCATCGAGCGTTACAAATGGACAGGTTAAGAATAGCAGGTGGACGTGCGTCGTGTTTTCTGCTGGCACAAGTCCTCCCGTCACTGTGCTTGCTTTCTTTTTTTATTCCCCAGATAGTTTTCAGTCATTTCTTCTTCTGTGCAGAAACAGCTTCTCTGCTGCAAGTGAAAGAGAAGTTTCTCCACCTACATTTTTGCTGATTCAGTGCTCCGTGTCCTGCAGGTATACGGGTCTGCATGATTTTTAAAGTTCATTTACAGATTGGCTGTGACACAGGCATAATGTCCACTGCCAGGATAGTTACATCTGTTTCCCTGTTGCAGCTGCAGATTTCTGCTCGAAACCCATGAACACAGTGGATGTTTTCACTGCGGACAATCTTTTCTCCCCCAAGTCCAATCATCAGCCATTAGATTTGAATCCTTGGCAGACTTGTAATTACTTTTGAATCAAGAAACATGCGTGCCGTGGCTTCTCTCCTGTGGTCCTGGTGTGGTTGGGTGCAGGACTGGAAATTATGTTCAAGATGATGAGTGTGTAAATTCTGCGAGGAAAAGCTTTGAGTTCAGTCAAAGGCTAGAGGGAAGGAGAAGGAGAAGGAGAAAAAGATGGCATGAGGCAAAAGACCACAAACTGGACAAGTGACAGGCCTGCGTCCATCCATCCAGACTGGCTGTCTTCCTGTGGCTTTGTCGAGCTGTTTTTCAGAAACGTTAACCCCTTGTCGAACATGGAGTCGGGCTCCGCTTGCCAACCCCCACGGCCACAAGCAGCGCAGCGGTAACACTGGAAGAGTGTCTGGTTAGTCCAGCAATTACAGGGAAAAAACAACGTGTAGCACGCTATGTCAGCAAATTGCCTCCGAATTATATTTTTAGGCTCATGAAAGCATCTTTGTAGTAAATTAAAACCTCTGTTGTTGTTTATTTTTTCAAGGGTTTACTCTACTTTGTTTCATTTATGTGCACAGTCATGCACAGAGGTTTCTGTGTGTTGTTAGTGGTTTTGTTAAAGACCTGCGGCAGTGTATGATTCATGCATTTTGCTCCCTCACTCCTGCACTAGTTGCCCTTTAGGCTGAAAAAGAAAGTAGCTTTACAGTACGTCTCATTGCAGCCGCTCACACTGATTTGTGTCACAATAAGGTGCCGCATTGTCTGTGTAGTGCAGCATGGAAGCAGCATGTGCAACAAAGACAATAGAATAATGAACGCAAAGAGATTGAATCATTCGAAATCAATTCCTGCTCTTTTTTAATGCGTATTTCATGCAAATAAGTCGCTAATTTGGCCAAACGTGTGCATCTCCACTGCTTTAAAAGGATTATTAGCTGATGACTAAAGCTTGAAAAAATCTCTCTCTCCCCTACTTCTTGGCAGCTTATAATATTAATTCCCAAAAGATTGAGACAATGCAGACACGACAGCACACTTGGAAAGCAACGGAAACATCCCTTCCTCTCTGCGTCCACTTCCATTCTCCTCACCTCCGTGTTTAATGGGACGAAGCGACTGAAATAAGGCAACAAATGTCTCTGTAAATAGCCTCACGCCATACATAACCTGCTATTGATTGCTGAACTCTCGGTTTGGTAGGTTGGGGGGCATCAGGTGCATTGGTTTGTTGTTCCAAATGATTTCTTCATCACTTCATAATGAGGGTGGGCAGACCTCCCGCTTCATTGATTAGCCGTTTGAGCTGAAAGTGTAGGAACCCCCCCCACACCCTGCTGAGGTCCCACTCTCCTCTTGCAGGTACAGCATGAATCAGAAGGTGCTGTAGAGCTATAGAGTCTTATTTTTCTCATAATAATACAGCGGCTGACTGTGATAGTAGTGTCAGGGGTCATTTACTTAAAGTGCTGTGTTTCCCATTAGTTATTTAAAGTGCATCACCTTGCCATGGGTTATTTTTTGTTTTGTAGTTATCTCCCGACAGCCAATGACATTATTATTATTATTATTTGTATTATTATTATTATTATTATTATTTTACATTGTGATGGAAACGATCACATCGTCCTACACCAGTGCCCTGAATACAGAATGAAAAAATGAACTTGCAGACCTTTATTATTTATTATTTTCACAATTGATTCATGTGTTAATTTTTTCAAGTCCCTAAAATGGCAGAAAATGGTGAATAATGGTCATTTGGATTTTTCTGTTACATCGAAAGCTACAAAAATCGGCGAACACCTTCTTTTTAAAAGAACAATCAATAATTTAATTTAGTATTATTAATTATAATCGATCATCATTGCAGCCTAAATCAAAGAGCGATAGTGCCTTTTGTGTTGTGAACAAAATATTTACAAATGGAGAGAAAGCGCAGGGATTTCAGTTACATACGTTTCAGACACAGTCGTCTTCTGCCTTAAAAACCTCCTGCAGATGGATGTTAACAACCAGGGAAATAAATGTGTTAATCACATTCATTTATTTCATGTAAATGATTCCACGAGTTGTGAGACGTGGCCTCGTTTTGCTCTGATCTTTTTTACTTTAACAAACTAATGACCAAAGTTTCATTGAACTGCTGATTGTGTAAATACTGGATATGCCTCCATTATCCACGAGCACTGGTTCAATGGTCAGTGCTATAAATTAATAAGGTCGTATCTACCAGTGCAGATCTCCGGGTGTGTGGGAGTGTTTTTCATTCGCTGCTGTGAGCATCTGAATTAGCTCGTATCACTGTGTTCTGTCATAACTATAGGGAGGCACGGTATACAGCCAGCATGCACGTGTGTTTGTGTGTTTTCTGACATTTTATGGACCAAACGAACACTTGATTAATCGATAAATTAATCGACAGATGAACCGGTTATGAAAATGACCGTTAGTTACAGCTCTATAGTATTTACATCTGAAGTCTGTGTATCTAAACATCCGTTTTCCTTTGCTTCTCATATCAATCTTGGTGATTAATCGATGCACATTTTGTCAAAGACACTTCCTTTAGATTCCATAGGCACCGCAAGACAAATCATCAACTTCCCGTGCTTTGTTTTCCGGCCTCAGAACGTATGTGATGTGTGTGACAACATAAAAGCCCTTTTCCTTGTGAGTTTCGATTTGTGAAGTTTACTTTTTTTTCTCTTCGTGGACTTATTTCCTTTGCTTGTTCAGCCATGGTGGCTATCACAGCTTGAACCAGCCGCCCGGTTATTCTCCTATTTCCTCCCAACAAACGGCTGTTGTTGCTGAAGGAAATGCAACATCCATCTTTGTGCCAGAGGTTATTTCCCTGGAAAGACCTACCAGACACCTCGAGACGCTCTCTGATTTGCTGTGAAGTCTTAGGACGAGCGTCTGGCACAGCAGACATTTGTCTTGTTTTCAGCAGAAGAAGCGGTTCTCCTGACACATGTCGACCTGAATTGGAAAGTGTCTTCCCCCCCCAAAACAATGGTCCATTGAGAATATAGTTATTTAGTTAATGAGATTCTTTGTAGTGGTGTGACATGTCATCCTGCCTCTGGTGACACAGATTGAAATCTCTGAAGTGATGGAATGATGAAATTAGGAGAAAACACGACTAATGCAGACATGATGAAATAATAAAAAAAAAAAAGCAGGTTGGCTTCATTTAAATTGGCTGATAAAGAATCTGTCAGCTGCACCTGTTTAGGCAGAGCTCGGCTTTTCAGCTGTTTGTCAGTTTAAATTAAAGTGAATTAGACAAATGTACCTCGCAGACTGTTAAATTTTACTTTTATTTAAGAGTCGCGGCATGTCCGAGCTCCGGCTTTGTGCGGTTTTAAGATAAGGGAAACTTTAATGCAGGTAATCTTGTGAAGACTTTCTGTGGGGAGACAGTGACAGATGTGCTGAAGTTCAAACCACAATTAGGGGCTGCAAATACATATTATTTTCATTATTAATGGACGTGTCAGTCAGTTGTTTTTTTTTTTATCCACTGTTTCGTCTGTGAAATGTCAAATGACGTCAAATATCAATCACAACCTAAAGGGCAGTGGGAAAAAAATAGTTTATTTTCTTTTGTGAACTGAAACTTTTCGTTGAACCATTTGACATTTGACAAGAGTAAATGGTTAAAACTAGTTCCACCATTTCAACTGAAATACAGTACTCGATCCCTAAGGCAGTTTGGTTTAGTTACTAGTCGACGAGTAATCAATCATTAAAATGATAAACTGACTAACTCGATAACCTTCAAAATAAGAGCCAGCGTCACACTGTTCAAAGCTAACCTAGCTGCATCCGTGCAGTCTTTGTTAATGAGAAGAGGACAAAAGTGATGATTTGTTGTTTGCTGTGACAGTGGAGGACGCAAACTAGCTCAACTGTCCTCTCTTTATGTTTTGTAAAGCGGTATTTTTTGGTTTTAAACATTAGACGGCCAGTAACGAACAAGTCTGTGGACTCGGCTGTTAGCTTAGCTGTTAGCTAAGCAGCCAAGTTAGCAGGCTTGACGGTGTATGTCAACAGTGTCAACTAATCATTGAAAGAGACAGAAACAGAACAAGACACAGACGTACAAAACACTCACAGACATCCACAACAATGTGCTAAAATCCTGTTCACTTGTTTTGAGCTAATACTTAAGTTTATGTGACAGTTACATTTTGGATAAAGCTCTGGAGATCACATAATTCCTGGGATTAAATGCCAATTTATTTGTAGAGCTTCAAATGTTGATTATTTTCTTTATCTGATTAATCTTTTGTCTATTTTCTTGATTAATTCATTCGTAGTTGGTGATTAATTTAGTTCTTGATTACTATCAGTAGGGATTAACTGAATGACTTACTTAGGGTTCGGGAAAACTAAGAAACTCCATTTTGCGGTCAGACAAAGAAAGGTAAACACAGACCTCATGTTGAGGATTAGGACGGTTTGAGTGTGTTTTTTTTTCTCCCCCCTGCGATAGTTTCTGGCCTGGTTCAAATTTCCAATTTTGAGACTGATGCCAGCGATTAAATGGATTTTTCAACTTAATGTTTGGAAGTTTGTGTTGTGTCGTGATGTCCCCTGGGGCGAATTTCGCTCGAAATTCACTGGACTGAACACAAACTGTTCTAAGACTTTAAAGGAAGCATAGAAGTGTTGTTTTTGGAAAGGGAAACTGAGTCTTCATTCCTGAGCCTGCAGAACAGATTAAAACAGAACAAGGGGTGATGCAGAGAAATGTGGGTCAAGAGTTTTTGGCAGCATAAGACTGACGGATAGAATATCTGATATCAGATTTTTTTTTTTTAATCTGTTGCACAGAAATTGTCTGGCTTGTCAAATTTTGGCTGAAACAATTAGGCTGAATGTGTGAGAAAGGGGTGGATGTGTGTAGGTTGGAATTGGGGGGGGCTCAGTTACTATAGAAGTAATTCTGAGTTATGATCGTGTCTCATTGTTGCTCATTGCAGTTTTTGAAATGAGAATTTTTATGGCCCTGAAACGTGAAATGAAGCAGGAAATTAAAAAGCTAAGATAAGCCATTCCTCCCCCCCCCCCCCCCCTTCTGTCCTCTTCATCCAATGCCGCTGCTTTCACACAGTCATTCTCCATCATATCCCGTCTCTGCTCCACACTCACCCACTCACAAGGTGACAGGTATTCACATATTTAATTTAAGTGTTCGGAGAAAATTTGCCTTTGTCCCTCGGAAGAGTTATCACGTCTTGTGTAAACGAAATGCGCTCTCCTCCCCCCCCCCCGCGCGCTCGGCGTTGTGACGGGACATGCGTAAGCCCGAACCTCATCTGATTTACAAACTTTTTCCAAGAATACCGGCGCTGTTTGACCTTGATCCTTGAGAAGTTGCACTAGTCCCTTCTGCATACTTTTCAACGGAGAGCGTAAAGTTGAACTCCGCAAGCCCTAATTTAAGGTTAAAGGTTCACCGATGGTTTATGAAACTCAGATTGGATTCCTGACTCACCTTTTCCTCCAGGCTCTTTATCCAATTTAAGCACTCTGTGCTCTGCAGATAGTGATTGTGGCAGATTTTCAGCAAACAGCACTCCTGCATACCCTTCATGCTTAAATCTGGAATGAGTTAAATTTAGAATAGGCCGTGTTTTTTCTATTAAGACGTTGCTAAATCCCTGCCTGTGGAAGTGTTCTACCTATATGCAGACTTGTGGTTGTTCTTAATGTATTCTTGAACTCTCGTCTCTATTATTTGTGTATATTTTAGTGGTCACCATATGTGCAGGGAACATTTGGCTCGGGCACGGTGTAAGATAAGTCTGCTCGCCTACACTTAGCTTGGTCATTTTCTTCCATTTCTCAGAACTCCGGGCTGGTTTCCATCGAATCGAGGCTATTTTTAAAACTCGTCTTTGGGGGGAAGAGTGTGGAGGTTTATCAGGGAGGAGGGGGTTCAGTTAGTGTCATATGAATCCAAACTGGGCAGTGGTCCAGGATGAGTAAAACACACCTCCCCCCCTCCCCTCCGGTGTGTTGAAGTCTTCCCATTCCAAGAGTGTGTGTGTGTTTGTGTGAGTTCATTAACCATGTGTTGACTCACCCCTGCAGCTGTGTCTGTGTGGATATGAGTGGGAGACACAGGGAGAGAAGGGAATGCTGCATGATTGTGGTCAGGACAGAATTGATTCTTCATAGCTACATCATGAGTCTTTCGGCATTGATGTGCCGAAGTCATATTGGATTTTTAAACTGTGCCCTAACCAGTTATTTCTTTTACATTAAAACCTTTGGCACGGCGCAACATGGCTCCATTGTTCCATATCATGTGAACTCGGGCTGTGACCTACATTCCCTAATGCTATTAACTTAACTGCCGTCGTTTGAACTAGAAAATGTAAACAACTGCCAGCGGCCAGTCACGACAGTCTAAATATTCTTATGACGATATTTGTTTTAGCACGTTATTTTTCTATCACATCGAGTGATTAGCTATTTCCCTAATCACCTAAGCCCTAAAAACATGCTGTTTCCATTCCGTTTTTTGAGGTGAACTACTTTTGAACAGGAAAGGTTTATCATGAATCCTGTGTGGTGAGGTCATCCAGCCACGTCTGCTAAAATAATCACGAGCCCCTATGCGGACGTCTGTGTGTAGATTAATATTTATGACTGTTGGGACTACACACATTCACTGTGGTCCAGATAGAACAATATACTGGAGCTGAAAGGAATCTGCGAGCAGATACGCATGTGTGGAACATTAGACCGACGCACACCCTCATTTTAGTATTAATTAAACTGTGAGTAGGTTTGTATGCACATAGTCTCGCTGGACATGTCATTTATTAATTGAGTACGACAGAAAATGTCAGAAAATGAGGAAAGATGTTGATTTTTGTTCCCAAATCTCAAAATTCAGTTTACTTTCATAGAGAAGCAACGAAACCAGAACATATTCACATTTAAGTCGTTTTACTGCGTCCCTTCTTCCCTCGCATGTTACCTGTGTCTTTGGAAGAAGCACATCTTGGCATAGGCTCGCTGACGCAGATGAGATTTATCTCCATGTGGTAAAGAATAACAAGTTATTTTTAGAAACTCTTGTCTGGAGGATCTAAGCGATTTGTTTGGTGTCATTAGAGTATCAAAGTTTGATTCTGAAATCAGGGAATGATGAATGTGCAGACTTACTCCGTGTGTGTGGAAGGATTTTAACATCTTTGAACTAAAGCAAACACGCACGCAACACATCGCGGCGAGTGAAACGCGTTGCAAACGAGCTGTCGTCGTCGAGCTGGCGGTTGTTGTGCATCTATATGACTGGATTGAAGTCATTAAATTGTGAGATTTATCCAAGCAAAAGGATGATTTATTTAGAGCTTAAAGGTCTGGGTTGCCATGTACGTTTCGGTCCGTCTCTATTCTATGACACTGCCACATGGTATCAATACAGAAGCATCTAACATCTGTTGTGGATGAGAGGGTGTTGCTGCTCACATGAGGACAGTCGCGGAGTAATCGCCGAGGATAATTTTAGCCATAATTGTGCAGCACGGTGTGAGTGTGTGTGTTTTTTGCCTGCAGTGATGTAGACGACTGCTTCAGGCTGAACAAAAAAAACAAAAACAAAACAAGCTAACAAAATAAAAACATGTTCATTAATTTACTCCGAGGCTGTAACCTTACTTCTGCCAAGAGACACACACACACACACACACACACAGCACAACACCTCCCACTCGGTCACACGAGCCACTCTGTCGCTCCGGCGAATGAATCCCCGTCGTCGGCTCTTTGATCTCTCCTCGTTTCTCTCCCGCTCGTCCTCCCCTGTCTCCTCGGTTTCTCCCTGAGGGACATTTTCTGGTGAGTGACAGCACAAATCCACCGCGGGGTAAACAAAGCAACCACCACAATTGCTCGCTGTTGCTTTAATGTCACAACTCAATGACAGGTGGCCGGGTAAAAGGAATGAGGGGGCAGTACTCTCAAGCTTTCACTCTTTGCCCGCCCCCCCCCGTCTCCGTACACTCTCGCCCTCCAGCAAAACATAGACGCTGCACTGGCGTGTGCCTGTTGCTACAGGTACCAGTGGGATGAAGTGTCAGGAAGTCCAGTTCAGATGGGCCATCAAGCAAAGAGATGTTACACAGCTGGTTTTCTCTCCCTGGAGGCGGGATTTTAGGGCTTTGCTAAGTTGTCCTGACAGCAGTCATTTTCCCTTACATCTTGATGCTTACAAGGTAAACGGTAAAATGAGCGGAATGCGGCAAGCTACAAAAACAAAATTCACTCCGTGGCAAGTCCTTGCACATATATTTGCTTAACTGGTGTTTTAGTTGCACCTAAGCATTGGCTGCACAGCCATTTCCTTACCCATTACCCGTCGATGGCCAATCTCTCCTCCTTATCACAACATTAAAGCCTGGTTAAATGTGGCAAATTGCCCACAGAGAGAAGCAGCAGCGGCGGCGAGTCTTGAGTATTGATAATAAAAAGTTAGTTATCCACTGTAACGACACCGAGGGGAAACGCTGTCCAATTGGAGGTCCATGACTGGTTTTATTTTTCCTGTTTCGAGTCAGTGCTCCAAAGCAGGTTTGACTTCACTTGACTTGAACCTTAAATTTTGGCCAGAGAGTGTTTCCTGGAAAAATATTATTCTGTGTAGGTGCAGCTGTAGCTCAGGAGGTTCTTCACAAAGTTCACCCCTAGCTCCTCCAGTCCATGTGCCAAAGCGTCCGAAAACCCTGAACCCCAAATTGCTCATGACTGTGATGCCTGGTACCGGCAGTGTGTGAATAATGTGTGAGGAGGAGAAAACACTCCATAAAAATGCACTTTATTTAGTTCAGCATTCAATACAACTATATTAATCCCAAAGGCAATTTTGTTTAGAGCAAGTAGTATATATAGATATGAACTGACTAACAACCATAAAGACACACAATAATAGAGCTGTATACTTATATTGAGGAAATGCTCAAATGGTTTATATTAAAATTGCCAAAATTACTAAAAAGTCACCCTCAATATAGAAATTAATTGTTCTTAAGTTTTAAGCAACCCAGTTGTTGGGAAATGTGTGAATGTCTGCACGTCTGAATGGGCGGTGCCATATATCCAAATAGGATGCAGCAATGCAACCACACTTTGCCTGATCAAGTAAAAACTAATTTCTATTGAAAACTGGTCGTAAACGCATGCCATCAATACTCCAGCTTAAAACACATCAAACTATCTCGCATTTAAAGTAGTTGGTTTAAAAAATCCACATAGTTTGTTAATGACTTTTAGTTTTCACATAGTTTCCAAAGCTGAAAGAGAACTTGGCTTGTGACCAAAGGGTTGCCGGTTTGAGTCCCTGCCAGGTCCAGGGCTGGGCTACTGCTGAACTTAAATTATAACCAATGAGCAAACCTACATTATCACCACTGACTGCTGGGATCTGGACCGGATCATTTGACTCATAGACGTGTGTGTTTGTGCCAGTGATGTGTAAATTACAAACAAGTATCGTGTTTCCGTGATGAACTCATGAGTCATTTGAAATGCACTCGCACCGCAGTGATCCGGCGCACTTCCTGCGTCGTGCTCCACTCGTCAGCACTTTCCACACTGATTTGAAAATGAAATGCACAACAATGACATAAAAGGGAGAGGGAGAGAGAGTGCCTGACTGCTCTGTACCCAACATTTGCGAGGGACACAGGTCAGTAATCGTGTCGAGGCAGTCCATTCACGAGGACACTCTTTTTAATTAGACTATGTTCTTTTAATTAACCAGCCAACATAATGTCTGTGTCCATTCGTCACCCCCTGCTCTGTGTGAATACACCCTCTTTTGTCTCATTGCGGTTCCACAGCTCCTTGTTACCTATTATACTTCCTTATTCACTGAAATTTATTTTTTTCCCCTTCCTTCTCTTTTAGATTAGCATGATAATACCCTATGGAGGGGAGGGAAAGTGGTAGAGAGCTATTGCGGGGCTGCTCATCAGATTCACTGTGTGCAAGACCGTGGTTATTATCATACTGAATGCACCATCAGTTAAACTAACAGCCTGAATTCCGACATTTATCTCCAATATCATAGTGCGACTGTCAATTGCATGGGGAGCACAATGGCAAATTATGGGTTATGTCTTGCTCCTTGGAGTCTGGATCGTTCCCCAGTGTAATTACGCTATGCTAATTCTGCCCCCCCCCACCCCCTTTGCCCCTCACATTTCCCATGACAGAAACAAGGCTTCTCCGACTGTTCGGGTGTCAAGAGATGGGTGAAGTGAAAGATGAGTGAATAAATGTGAGCCTTTGTGAACCGGTTGTGGCCCCAAAAACTCAAGGCCATCCCCGCTTCCTCCCCTTCAGGAGGTTGGGGTGAGAGGCTCTGCTAGAACTTGTAGCCCTTTTTTTTTCTTGCAGAGACGGGGTCGTATGGGGGTCAGGCCACCTTGAACCCCTCCACTGGATTTATTGTGTTGGCGGTGGACAGGGTCAGGTCATGCTCCTCCCCTCAACACGAGGACTTTGTTAGAATCGGACATGAAGCAGACATTTGCCTGCACTGACAAACCCCTGTCAAGGTCTCCAAGGAGAACCCTTCAGAGGTCAGAAGTCATGTGTTAACGGGGGGGGCGCACCCGTGTGGCATGACCTGAATACTGATTGATTTTCATGAGTGGGTGTTGTGGGAGGAGGGGCCTTAGCCTGGTGACCGTAGGCGGGGGGTTAAGCCACTTACGCTACCCCATGTGGCGATGTGGAGTGAGGGAATGTGGTACAAAGGAAACGGGAAGGATTCACAACTTGCTGGACTCCTCTGCTCCACTGTACCTCAGCGGGAGTGTGTTTTCACTTTCCCTGAAACAAGACACTCAACCACATGTTTTTCTTTTAATAGACGGCTAAGTGGAGAAAGGGCAGGAGTGTGGCCTGTTTCCCAGATGATCACTGGGTGGTTGGCATCTGCTGGAAGGGAAGACGGAAAAGGTCTTTCTCCGTAGCTCCTCTGTGACATTTATTGGTTGTTCAGAATTGCATAGCCATGTAGACCATTGACTAATATATCAATCATCCAATTAGCAAAGCTTAGAATTTTTTTTTTTACAGGTGGCTCCAAGCTCAAGGAGAGTTGCCGTTTCTTTTGACCGTGAAAGTTGGATTGGACAATCGCAAACAGTTACATGAACCGTTACAAAATGAGTTTTAAACAAATTATTAAACAAAGGTTTTTGTGTTTTGTTTTTTTCAGTTTGCTTTCAGCTTGATAAATGGGAATCATTCCTGGTTTCTTTGCTGGTCCGTCACAGTTAACTGAATATATTTTGGTTTCTGGACCAAACGAGACATTTCAGGATGTCCTTATTTCGAGATTTGGGAAATGCCAATTTGACCACTAATTAAATCAATAAATGAAGAATTGACATTTTAATTGATGTTTTAACATCCTATATTATGTTATATTGTTATGTTATAATATAACCTTGACAATGGGACTCCTCTAAACCATTTAGACAAATGTAGTCAATTAAAGTCAGGTATAGTACAGTAAAATACCCAAATTAAAAATCAGAAGGAAATGAATATGAGTCATAGTAACAATGAAAGACTAAGAAGAGAGTCACATTTGTGACCCTTTTATTTGTATTGCTACTTGTGTCTCTCCAGAGTTCTTCATTAAACATTCATCTGGACTATAATATTCTTCTTCTTTTGAAGTAATTGTTTCACTTTCAGCCAGCAAGCTGTTAAATTATACAAGATGGTGTACTCCCAGCAGTGCTCACAGATGCAACTTTTTTTCAGAACTGCTGATATATCATATCAGGGCAGCAGTGTCGGGCTCAGCCAAGTCTTAATTTTAATACATTTCCAGGGGAAAACTATAATCATGAATAGGTTTGTTCTTAAAAAACGCCCTTAACTGAGACCCTGAAACCCAAATTTTACTTGTGATATTTGACGCCGCCTTATTTCATTTTGTCCTTTCACTGAAAAGAAAACGACTCAATTAAAGAATGCTTGTATTGTCATTGCACAAATAGAATAAAACAAACTGCCACAAAAAATGTAATCTAAAAATACCATAAATGCAGTTTAAATTGTCCTTACATGGTGCACAACCTTTATTGCACAATAAGAGGGAGGTGATTTGGTGATATTGCACATTATCCTTATTGATAGATTGTTTCTCTAGAGCTGTTTTCCAACATGCAAACGTTCAGAGCGCTGGTCTGGACAGTTTCCTGACTTTGGCGTTGAAGAAGAGAAGCAGCACAAGAGAAGATTTTCTGGGTCAGACACTTTATTCTGCAGTCGGATGAGCGCTCACCCTCTCGCTCGCGTTGAATTAACCAGAGCTTTTCCCGATGTGCCGACTTGGACGTTATCCAGACATTGACACGGGAACTTGCAGGAGACGTTTCTTTTTTTGGAAAATGTCCGGAGCAACTTTTGTGGACATTTGTGTTCTCACATGCACACAGCAGGCGCTCCCCTTCCAGGCAATTTGTGAAACATGTCTGGACTTCAGTGTGGGTGTGAAAGCTGGTTAGGTAAGAGGAATAGGAGCAAGAAAAAAAGAAAAAAAAAGGTTTTGTTAGTGGCTGAGTTTGTCATAATGGACGTGAGCGCAGCATGATCCCAACACGCTTCCAACACTGATCCCCAGAGCAGATCAGGCCCCCTGGAGTTTGGATCTGGGACGATGAGTGACTAAATCTTCTTACAGTGGGCTCAGTTGAGTAATCTAACTGCTGCCAGGGTGGTATTACCAGGTTGGGGTGGGTGCGTGGCAGTGCATAAAACCCCACCCAGTTAGTACTTTTAACATTTGGAATAAACGGTTGTTTCTGGTGCAGGACAAATCACTCATTCCCAGCATTCCCTTGCAGACATGCTGTGTGTGTGTGTGTAAACTTGCACAGGAGCTGACGTAACAGAGAGGTTGTGGTATTCTCTTCAAGTCTTCAAGTCCCACTGTTCTGGATTTATTTACCAAGTCAATAATAATAAAAAATGGAGTCATTCCACAAGTGTGAGGTTTGAAGAGTAGATGCATCTATAATTGATTCAGCAGATTACTTACATTGGCTCGAGGTAGTCCAAGCAAGGAAACGAGGAGAACCAGACACATGGTCCACTGGTTCAGAGGCCAGGCATTGATTTTTTTTTTCTTCTTAGACATGGCTCCAAGTTGTGGTTTTAAAATTGTTCTCATTGAAGGATAGTGTTTATGCATTTTATCTAGACTTGATCCCAAGCTGAAGTACTTTGGCCAGAGAAGGACTTTCTTTTTCTTCACCCCTCCCTTTGCTTCACTCAGTCAGAACATGTTAAACCCCCCCAATCACCCCCCCAACTATGGTTAGGACTCTATTTTGAGCCCTTTGTGCATAATTCAAAATGTTACACTAATTGTTTTACCTGCCGAGAGAGTTGCCAGACAGCAGTTGGTGACCACATGGTTGGAGTGCGGCCAAATCAGATCTCTCCAACAGTTCATCCATCCGTGTAATTTGTATCACTCAAAAAACAAAGGATGGAAAACATGTTGGCGTTGTATGAGCAGATGATCTACTGATCTACGTTACTGAAGCACTTCTGGGTTCCGGCTGTAAAGCATATACTCACTCTGCTAAATGAGTATAGATGCATTTAAGGGCAATTTGTAGTCCGGGAACTTAAAGTGCCTCAGTGAGTGATAGTCTGGAACCATTGTTGAGCCTGAGATGGAATTAGTTTTTCACTCTGCCTTAGCTGCCTTTTTGATGTTTTTTCCCAGGCGGTGCTGAAAGTTCAGAGTACACACAGGCACCCTGTCAATCACCAATTCTCACTATACTACTGGAACCAGAAAATAATGACCACATGCCCTATGGTATCGCGCTACCCAGGGTAAGGTTGTTATTGATACACTTCTCAGCAGTCGTGCTTTCCGTCCGGGGGCTTGTGGTCCCCTTGTCAAAACAAAGAGAACTCGAGAGCGAGGTAGAGGGAAAATAAGCTGGTGCTTTGCCTTAACCTTAACTGAACCATCACCAGCATGTGGCTGCCAGCTGGTTTGCATGCTAATCCAGAGGATGCTGCCTCGGCAAGTCTTCTTTGGCTCTGCCGCATGAAATGTGCTGTGTTTGAGGTCAAACCCTTCCCTGTCTCCACATGTCAGAGTTGGTCTGTGTGCGGATCCGGAGTCAGTGAGATCGTCACATGTCAGATGAGCATTTTCAACAAGCTTATTTTGGACCTTTATCGCCAACAATGTTCATGTTCAGTTATGAATGTGAGAGATAAAGGTTATCCAGGAACAATGGCCACTTAAATGAATCTGTTAGTGATGTCTTTAGCACAGATTAATCTGAGAACACATGTTTGTTTGTTTTTTATCTTAATTCTCAAATGCCAAGCAGCAGCAGCAGTTCTGTATCAAGCAGAAAACCAAATCTGTGCTACATGCTTCACGTTTGTGGTTGTCATCTTCAAAAGCTCAAAGCTGTCTTTTATTTTAAAATGTATCATTTTACATTTCAATCATCAATTTAAAGCTTAGAACAATAATGTTTTGCTCCTGATTTGTCCTTTCTTCCTCGTAAGTGACAATAAAACATGATACAACTTCTTTCTGGTTTGGAATTCATCCAAACGTTCGTCTCGCCCGTCGCAAAACTTTCATGTCATCCGTTAACAGCCGAATTCCCCGTGATGGTAAACGCAGCGTTACTCGTCTGTCATTTGAATTCATCGTTTTGATCCGTGAGAGTTTTCCAGAGGGAAAAATGCCGTGTCTGCTCAGAGAGGCTCAGGTTGCTTCACTGTTCTTCATTAAGTGTTGGACCAGACATGCATCTAATGGTCATCTCTTATTTTACATCCACAGATACACAGTGGGAAGTCTGAAGTCTCTGCCAACCCTGGTCACGCTGTGTTTGAGCACTGAGGTAAGGAATACTGTTTCTCTGTCAACTGTGTGCTGTGCAACTAAACGTTAAAAGGGAGTTCTATGGGAGCTTTGTAGAAATACTGCTACTGAAGCAGCTTTTTTAAATTACGCTTTGACTCAGTAACTTATCTGCTCATTTTAATCGAATTTCAGGAACTGTAATACTAGCTTTTTTTTAGAGTTTTGTTTCTATTAAACAAGGACAAAGTCATTTTGAGGTCAGTTGATTCAGTTAGTAAGATAAGCAACTGCTTTGTGCTCACTGTGTGTGTGTGTGTGTGTGTGTGTTTTTTAAGTTGCAAAATGCAAAACCGAGCTCCAGCGTATCAGACCAAA